>NW_004797315.1:90903-103721 GCF_000002075.1 Aplysia californica | reverse complement strand
CCCCAACCACTCTTTCCCCTCCTCCCCGGTTCGCCCCTCCCGCCCACAGGTAACCACAGCTGCCTCCAGGCAGACTTCCACATGGAGAGGAACATCGGCTTCTACATCGTTCAGATGTACATCCCCAGCATGCTCATCGTCATGTTGTCCTGGATCTCCTTCTGGCTCACGGTCAACTCCGTGCCCGGCCGCATCTCCCTGGGGCTACTCACGGTCCTCACAATGACCACACAGAGCTCTAGTGAGTTATCACACTCTACATTATCACACTCTCATTATCACACTCTACATTATCACACTCAACATTATCTCACTCTACATTATCACACTCTGTATTATCACACTGTGCATTATCACACTCTACATTATCACAATCTTCATCATCATAATCTATGTTTTCACACTCTGTCTACATAGTCTTATATCACATAAAAGTAAAAGTATGACTTGTGAGACATCACAAACCGGAAGAAGTATGAAGGCAAAGTGTTAGTATTGTTTTCTCACGATGTACCTTGACACTAACGCATCCTGCACATGAGATTTGCATTGAATGACACAGAGAATTTGCAAACACACTTTACACACTATAAAAATCACTGCTTTTTAACAGTTGGGTGAATAAGCGTTTTGACACCACTAGAACTGTCAAAGACATGACAAGACGTGACCTACCAAGGGCGCCCACTCGACGTCTACACAGGATTATTGTCTACGAAACACAGCTTGACACCCAGAACCTAGCTGTGTTCTCATTCAAATGTGTTGAACATTCAGCATTCTTATTACCAAAGCATAAATCTCATTCAATAAGAGTTTACATCCTTTAATTCTATCCATGCCTTTCTGTATCTGCTTCCCTCCCCCCTCTCCCGACCTTGGCTCTTGTCCCTACCCCACCTCTCTCTTTCTCTTTTTCTCACTTCCTCACTTCTCTCTCTCTCTCTCTCTCTCTCTCTCTCTCTCTCTCTCTCTCTCTCTCTCTCTTTCTCTTTCTCTCTCTATCTATCTCTCTCTCTCTCTATCTATTTATTTATCTCACCTGTCTTCTGCCATCCCCCTGTCCTCTCGCTTTCCTCTCTCCTTGTACTCTCTACACCCTTCCCCTTTCCCCCCCTCCCCTCTCTCTCTTTCTCCCTTCCTCTCCTCCTCTCTCTCTCTCTTTTCTCTCCCCCTCTCTCCCCTCTCTTTCATTGTCCCCTCTCTCTCTCCCTCCCCCCCCTCTCTCTCTCTCTCTCTCTCTCTCTCTCTCTCTCTTTTCTATATATCCATCTCCTTCCCTCCTCCTTCCCTTCCTCCTTCTCTCCCTCTGTCCACCCCCCTCCCCCCCCCCGCCAGGTGTGAACGCCTCCCTGCCCCGAGTCTCCTACACAAAGGCCATAGATGTGTGGATGTCGACGTGTCTCGTCTTTGTTTTCGCGGCTCTGCTGGAGTTTGCTGTGGTCAACGTACTGAGCAGGAAGGATTCCATCCGGGGGTTCTCGCTCAAACACGTCTTTACGGTACCCAAGGAGCTACTGGGAGGCAATGACGTGGCCGAGGTGACTACTGGAGAGATGGAGTGTGTGTGTGTGTGTGTGTGTTTGTGTGAGTGTGTGTAAAAGAGAGGGAGAGAGAGAGAAAGAGAGAGAGAGAAAGAAATTCCATCAGAGGGTTCTCCTTTAAACACGTCTTTACGGTACCCAAGGAGCTTCTGGAAGGCAATGACGTGACCGAGGTAACTGGAGGAAGAGAGAGAGAGAGATAGAGAGAGAGACAGAGAGAGAGAGAGAGAGAGAGAGAAAGATAGAGACAGAGAGAGAGAGAGAGAGAAAAGAGAGAGAGAGAGAGAGAGAGAGAGAGAGAGAGAGAGAGAGAGAGGACGGGGGGGGGGGGGGGGGGCTGGAGTAGGAGTTATACGCGAAATGTAAGAATATAGCTCCACGGGCTCAATCCTGTGCTCATCAGATGTGGTCTCTTTGATAGGTCTAGCCAAGACAGTGCTTTTCAACCCTGGAATAACATCAAGAGGCTGGCCCAGGATAGAGAAAGGTTTAACCCTATCCGTGCGCCCTTGGGTAATTTTATATCCCCGGGGTTGTATTCTTCTCATTTTAGAATACTTCTAGTGCAAAGATCTCTTTGAAACTTTCAGTATTTCTAAAAAAAAACATTTTGACAGGCTGCTTTGCTAAGCGTACGGATCGGATTAACGAGTAAATTTCCTCTTTGGAAAGTGGTGGCACAGAGTTTCCCACGTCGTATGGATACGATAATAAAACACGACGTACGGATAGGGTTAAAGTGCTTGTTCGGGGCCTACACCCTGACGCAGGGTGAGAAAGGCAATGATGATGATGCTTATCAACCAGTGCAGTGCCGTTCATCAGGGGGCAGTTTGGAAATTGTGGAGGGCGGTGGAGATCACACTGATGGCAAAAAGTAAAGTTGTTCCCGTAAACGATCTGGACATTGGGGATTGCCTTGTTAGTGAGACAACTTCCTTGGCCTTCGACATATTGTGGTACTGTGGCCAGTTCCTTTCCACGCCGCCTTTACTTCCCCAACTCGAAGTCAGGTACCCATTACTGCTGGGTGGGCAGTAGGGGGCGAAATAAAATCCGTGTCCGAACCGAGGCTCGAACCCAGACTTTCCACTTTGGATGGTAACAGGTACAAAATAAACTGTTTAATGCCCCCATGTGGAAATAATAATTTAATAATGTGTAGGTGGGCGTTCAGAAAATGCTAGCCTCATAAAAATGGCGAAAGTTGGCACAGGCTTTGACAATTTTCAACAACTGCTGTTTTAGCTAAACAAGGACTAACGGAGAAAACAAAGGAAAGAAATGACAACAAATATTTATTTTCCCCCCTCAGGTGACGGTACCCCTGGACGGGTTCAACAACCCTCCCAAGAAGCGCCGGTTCATGGAGCGAGGCATCGTCTACGCCATGTACGTGGACATCGCCGCACGCATCTTCTTCCCCCTCTGCTTCATCATCTTCATCGTCATCTACTGGCTCTATTACGTCAACGCTTCCTAAAAACAGAGGACCTCCGCTGCCGTTCGGGGACTGCCCGGCTCTTGGCAATGTTCCAGCGAGACTCACGCATCGGATTTTACTACGTTTTATTTTACTTTATTTTATTTCATTTTATTTTTTTTTTATTTTTATTTTTTATTTTTATTCATTTTTAAAAAATTAATTAATTACTTTAAAAATAATTGGGGGAGGGGGGGGGGAGTATTTGTTTCATACATTTTTTTTTCTGTATTTCTTTTGAACAGGTGACTTTTGCAGTTGTCATAATCATAATTATAATCTGTGATCTGTCTGCTCATAATAATAATATGTTGATTGTATGGACGTGAGGTTGACAAAGTGATGGATGGATGCAACCACCCCCACCCCCAAGCCTCCCTCTTCCTCCCCTCCACCTCCTCTTCGTTTTGAATCTTAACTGATTGACATACTTACTGCACAACATCCGGGGTTATGAGGGATGAGCAGTAACGTCTAACCGGAACAGGAAATAGCAGGCTGTGCTCATTCACTGTGATGCGTGAAGATTTGGGAGGAAGGATGGGCGGGGGGTAGGGGGGGAGGAGGGGGGGTGTACATTTTTATGGGAGAACATCATAGCCACGCACTTTCGAGAAAAAATAATTATCAAAGCCGCGCACTATAAAAGCCGCACACTTTTTGAAGAAAGTGCGCGGCTCTGATAGTTTCCCATTTCAATTTGTAACCGACACGTTTCCCATTCTCGACACGACAGTTCTTGTGTTTGGGAGTCAGTCAGCTATTACCCAAAATAGCTCCCAGGTAGAACTTTTGTTACTGAGAGAGAGAGAGAGAGACAACACGCTCTGACCATTGGACTGATTCAGAGCGATGACGGCTGATACTTCCACGCTTGAGGGGTCAGGTTTTTGTGTTTAAACTGTACAAGACGGTCACCCATTGTTGAGAAGAGAATTGGTTGTCTTAGAACGATCACCCAATCTCGAGTGAGAAGAGAGTTGGTTGTCTTAGAACGGTCATCCATTGTGGAGAAAAGAAAAGGTTGTCTTAGAACCGTCATCCATTGTCGAGAAGAGAATTGGTTGTCTTAGAACGGTGACCTATTGTCGAACGAGAAGAGAATTGGTTGTCTTAGAACTATCACCCACTGCCGACAAGAGAATTAGTTGTCATAGAACGCCCCCGCCCCCCACACCCATTCTTGAGAGGAGAATTGGTTATCTTAGAACGGTCACCCATTGTCGAGAAGAGAATTGGTTGTCTCCGAACGGTCACCAATTGTCGAGAAGAGAATTGGTTGTCTCCGAACGGTCACTCATTGTCGAGAAGAGAATTGGTTGTCTTAGAGCGGTCAACCATTGTTGAGCGAGAAGAGAATTGGTTGTTTTAGGACGGTCACCCATGGTCGAGCGAGAAGAGAATATTGATTGTCTTATAACGGTCACCCATTGTCGAGCGAAAAGAGATTTGGTTGTTTTAGAACGATCACCAATTGTCGAGCGAGAAGAGAATATTGATTGTCTTAGAACGGTCATCCATTGTGGAGAAGAGAAAAGGTTGTCTTAGAACGGTCATCCATTGTGGAGAAGAGAAAAGGTTGTCTTAGAACGGTCATCCATTGTGGAGAAGAGAAAAGGTTGTCTTAGAACGGTCATCCATTGTGGAAAAGAGAAAAGGTTGTCTTAGAAGGGTCATCCTTTGTGGAGAAGAGAAAAGGTTGTCTTAGAACGGTCATCCTTTGTGGAGAAGAGAAAAGATTGTCTTAGAACGGTCATCCATTGTGGAGAAGAGAAAAGGTTGTCTTAGAACGGTCATCCATTGACGAGCGAAAAGAGGAGAGAAACGGTTGTCTTAGGACGGTCCTCCATTGACGAGCGAGAAGAGAAGAGAATGGTTGTCTTAGAACGGTCATCCATCGACGAGCGAGAAGAGAAGAGAATGGTTGTCTTAGGATGGTCATCCATTGTGGAGAAGAGAAAAGGTTGTCTGAGGACGGTCATCCATTGACGAGCGAGAAGAGAAGAGAATTGGTTGTCTTAGACCAGTGAATGTCTTGAGCGGTGTCATTGTAATAATCATCCGAGTGTGGTTCTCGGTGTCTTCGACTTTCATCTGTGCTGTTTTGAACTATGTCGTTGCTGTTATCGTTGTTGTCATTATTATTAAGGTTGTTGTTGTTGTTGTTTTCGTTGTTGTTGTTGTTGTTGTTGTTATTGCTGTTTTGTCTTCGTTTTTATCGATCATCGTTCTATGAAAATTGCAATTAAGTGAGCTCTGAACTCTGTGCGGTAAATACAAATTTATGTGATACAATGTTTCTGCAATTCTTGAGTATTTATACTATCTTTTATGCTAACATTTTCCCCTGGATGTTTCTAATCAGTGTCAGTTCTACTTTATATAATTCATATACAGAAAGAGGGAGCAAGACAACCTGGCGAATATGTCTCGCTGAGCAGTATAAAATTGACTGGAGGCCAGGAGAATGAAAACCAGAAAATAGAGTTTCTTATTTGGTGCACCTATATAATTATGACCACAGACAATTATTTTATTTAGTTTAAAATTGACAAATAGTGTTGTTATTTTGACACAGCCAAACAATGTTTATTTTGAAACAACCAAAAATATTATTTTAAAACTGCCAAAACAATGAATTATAATTTTAAAGACACAAAATAGTCTTTAATTGACTATTGACTCTAGTTGGGTAATTTTGATTCAAATAATCTTATTGGTATAATAATGTAATAATAACTAATAAATGTCCTATAAATGAGCACTATGATAATTCATCATTATATCATATCGCCGTATTTATTCACCCTTGTGTACAGATAACTGTTGATGTCCAAGAGCTCGAATTTTCAGACAAGAGTTTGGCCAGGTCACTGACTGTTCGAGGTTTACAGCTTTTCATGAAATCGTGTACGTAGCTTGCGCGGACCCAGACGTTCCTAACACAATGTATATTATTAAATGTTCTAAAGATGTTTGTATCGACACGCTACGGCTGACCACAAACGTCTGCCTAATGGACACGAGGCAGGCTGGCTGCACTGTGTCTTGCCCTGAGGTTCGGGAGAAAGCCGGTATCCTGTTCTATAAACTTCCCACATACTCCACGATGAACTGCTTGATCTATCCTCAGCCTCATTCCGCAAATGCCGATGGTACGTTTGTTTTGATACGTTTTAAACGGCGCTGGCAACTGCACAAGGTTATAATGTGATCGCGCGGGACACATTAAACATTTTGACTCCGTGTGAAATTTTGAATTTTCCCCGGATGGCGACCAAAGCCAACTCTTGTCGATTTTGGACTATCAAGGGATCTTTAAAGTGCGCTACTTGCACACGGGACCTCCGAGATTTTTTGCCCTTGTCCGAGAAGGCTAGGTGAAGATCGTGCCTACTATTAGTCATTTAGATCAGGGGTGTGGCTGAAAGACAGCAGTAGGAGGGAGCCAAGGAGTAGCAGTAGAAAGGCTGCAGAAAGGGTCTGGAGCCCAGAGGATATCTTTCTTTAAGTAAGTTTTGAGAAAACTCAAAAAATAGGAAGGCCTGAAAAAAGAAAACCATGACTTAAGCAATCGTTAATCTTGTTTTTCAATTCAGTTAAAAATTGGAAAGGAAAGTTCCAACAGAAATGATACTATATATTGACAATGACAATCTTTATTCATCTCACTGGAAGAAATTTGCCTTGGTCATTTAAATTGGCAGTGGAATGTCACAAAGTTTAGGTGCACTCACGCATACACGCAACAAGACAGGACTTAATATAATTAGTAAATACATGTTTTACGAGCTGAAATAACCCGCTGAATATCGTGAGATGCATGCTACTTGACGTCTTTATTTGAATACATCATTGTATGAACTGAACATACCAAAGATCGTACCTAACAAGATAGTTCACTCCTCTCTTTGAGCCAATCAAAAAAGTGTCCTCAAAATCCGGTGGCGCCCTCTTCGAAAAAGTGCGGACTTTGCAAACAGAGTTACCCTTATTTGTGAGAAAAATTATAAAAGCCAAACTAATAAACTGAGCTATTTCTGTTCTTCTTCTAGAAAAACGAGTGAGAGCTTCAAAATAAAAACTGCGGCACCATCTGAACCAATGCGCGGACTTCCGCGGAGGACACTATTTTGGCCGAGTGAACTGCATGTATCTTGTTATGTACGATCTTTGAACATATTCACAAACTGATATCGGTGGTTGCGGAATGAGTTGGGGTATGTCATCATTAAAATTTACAAGCGAGGGAATCTTGCTTCAGTCATAATAAGTTATTATCTATCTACTAATCTACCGTTGATGTTTGCTTTCCCCCCATAATGCGGACGCAATGTCTTTTCTTACATGATACAGATCGCGACCCCAATTCTTTCTTGTCTTATCTCCAATTCTTTAACATTGATAAATGTGGCTTCTTTAAGCTCACTCTTTGTTATGAACTGCTTTCACTGTTAATAAAAATGGAGACAGGACAAGAAAGCGCTGAGGTCGCGACATGGCTCTGTGTTCTTTCGGTGTCCTGGTGATGTAGAAACGTATACTAATATACTTGCTCTGGGTTGTTTTCTGTCTCTCTGTTCTTCCAGCACGTTGTGACTTGGGCCCACTACATAGACAACGCTTTATGTTTGTTCTGAGCACGTGAGGGAACTCTCCTGCCTTTTCTCGTTTCACTAGTTTTGTACAGCGTAAGGTGTTCTCTCTCTACCCGCTCTCCATAGACTTGTACATATACACAGCGCTCTCTCACTTAGACTGTACTCCATCCATAGACATGTGTACCTCTAGACAGTACTCTCACCTTCCATAGACATGTGCACCAAAACAGGGCTCTCTATATATACTTGTGCACCTAGGGTTTTCTCCATCCATAGGCTTGTGCACCCAGACAGTGCTGTTTTCATAGACTTGTGCACTTAGACAGCTCTCTCTATCCATAGACTTGTTCACTTAAGACAGTTCTCTCCATCCATATACTTGTGCACTTAGACAGCTTTCTCCATCCATAGACTTGTGCACCTAGACAGTGCTGTCTCCATAGACTTGTGCACTTAGACAGGGTTCTGTCATGCCTGCTGCTCTGCGCTCTCTGAGAAGCTTTTGCGCTGTTGGCCGTGCCGTTATGGCACAGAGCAACGGTTTGCTAGAAAAATAAATAGCACAGAACAAGGACCACCCTTGAGATATAGTAATGTAATATGAAAGTTGTAAGTATGAGAGCAGACAAATAAATCACAGTAGACAATTAAAAGATTCATCTGAGGTCCTGGTGTTGCTTCATATCGTACAGCTGATATCTGCATATTTTTACAATTGACGCTGTGAGATATTGCAGAATCCCATCAGTAAAGTTCACGTAGACAAATGATTTAGCGTTTTCTTCGAATGATCTTGGCTTTTGGCTTGAGCCCATTCTCGAAATGCCCGCATTGAGCAGAAAGTGTCAGAAAATATATGAGTGTAGGATAATGATATTGTGGCGTGTAATTTAAATCTGATGCGCTGGTGCCGGTGAGCTTGGAAGATGTGCTTTTTTCCGTTCCAATAAAAAAAATCGATCTGTAGGACATCTCATAAATCGTTGTTTCCCTAGGAGGTTGAGATTGTTTCAGAACGCTCTCAGGTCTGATGGGAGAATAGTATAGATTGTGAAGCGCATAGAGCTTGCTGATGAGCGGGGATTTGCGCTATACAAATGCTATATTATTACTATTTTACTCCCAGCTGACGTTTCTGGAAGCTTTACGCCCCCATTGAAACGAATTATGTCATTAAGGAGGCGAGCTTTTCGGTCACGCTCATGAGGACTTGATCTAACCCGGGTCGAGGCGGATACAGCGTCTTAGAAGTGAGACTCATATATTATTATAGATAAATCGAAGAGACGTTGCTGGTTGTAGAAAGCTCACCGGTGGCTTTGTTTGTTTGTTTGTTACTTGTTTTGATGGTGGGTTGTTGGTTTTTGGTTGTTGGGTTGTTGTTGTTTTTATTTTTTATTGTTATTTGTGGGGGAAGGGGGGATGTTGTTGGGGTTTTGGTTTTGGTTTTGTTTGTTTGTTTCGTAGGTTGGTTGGTTGATTTTTAGGTTGGCTAGTTGGTTAGTTGGTTGAATGTTGTTGGGGGGGGGGGGTTGGGGGGGGGTGGGGTGGTAGTGGGGTGTTATTCCGTGCTTGTAGTATGCAGTGTAACGTATAGGATCCTCACCTCGGGCACAGAAGACATAGGTTTCTGCAGTCGTGGGTGTCATGACGTGTGTCTGTCTCTGTGTCAGGTTGCATTATTCTGAGCCTGGCAGGCGGGATCAAAATATCTTGACTCACAAATTATCTGAATTGTGTCAGTGAGAGTTTAACAAATCGCTACAGAGTTCTATTTGACGTTTTTTGCCGTTTTGAGTTATTATGACCATGAGGTCAGAAACCAAACGTTTTACACCTACTTCATCAAAAGTGATAAAATATTCTGAGTGGTTATCAATGTATTCATAGAACTGCATTTGAAAAAGACTGGCATATTGTAAAACTCAAATATTTTTAATGTCAAATTTTTCAAACCTGGATATAATACTGAGCATGTAGAAGCTGGTAATTCTAGAGAAGCGATATCTGCACACTAACAAAACACAACACAAGTTACATGCTTGTACAGCGCTGCACTGCGCTATAGACCCGAAAGATATTATAACGGCATCGATACCAACTTTAACCTTCAAACCCACGTTACAAAGCTTTGTCCATCCGCAAGATCTGAAGATTTTCGTTGACGTTGGAAAGGAAAGGAGGAAAGCGACAATTCTGCCGAATTTACTTCAGAGTTTGGTAGTTTAGTCTTTTCAAACGCAGTCATACAAATTCTTGTATATGTCTTTTGAGTGTTGTATATCCGTGGAAAAGATATGGGCTTTGCTAGCAATGACTAGTAATATTGCATCTCTGTATTTTGACACTTCGTCTTTGCCAGGAAACGTTTTCAGATATTCCGGGTATATCCCCTTATGACACCATTCTGGATACGTATGTTATACTTGCAGTCTGAATGTATCATGTACACAGTTTGAAAACGTGCAATGTAATTATTTGTAAATTTACATTATTTAATCCGATTTTCAATGTGATTTTCAAATGTGCAATAAACCGTTATTTCATCATAGAAATGGCAACAACAATTTGTCACCACAAACACTTCTTGCATTAGAATGACATGTTCGTTCTCAGCCATATAATGAGCCTGGCCCTGTGTCTGTAACTGTTTAGTCATGCGTGCCCACATAATTCACACCGGCTTTGGGTTGACCTTCTGTCTGACAATGTCTGTGGAAACATTAATGACCCCCCCCCCCCCCTCCCCCTCCAACCTGTAGTCTATTCATGCATCATGTACTTCAGCACGTGTATCCAGATGAAGCACTGAGTAACCCTTGTATTTGTATCTGTTTAACCCTTGTGTTTGTGTCTGTTTGACCCTTGTGTTTGTGCACTTGTTGACCGTGCACTCACTGTGCATCAGCGATTCATGCAACACTAATTAGGGAACTCATGCTGCACACAATGCATCAGGTTCGTGATTTGTAAAAAAGGAAAAAAAGGATCTCAGAGGCCACCTGTCAATTTGTTTCCTTTTCACTTAGTTTACGTTTGTTCAGTTGAGCGAGGACTTCCCCTGTGAGCTCACCTCTTCCCTTTACACAACAACAGAAGTGCCTGACCAGGTGAACGTCTGTCGGTCAAAGGATCTTGTTGAAGGAGGTCTGCTTAATATTATTAAGACGTGTCCACACAACGCGCGTGGGGTGAGTGAGGTCTGCCTTGGATGTGTCCACACCAAGCATGTGCTAACTCAGGATAAACAATACGCTGGCGGCAACGTAATTAGAAAGACACTACCGGGTGTGCAACGCAAGACAGAGTGAGGTGGAGGTCCATGATCACCCATGCCAGTGCACAAGGCACCGGATAATTATGATGACCAGGTGTATGGGAACAGAGTGTCTTTGAGCTTTGAGGCTACGGCTGGTATATTCTTTTCGTTTCTGTTACTGTTTACTGGGAAGGAGGGGGGCTGGTGTTCAGTGTAGGCTTTCATCTTTCTGTCTGATCTACTAAACAAACGATTTTTCTTTTTTTTTTTTCTAAATCCTTCGTTACTGTTATTAGCCTACATTTGACTTGGAAACAAATTCATGATTCACGTTTTCCTGTAGCGAAGGAGACATGATATTCAGCACAAGCTATGTCTCTTTGACAACACTGTGCACGCGTGGAGGGATTCGTTATAGTACAACCAAGTTTATCGGAACGCTTCCTTGATAGGTCACGAAATAAATGTTGTGCTCAAAGTGGAAGCTTGTTAAATAGAAGGCAACAACTCTGAGTCACTGAATGGAGCAAGTTATAAATACAATATTTACTAACTGTCCTTGAGCTTAGAGTAAAAGGCTGTCGTTCATGATCTCGGCCAGCTTTCAAAATGTTTATGTACGTTACTTGGTGCACTATTGTCCCTATTTGCTATTCATGGTGGCTTTTGGGGGGATTGTTATTGCAATTTGGAATGGATTCTCATAAATTAACATTTAGTGTGGGGGGGGGGGGATTGGAGGGCATCACTTGGAGGCCCTGTTCTTTTCTTCTCCTGTGTTGTTTCTGTCGGTCTTTGTTCAGTCAATAAATTAATGTCCGTTATTGTGTCGATGTGCTTCTCTTTTCTCTAACAAACCCACATTACATTTGATCATACCCTGTGCTTTTGCATACTCACAGATTTTAGGCACATTGTGACCTTAGAGCTGCAAGGTTCTATCTCCTTCTGTTTTTGGTGGTGGAATCTTGTAGATCTGCGGAGATCTGTGGATCAAAGCCAGGTTTTTGAAATGTTCTGGTCATGTCTTAGGATCGTTGTTTTGAAATATTCCCTTTTTGTTACTTGCTCACATTTACATGAACTATGTACATTGTAGTACGTGATATTATTGCTGCCTTTGGGCATAGATTTGTATACACCTAGATCGCACACTGTCATGGACACCACTCTTTGCTCTCTGTTTTTTAAAAAAATGGAAAAGAAAAAACAAAACGATGAGTGTGAAGCGTGCACAACATGGGCCGCACCATTACACCCAAATGGAGGGCAAAATGTCACTCTCGATGTGGTCGAGTGCGCATGACATACCTACTTCCCACTTTCTCTTTCATTCTGGCTCAAATTGAGTCAAGTTATGCGCTCCACGATGAACCGGAACTACGTCAGAAGTGCGCAGTCTAGGAAAACAAGTCTATACCTTTGGGTGACGCCAAAGTGTGGAGAATCTTTGGTGACGCTGTAGTGCGCGATGTATTATTGTCGCCTGTGGGTGATAGTTGTTGACGTGTGTTACCTCTTGTGGTGTGGTGAATGTTTGTTTGTGAGTCTGTGTCTGAGCATAATGTACGACATGTAGCTAAGCAAGCCTGATACATGATGCCATTGGACGCGTGATAACATTATTATGTTGGCACAGGAGGAAACAAAATAATGTTGTGACATTTGAGCTATCACATATTATAATAGATGTGTATCTCTTCAGAATCCTAGTCAACAACCATGTTTCTATTTTCTTTCATCGTTCAAAGTATGATGCAGTGTCCCATTCAGCTATTAAATAGAGCGACATTCTAGATCATGGTATTTATTGGTGGTTTGTTAGAAATTGTAGGCGTCACAGAACGGAAATTATATCTGGTTACAAACTGCTCGTTATGAAACATTTACGACCCTGGCCCTATCAATCATTGCTCTGTCGGGTGGGGGGG
>NW_004797315.1:47566-90803 GCF_000002075.1 Aplysia californica | reverse complement strand
AGAGAGAGAGAGTTGAAAAGATCTGTGTTTGTGTGTGTGTGTGTGAATGTGTGTGTGTGTGTGTGTGTGTGTGTGTGTGGGCTTGTTAGTGTACCACCCTACCCCCTTCCCACCCCGCCACCCCCACCCACACGGGACCCTTCTGTACCGTCAGTTTTCCTTCCTCCATACTACATGTATTTCAACCTCGGCAAGCGTTTGCGTAACACACATAATATTTGGGCTAAAAAAGAATAACTATCCTTCTATTTTATCACCACTATCTCCAATTTTACAACTGGTCGCTCTTAAGGACAAGCGGGCTAACCCAAGTTTGGGGGATTTCCAGAAATCTTGACCTACACTTCGTATAAAGAAAATGAACAAAAGCTAAAAAACTTTACTTCCGATTTTCTCAATACAGCATCTTTCAGGATATCCCCCTTGCGCTTAAAAGCGGCCAATTGAGCAAAATGTTTCACTGGTCGGGATATTTTGAAACTCTGTGTATACTTACAAAATACTTACATGTACCTCGATCAATAAGTGTCCATTTTGTCATGAACATGCTCCTGTTTCAAACGTATCATGTTCATGTACTCATTAACCCCCCCCCCCCCCCCCACACCTTTTTGTTCTCCCTTTCCTCGTGTTCTTTTGAAGTAAAATGTATTTTCAGCTCTCAGACTCACTTCTCTCATAGGAGGCCCCTGGGTAGGAGCGCGCAGGAAATGTTTGCTTTCACTCCCTCACGAAGGAACATGGGGGGGGGGGGCTATTTGTAACTACAGACAGATTATGCGAGGTACGACCCCTAAAACTCGAACATCAATTGCTTTCTAGAAAACTGGAAAACAACAAATTATGGGAGCAAAAACAAACAAATGACAACAACCAAAAAAAAAAAAAAAAAAAGATCTGAGGGGTTTTGGGAAAGGCATGCCCGCCCCCCTATCTCCCCATCTCAGAAATCCTCTACATTAAAAAAAACAACTGTTTTTTAGGTTAGTTTTTTTTTTTAAAGAGTTTTTTCGGCCCCTGCAAATTTATTTTTTTTAAATAAAAAAATTAACGCGCAGAATAATAGTATAACATATACTCAATGAGACCAGTAGTTTTTAAAAAATCACTTAAACAAAACAAAACAAAATAGAAACAGCGATTTGCAACGGATATAATAAAGATTCCATTCGTGAAAAATTGGTTGAAACGAAAAAGAAAAGTACTGTACTCGCAAACAATGTACATGAATGGAACGTGTGATGGGAGTGAAAGTAAAATATTATACAAAATAATGCCATGCGTTCCCAGAATGTCCTACCCCGTCCTAGTCCCAGCAGGCCAGTAGTTACAACAATAATATTATTATGTTAACAAACTGAATCTCTTAGTCTTAGATTGAAACTGTCAGTCATATGAAATGAAAGGTCCCAGTGCAAAAGTCAGAATATCCCAAAATGGGTATTTCCTGGAAACCACGCCCACTCCATAAGCTTATTATGATAAAAATTGTGAGAATTGTTTTTTTCTTCCTTTTCTCAAAATGCATGGTATCCGTCGGAGTTTAATATAAACATTATTTTCCGCCCATAGGACCCACCATCGGTTTAAGAGAATAAGACCCCCCCCCCTTTTTTTTTTACAGTTTTGTAATAATTTTATGGATATGTATATTTAGGACAGTGCATTTTGTCCTGGTGTCATTCAAAGGAACAAATGTGCAGACTTCAGATACAACTGGACAAATAACAACCGTTTCCCCGCACTACTTTCTTTGTCAGAAAGTTTTGACCGTTTGCGATGTTGAACAATTCAATGCTGATCTTCGATATGATGATGATGATACTCCTTTACTCCTCGTCCTCTTTTTGTCATTTTTATAATTATTTGTTTATGAATTCTTGTTTGAATCTATGCATTTCTCAGAAGCGTACAAACATCTGCCTATCATTAACGTCTTACATGACGCAAGTCGTAATATAATAATATTATCTAGATCATTAAACCTCATATTTCACACTAATCTCACGTCTCATCGTTATGGGCAAATTCGAAAGGCCAGAGGAACAGATGTAATACTATAATAGCAGTCAATGGCTCTCACTTTCCATGTTTCTCGGCAAACCATTCAAGGCTTCACAAATGTCAATGATATTGAGCTGCTTTCATTTCAAAGCAAATTACGTCAACATAATTTTCTTGTCTCTTCTCAACTTCGCATGATAATCAGATTAAATCTACTACTGTAAGTAATTGTCAAGGCTAGATTTCTCGGCGTCTCGTCACTATGTGTATGATGTAGATATATATATATATAGGACCAATCTCTGCTCTAAGCACACTCGGATCTTCTAGCTTTCATCGTTGCCATAGATGTGCCCGGAAACAGTAGGCCTAGGCTCGGCCCTCCCTCCTCATAGAGTGGGAAACGTTACGCAGCATGGATCTTCTTCTTCCATATGTTAGAATCACTTCAGTTAGAGTAATGGATGGATGCATCAGATCAACATAACTGATTTATTAAATCAAATCTTTTTCTCCATACCAATATATTTGAGTTAGTTTTTGAAACTCATAATATTATGTTAGAATCAGTTCAATTAGAGTGATGGATGGATGCGTCAACATAAGTTATATCTTTCTCTTCATACCAATATGTTTGAATACGTTTTTGAAATTCATATGTTAGAATCATTTCACTTCAACTGGAGTGATGGATGAATGCATCAACATAAGCTAAAGCTTTTTCTCCACACCCATATAATTGAATTAGTTTTGAAACTCATATGTTAGAATCGTTTCAACTTGAGTGACTGATGGATGCATCAACATAACCCGTTTCTCTCCATACCAATATTATTATATTTGAGTTAGGTTTTGAAACATATTATTTTATTTCAGTACATGTGTTACCATTGCATGCAATCTCATTAATTTGGTTGATTGTCAACATTCTGCAACACAAATCCTTCTTTCAATATAATGATCTTTTATTTAAAAAGCATTAAGAAAGATAGAGGCCGAAAAATTAAAAAAAATAATTCAAGTGTGAATACCACGGAACAATGAAATAAATACAATCTATAATCCAGTTTAAAAAGTAGTTTTGTCTACCAACTCAGTGTGTTTAGGGTTTATAATTTGTTGTTTTTATACATGGTCTGATTTACTTCAATTACAAAAAATGTTGGGCATCAAATCGACTTAACTCTTTTAGCCGGGAGTACGAATACATTTTGTGATAAAAAATGAGTTCATGTGATTTACACCAAAAAACACAATTCATGCTCACGTAAGATTAATTAAAACAAAATGGTAAAGCTTGCTTCTATATAAGTCTGGAAATCAGCAAACATGACTTTTTTAAAATGCAAAATTTTTTATCAGAAAGGATGTTAAAGCTGGAAAATGTATCAAAAAAAAAACAACAACCCAGTAATAAAACAATAAAGAGAAAACATTGTTTATAATTTTTTTACCTGCTTATTTTTACAAAAAAATAATTTTTCATTTCCAACAAGTGTTTTAAACTCCTTCATACAAAAACATGTGGAACCATCCACTACTTTTGAAACAATTTGTGGCATGATGTGGTGGAATCAGACACTCGTCAGTATTGGGGCAAAAGGGGTTAAATGTATTAATGATATCATCTTAAAGCCTGTCCATTTGCCTTGCTTTTGGGGAAAGAATATCCATCTATGTTGAATGGTACTCAATAGAAGTCGAAATTTGCGACTCAAGGAGGGGAGAGTTACCTGGTTTCAGAGGTTAAATTAATAAGGAAATTGCCGCCAAAGTTTGGTTTTTCCATAGCTTGAGAGTCATTGAAAACTGAACATGCACATTATTTTTGATGATTTTAATCAATGGTTTTCAGTAAAAATCTACACAAATGTTTTTAGATAGACATAACAGGTGCTGAGCCAACAAAAAAAAACCCCACAAAAAAACTATTAAAAAATCGCCTGTCAGAAAAATGGCGGTTTCTTCGATTTCATTATTTTGACGAGCGCCTGATTTCACCACTTACTTAGCATCACATTTCATAAAATCTTTTTCTTTCCCCACGTGACTGTGTATAGTAAACATCACAACTATGTACTTGTAGTTGAGCGATGTCCTCAGCAGTTTCTCTTCATTTGTTTGCGAGTTTGGCGAGATGTGAGCTGTCAATGTGAATGCTTTGGTTTCCTCTGTTGTGGGTACAAATTAAACCAGTTCATTACAAAACCCGACACCTCGAGTTCTGATCTTTTCTTTGTTTTAATAAGGTTTTTAGTTTTTGTAGTAGAGGTTTTACAGCGCTTGCAACTGAAAAAGGTCATATGAGCGCCAGAAGATTAGAGGTGTTACAAGAGAGTAACAAACATAAAAAAGAAAAGGGGGAGATAAGGACGATAGATGTTTGATTGGAAAGAAAAAGCAAACCACGCCAGAGCCAGAGCACCCGCAAACCACTAACTAGTAAGGTTTTACGGCGTTCGCAACTGCAATACGCCATATAAGTGCCAAGGGGTGGATACCAACAGAGAAGTCCAAACGAGGAATCAGGCTTATTCTGCTCACCTCTCTAGCCTCGACAGCACAAAGTCTGCTTCGACTATCAAGGCACCCCGGAAATAGCAGTTCCTAAGAGAGTGACAAATATACAAAAGAAGTAGAGGGAATAACGACGATAGTAAGGATGAGGAAAGAAAAAGCAATAGTTCCCCATATGTTTTTCCGGCACAGTATGAGCATGATACTATTGATAAATCAGCCCGTATACAATTCTACTCCGATTAAGAACATGTTAACAATATCCCTCCTTTGGGAATGGCATTCAAAAGACAACTTCAGTCAGTAGCACTGCCCTGGTTTGTTGGTCTTAAATTGTGGGAGGGGGGGGGGTGGTGTTCTGATCTTTGTAATTATCTCAGGGGTTTTTTTCTGTGCTATTCTCCCAGCTACAGACACGACATGAAGCTCAGTTGATATCATGCTGGACTGCACAGTGCATGGTCCTGGTTCGAATCCTCGATAGAATGTTCTGGATAATGTGGCTTGTTTTTAAAGCTCTCCACGCTTCAAAATTTCCTACCAACTGAAAATATTAGGTGTGTGCCGCCCGCTCATATGACCTTATGCAGTTGCGAGCACCGTAAAACACTTACCCCCCCCTACACAAAGCTGATTTGTCAACATTCAGAAGTCAGATTGTAAAAGCACAGGACGAGGTCTTGCACAAGCCATGTCCCCAAGTTTTACCTCCCCACCCATCGATACAGTTCAAGAGTTCGCGTCACTCAAGGCCGCCTCAACCAAACCAGTCAGGGCCAAACCCGGGCTGAGAGCGACACAACAGCATACCAGCAAATAGACAGAAATCTGAAATATTCGGTAAAAACCCTTCTTTTTCGTGAGAGTTTTACGGCACTTACAACACAGTAAGGTCATATAAGTGCCGAATATTAGAGGTGTTACAAGAGAGTAACAAACCCGAAAAAGGAGGGGAGATAAAGACGATAGACATTGGATAGGAAAGAAGCAAACCACACCAGAGCACCCGCCAACCACCCACAAATTGTCAACATTCAGAAGTCAGATTATAAAAGCACAGGATCCCAAAGTTTTACCTCCCGTCAACACAGTCCGCGTCACTCAACAAGGCCGCTTCAACCAAGCCTGTTAGGGCCAACCCGGGCTGAGAGCGACACAATGGCATCCATAGGCAGATGGACAGAAATCAGAAATATCCAATAAAAACCCTCCCCACACAGGATTCAAACTTACATCTACTGCATGAGATCGCATCCTCAGTGCTTTTTTGTCGTATCTCAATTTTTTTGAAAACAGTGAACATGTGGCATCTTCTTAAGCTCACTTTTTTTAATGAACTGTTTCAACTGTTATTAAAAATGGAGAGTTGTCGCGCATATGACCGTATGCAGTTGCGAGTGCCGTAAAAACCTTACTAAAACTAAAAATGGAAATACAACAAGTAAGTTGTTTTTTTTAGTAGAGGTTTTACGGCGCTCGCAACTGCATATGATCATATAAGTGCCGAAGATTGGAGGTGTTACAAGAGAGTAACAAAAATAAAAAAAGAAGAAAGGGGAGATAAGGACGATAGATGTTTGATAGGAAAGAAGAAGCAAACCACACCAGAGCACCCGCCATCCACCCACACACTGGGGTCGCGAGATGGTGAAGAGCCTGCCCACTACACCACAGACACTGGTATATTGTGCTTAGTTGGTTCCCTCACTCCACACAGAACTCAGAACCCCACGGATCTGAACCACACTCCCAAACAATCACTCCGCACAAACCCAGATAGAATTTCATGAATATTTATTTAATTACATTGAAATACATTGAGTAATTGACATTGTGTACGGAGATGTTTATAAAAAAAAAAGCAAACAAAAAAACACAATGTAGTGAAACCCACATACAATCATATTGAAGCTTCTCTTTGTAAACTCATATATACAAAGCACATTAAAAGAGACCATCAACTACTTTCTTTCCAAAAAATTTATCTGAATGACTTTCTTCGCCACAGTAAATGTTACAACATTTTTTGTAACATATCGCAATACACAAAAACACAATACAGCTCCAAATCACCTGCGCACCAAAGTTCACCACACAAAGAAAACCTCTGAGAACAAGCACAGAAAGCAGCATGTGTAGCAAGTCAATGCAGCATTCCCTCATCATAACAAGGGTCACAGTTTGCCAACCGAGGACATCACAATTATTTAACACTATCCGTACGCCATGTTTTACTATCGTATACATACAACTTGGGGAACTCTGTGCCACCACTTTCCAAAGAGGAAATTTACTCGTTAATCCGATCTGTACGTTTTGCATAGCAGTCTGTCAAAACGATTTTTTGAGAAGTACTGAAAGTTTCAAAGAGATTTTTGTACTAGAAGTATTCTAAAATGTGTAGAATACAACCCCGGGGGTACAAAAAATGGGTTAAAAATTAAAATATGAAAACCAAGGTAGTCCCATTGCCACATCAAAATTATTGCCAAGTACATACAAATATTTTATTCTTTTAAATACCATTGATCTCTTACACACTGTCGCAGGGAAGCAGCACATCTATCCTAACTCAGCTGTTTCAAAATTTACAGTAGGAACAAAAAAACCTGATTTTTTTATCGCTATATCTAACTACCAAAACTGGAATTTTCTTTCAAAATTGTACTTTCGCAAAATAACTGCACTACTCTATGGTTATTACAAGGCATGCGCCCCTCTCCAGTAGCTTGGAATATCTATGTAAAAAGTGATTTTTGCCCCAACTCTGAAGTGCAATACTTGCGCTGCTATCCCGTAATGTGCATAAAGTCACTGCAAGAGCATGGATGAGGTAGACAAGAGTGCAGGGAGTATACTTTTAGTTGAAGTAAGAGTCTTACAGCAATTGCAGCACAAATACGAATACGTCATTTAAGTGCTGAAGATTAGAGGTGTCACTGGAGAGTAACGCACAATAAAAAGGAGGAGGAAGGATAAGGACAATAGATGTTTGATAGGAAAGGAGGAGCAAACCACACCAGAGCACCCGCCAACCGCTCACAGGGAGGGTTTATATATAAAGGCATAACATATTATGTATTAAATATATTGTTTCTTCTTCACAGACTGTCCCTATCATGGGACATCCTGGAACTGACCAAATACTCATCGCAATATTCAGTGGAAAACTGACCAAACAAGTTGAGAACACTAATATAAAAATAAAAGCAAGTGATTCGTCAGTCAGAATCTATTTCTGAGCAGAACCACAAAGCCACACATAAAATTTCTTCATACTCACCACTACATCAATTTGCACATGTAATCATTCATGCACATAACTTTGAGGGCGCATTCACAAACTTCCCAAATTCACATTTAAACTTTCGAAATTCCACTAAAGCTTAAGATTTTTTAAAAAGACTGGCTAAAGTATCCCATGAGATTTTTTAAAGACATGACATCATGTTCAAGTGGTGAAATATCTCATCAGACTTTGTAACAAACACAACCTTTTTCCTTTCTTTCTTGCCAATGTGAGTTATTCTGATTGAAGATGTTCGTTCATCTTTCAACATAAATTCTTGCTTCAAGACTTTGAAAAGCCTATTTCTCCTTATGTAGCAATAAGTCACTTAAATAAACTTGCACAAAACTTTTTAATGAGGCTCTACAGAAATGTAACCCCCCCCTCTCTCTCTTTCTCCCTCTGTACTCTCTCTCATGCACACACATACACACACACTCCAATATACCATATATTCACGACACACCCACTCCTCAAATATACCACACATACGCAATACTCCTATATACCACATATTCACAACATATCCACTCCTATATATACCACACACAAAACACACACATACTCACTACTCATTTACACCACACATTTACAACACACTCACACTCCTATACATACCATACACACTCACCACTCCTTCACACCACACACACACACAAACACTACTCTCACTCTTCCCCACCACCAGTAGTAGTAGCCGTCTCCATCTTCCCTTCACTTTGACCAGGCAGACTCTCTTTCTGATCTTTGACCTCCACAGCCTCTTCCTGACCTTTCACCTCCCCACTCTCTGTCTGATCTTTGACCTCTCCACTCTCTGCCTGACCTTTCATCTCTCCACTCTCTGCCTGATCTTTCACCTCCCCACTCTCTGCCTGATCTTTGACCTCTCCACTCTCTGCCTGATCTTTGACCTCCCCACTCTCTGCCTGACCCTGCTCTGTAACACCACCATCCGGAGCCTCCCCCGATGTCTTCTCAGACACCCCATCATCTCCCCCGTCCTCCTGATACTCCGATGTCCCAGAACTGACCGCTGCCTCAGCGTCGTCCACGTGGATGATGTCCTCCGGGTTGGGCGGGGTGGGCAGGAACTCCTCGTCTGGGCACACCGTCTTGAAGATAACCTCCGCCTGGGAGAGGACACAGAGGAAAAAATACAGTTTTTACTCCTGGATTTTCATGGTACGCTTTTAATTTGTCAGAGTAAAGAGAAGTGCAGTCAAAACATCAATATGTTGAAAAATGGTGAAATGGTATAGGTTTAACGGGGTCCCCATCAACACTGTTAGGTTATTCAGGAGGAGGGACCTCCGAGTTTAACGTCCATCTCCGAAAGGACCGAGCCAAGTGGGAAATTCGTGTAAAGTGCCTTTCCAAAGGACACAACATCAGACCGAGCTGCGGCATGAACCTCTGAACCAGCAATCTCACAATTACGAGTCTGATAGCCAAATCACTAGACTACCATCGCCACCCACAACATTATGTTGTGGAACTTGAAGGTATCACAAGCTTCATATACTCAAACTATATCGAGTGCTTAGTGTGAGACAGCTATACACCATTTTGAAAAGTGACGTTTGCAGGTCTGAGGCAAATATTCTTTCTAAGTGACATGTCAGCCAAAATGGAGATTTTTCAAAGGCCTTAACTTCCACCAAGGGACGCAACTTGTGTTAAAACACCAGAGCCATAGCTTTAAAAGTTACTGAGTTACAGCCTAGAGAAAAGTTATTCTATCTACTTGAGAAAACATTTTGAAAAGAAGTATTATACATGGCAGTTAAAATACCTTTCCCACTTTAAAAATTGCTACCAGTGGTAGAAAAGGAAAAAAACTATTGTAAATATACAAGTTCGAATACTTTTTTTCGCAAATGACTCTCCCAAAAACATACGAAACTATTCTAAGCACTGTTTAGAATATTTTTCCTCACACTTTTGTTCACAAGAAAAGCATTCTAGGTGACACTTTGTTTGATTTAACACAAATGGAAGAAATTGATTAGAAAACAATATACAAAATGAGCCCATGTTTGTTTTTTCTACATTACATGTGAGATTTGGATCCTAGAATTGCGTTCTGTTGAAATGAGAAAGTTTTTTTCTTCTCCTGTGAAATTTGCAAAATGTCATTTCGAATAGTATTCCTCTAGACCCACTGTATGATGGGAGTCATACACTGAGCAGTCAACACTTAAATTAGTTTTCTTAACCCTTCCAGTTCCAGCCATTTTTGTGGACTTCCCAACCCTAGTCCCAGTCAATTCAGCAGTATTTCAGAAAAAGAGGCATGCAGTCTAAAAAGTGATCAAGTATCTTTGTAATGAGGTTTAGATAATAACATATAACAATGTTTAAAGGTAAATGAACAAATATTATAAAAATTAAAGTTAAATTAGGTTCGCTAATTTTTTTTAATGCGCAAATCCGGTACCCCCGAAACTGAGAATATACGCTCTTGGGACGGTGGGAGGTACAAGGAGTGCTGTTAGACCTGCATGTGAGCCTCAACCAGATTGTCTGAAAATTTTGCGCAATCCCCCCCCCAAAAAAGCCTTTGTGGGTGTCATAAAGTAAGAAGAACATCCGAGTAACGAGCGACCATCCCAACAACAAACACAATAAAGAAGAGACCTAACCGTAACCCTACCCCCAAAAAGAATCTGCAACGGGCATCATGTAAAAAGGCCAAAACAAGTCCTAAATGAAAAAAAAAATTTTAATTAAAAAACCACACTCCAAAACAAACAAGGAGCATATAGATCTAGATTCTAGATCTATATATGGCTTACATCTACATTGCTATAGGGTTTGATACAATATCACAATAGAATTGGAATATATAATATGAATCCTTCATATATAGATCTATATCTAGATTCTAGATTAGATCTAGAAATCTAGTAATCTAAATAAATCTAGATCTAGATCTTGTAGAACAAGTGAATAGGAATAGGCCTTGAACTAGAAATCCGCATCCGATTCCGAACAGAGGGACTCAGCTGAGTCTAGATTCTAGATCTAGAATCTAGATCTAGATCTAGATCTAGATTCTAGATCTAGATCTAGATTCTAGATCTAGATCTAGATCTAGATTCTAGAATCTAGATCTAGATCTAGATCTAGAATCTAGATCTAGATCTAGAATCTAGATCTAGATCTAGAATCTAGATCTAGATCTAGATCTAGATTCTAGATCTAGATCTAGATTCTAGATCTTTACTAAATAAATAAACAATTCACGCACCTGATGAAATGCTTATTTTTACCAATATAAAGATTACAGCACAACCTATGATAGGGTTTGACACAATAGAATTGGAATATGAATCCTCCATTGAGGTCTATAATGATCTATATAAATCTAGATCTAGATTCTATTAGAACAAGAGAGTCGGACTTGAATGAATCCACACGATCTGAACAATTGAATTAGTCAACAAACGAAATTCAAAATGGCCACTTGAGCACGAAACTGAAAGTAGATAATTTAACTTGTCGTCCTTTTTCGTATTCGCGTTTCTACTTAGGTTCCGACAATTATGTCGGAAATGCCAACGTCGGCAGTCGGCGGTGCGCGCGTCACCGGTCGCCACGAAAACGAAAGTGCCGACGAAGCCGATGGGAGAAAAATGGGTCACTGGCAGTCGGCCAAGCCTTGCACTACGCACATTGACTGATACAGGTGGGCCTAGCGATAGCATCGTCCGGTTCGTGGGTCGGGTCGCGATTGTCGGATTTCAGACGATTGTCGGCAAACATGCAGCTGGAAGGGTTAACATTTTCATCTCGGTATGACCAAACGCCACAATAGATCTGAACTCACCTCCTGCACACAGCGGTCCAGGTCCACACTATCGTCTCCACCACCTGAAGTGACCAGAACGTTCTGGGCGGCGTCTGTGGCCATGACCGGCTCAGACCGGTCCTTCATCTGGAAGTGCATGGACCACAACACGCGTGGCCGGTCGTCACCAGTGTCTTCTGGGGAACCTACCGGGACAGGGAGGGAAACAAACATCGTAAAAATGAAAGGAACAAAAAGCAAACCTTGTAGAAGTGAAAGAAAGAAAAAACAAACCTTGTAGAAGTGAAAGAAAGAAAAAACAAACCTTGTAGAAGTGAAAGAAAGAAAAAACAAACCTTGTAGAAGTGAAAGAAAGAAAAAACAAACATCGTAAAAATGAAAGAAAGAAAAAGCAAACTTTGTAGAAGTGAAAAAAAAAACCTTGTGGAAGTGAAAAAAAAAAAAGCCCCAAAAATTTGTAGAAGTGAAAGGAAGAAAAGAAAAAAACCTCAAAGAGATGGAAAAAGAAAAGACAAACCAAAAAAAAAAAAAAAAAGTACATCAGAGGTCAGGTTTTTGATAAACTACATTTAAAAACAGCCTTTCGTCTCGATTCACCTTATACCATACCCATGCTGCCCCCCCCCCAACTCTCTCTCTCTCTCTCTCTCCTCCCACACACACAGGCATTCCAGAGCTGACATCAAGCACTTGTCAAATTACTGACATCATGGAAACTAACACACTTTTCTGCTCCTTGGGAGATTATCATCAATTTTCTTTTAAGGCTCAACACCTTTTAAGTCAATTTAAAAACACATTTATGTGTAGGTGGCATTATTTATCAAAGGCACAAAAAATGTAAATTTGCATTTTCAAATGGCACTCAAACTTGAGAAGTCACCAAGTTTTGGCAGCCATTTTCTCACTAGTCTTACCTCTAAGTTTAGTTTTAGTAAGATTTAAAAGTGCTCGCAACTGCATAAAGTCGTGTAAGCGCCAAGGGGTGTATGTCAACAGAGAAGTCCACATGGGGAATCAGGCTTACTCTGCTCATCTCTAGCCTCAACAGCACGAAGTCAGATTCAACTATCAAGGCACCACGGAAATAGCAGTTCACAAGAGAGTGACAAATATCAAAAGAAGTAGAGGAAAACGACGAAAGTAAGGATGAGGAAAGAAAAAGCAGCAGTTCTCCCTATGTTGTTCCAGCACAGTATGAGCATGACAATGATAAATAAGCCCATGTACAATTCTATTGTGCTTAGGAACATATTAATATCCCCCCTTTGGGAATCTTACCTCTGACACCAGATCACCTCCCCAAACCTTTATTAATAGAATATATCCTGACTTCTATTAAGATAAATGACTATTTTTTTCTTCAGAAATAAGACACTTGAACAAACTTTAAGTTGATATCAAGAACTAAATGTGCCCAAAAATTGAAGAGTGCCTTATTTCCCCATGCCGTGCCTTATTTCCCCATGCCGTGACACGCAACCTTTTGATGTCCATTGAACATTTCACAAAACAAATGTGTCATGATGCAGTGGAATCAGTTGCTCGTCAATTTTTGGGTATATGAAGTTATTGGTATCACCTTATTTTTTGGCTCAACACCTTTTAGGTTTATTTACAAACACACTGCTGTGTGGCTTTTACTTAAAAACGTTGAACAAAGAATGAAAAAAATGTAAATTTACAGTTTCCAAGAACTCTCAATCTTTGAAAGTCACCAAAATTTTCTATACAACTTTACATCTGAAGCCAGGTGACCCCCCACCTCCTTCAAACACAATTGTCTTGACTTCTATTGAAGATAGATGGGTATTTTTTTAAACAAAAGTAGGCCAAGTGAACAAGCTTTAAGATGATACCAATAACTCCATAAGCCCAAAAATTGACGAGCGCTTGGTTTCACCACAATGCCTCAAATATATTCTCGTGCATACGAAAAAACAAAAGACCACAAGCGAAGCCCTAACAAAGCTCACCCCCAGAAAACAGCTTCTCTCTGACTTCTGAGAAATCTCCTTCCGGATCCTCCCCGGTCGAAAGACGAGTGAGATGGACAACATCTGTGGAAAAAAAGATGAAAAACTTGAATCAAACTTTGTACAAAACTTTCACATCAAGTACCACCTGTTCATGGTCCATACTGCAATTCACAAAAAAAAAGACTTCATTCGTTCAGGGAATCAAAGATTCTGTATACAGCGTTCGAGTTTCAAAAACATGAACATATAGAATAACAAGTAAATTACATTTCAAGTTGGGCAAAAAAGGAAAATGAAGTTCTTACTAAATTTCCCACAGACGTAAAACAATAAACGAAGAAGAAGAGTGCACAGCGTCTTAGTCGCTAAAATAAATAGCATCGCTGAATTAAAAAGCCAATAGCCATTGTAACTATTATGAGTCCAGTATTTTCCAGTTGGGAAGTTAGAAGTTTTAACCATGACCCAAGAACACACATATCACTACACAGAGGCGACAAAGTCCCGCCAACTCACAGACGTTCTTAGGGCACACCATGGCTGACTGCGGGAGTTCTAGCACCGTGATCGGGCGGCTGGCATCTCCCGAGCACAGGAAGTTCAGCAAGGACAGCTGAAAAATGCACAGAACAACAGTGGTGGGTGCCGAAAACACATAAGTGTTGGAGATAAGCAGTCACATAAAACTGTAGATGTAAACAGTTGCACAAAACAAAACTGTAGATGTAAACAGTTGCACAAAACAAAACTGTAGATGTAAACAGTTGCACAAAACAAAACTGTAGATGTAAACAGTTGCACAAAACAAAACTGTAGATGTAAACAGTTGCACAAAACAAAACTGTAGATGTAAACAGTTGCACAAAACAAAACTGTAGATGTAAACAGTTGCACAAAACAAAACTGTAGATGTAAACAGTTGCACAAAACAAAACTGTAGATGTAAACAGTCATACAGAACTGAACATGTAAATAGTTGCACAAAACAAAACTGTAGATGTAAACAGTCATACAGAACTGAACATGTAAACAGTTGCACAAATCAAAACTGTAGATGTAAACAGTTGCAGAAAACAAAACTGTAGATGTAAACAGTTGCAGAAAACAAAACTGTAGATGTAAACAGTTGCAGAAAACAAAACTGTAGATGTAAACAGTCATACAGAACTGTAGATGTAAACAGTTGCACAAAAACAAAACTGTAGATGTAAACAGTCATACAGAACTGAACATGTAAACAGTTGCACAAAACGAAACTGTAGATGTAAACAGTCATACAGAACTGAACATGTAAACAGTTGCACAAAACAAAACTGTAGATGTAAACAGTCATACAGAACTGAACATGTAAACAGTTGCACAAAACAAAACTGTAGATGTAAATAGTTGCACAAAACTTAAGACAAAACTGTTAAAGATAAACATTCACACAAAACACAGGGAAAGGCAGTCTTGTGGGAAATCAGGAAGGTATTGGCCACATCATATCGGGAACAGAGCGGCACTAAAGCGGGACAGAGATTACCAAACAGGAGTGTTGCGTTCTGGCTATTTTTTATAGCTTGACGAATAATTATGAAACGTGCTCACAAACAAACACAAGACCTCTGTGAGAATGAGGAGTAACAGAAGTTGTCTATTTACAAGAAAGTCACGTTACGACCTTATTAAGTTTTAGTTTTAATAGAGGTTTTACGGCGCTCACAACTGCATAAGGTCCTATGAGCACTAGAAGATTAGAGGTGTTACAAGAGAGTAACAAACATAAAAAAGAAGAAGGGGAGATAAAGACGATAGATGTTTGATAGGAAAGAAGAAGCAGTTAAGACCTTGATGCGTTATAACATTATCATAGTTGGCAAATAATAAGTCTCAGCTATTGATGTACAGTCATGACAAGGAGGCGCAAATATACAACAGTATTTATGATCTACCAGTAAGCAGCATAATACATTCATTGAAATTTTAAAAAAACCTTTCAACGAAATAAAAGTTTTCAGTTACCAATTTACAATAAGCTAGCATTGCAATTGTTTTAGTAAGCATTTTACAGCACTTACAACACAATTAGACCAAAGTGTGCTGAAGATTAAAGGTGTTACAAGAGAGAGTAACATACACAAAAGAAGTTTTTTTAAAGTTTTAGTAGAGGTTTTACGGCCCTCGCAACTGCATAAGGTAATATGAGAGCCAGAACATTAGAGGTGTTACAAGAGAGTATCAAACATAAAAAAGAAGAAAGGGAGATAAGAACGATAGATGTTTCATAGGAAAGAAGAAGCAAACCACACCAGAGCACCCGCCAACCACCCACATACACAAAGAGGGAGGAGTGATAAGGACGATTGAAGTTTGATAGTACAGAAGGAACAAACCACACCACAGCACCCACAAACCACCCACTTGGATAAATACAGACAAGAAAAGAAACCCAGATTGTGACCCCACACTTCATACCTCCTGGTCCTCTGCTTCTTTGATGCTTCTGTCCGTGATATAAATAGCTCTCGACAACTTCCTGAAATGAAAAAAAAACAAACAACATTGACCAAAGCAGAGAATCAACAGAAATATGCTAGAGCCAACCTTCAGTTGTCTAGTAGTAGTAGTAGTAGTGAGGTTTTATGGTGCTTGCAACTGCATAAGGTCATATGAGCGCCAAGGGGGGATGTCAACAGAGAAGTCCAAACGAGGAATGGGGCTTATTCTGCTCACCTCTCTAGCCTCAGCAGCACAAAATCTGTTTCGACTATCAAGGCACCATGGAAATAGCAGTTCACAAGAGAGTGACAGACATACAAAAGAAGTAGAGGGAAAATGACGGTAGTGGGGATGAGGAAAGAAAAAGCAGCAGTTGCCCCTCTGTTGTCCCGGCACAGTATGAGCATGACATTGATAAATCAGCGCATTTACAATTCTACTGAGCATAAGAACATGTCAATGCGAATATTCCCCCTTTGGGAATGAACGAAAGACAATTCAGTCAGTAGCACTGCCCTGGGGGAGGGGAGATGGACTGAGAGTCTTGAAAACACCACAAAACGACCTGACTTCAAGAACACATCGTCTGGAATTTGAACCAGGGCCATCTGCCCAGATAGCAACTGAGTTTGTTAAATTTTTTTTATCCCTTGCCCATTTATTTGACATTGATGCCATCTGATTAGTAGAAAAAAATGTGTATGATAGTGTCCAATAGTGTATTACCTGCATATCTATTATGACAAGAAACTAGATAGCAACTGAGCTAACGGGTCACTCCTTTTGTTCTCAGCTAGCCAGACAGACTAAGACAGAGGTGTTCAGAAGTCCAGGCTGTTATATTTACGTTGTAGACTACAGCAATTAACCCAGTAAAGGCTACACTTCTACGGGAATAGACTAGATCTTAAGTAAGTTTGAAGGAAAAAAAAAAGGAAGGTGAAATGATATCAAAGCACTCACTGACCACATGAAATGGACCACACAAATGTCACCAAAAAACAAACAAACATGCACATACAAATTACTCTTCAACCACTTCATTGCCGTATGATGAGGCACCTGTTATGTCAAGGCAGCTCTGCAGAAGCAAATTTTTCATGTGAAACCAAACCAGCTTCTCCACTGTTCAATTCAATGTATTGTCTGACTATTTTCTTTCTCAAGTGAATCTACTTGTACAATGAATATTAGCATGAAAATAAATGAGTTTGGATAAAAAAGGTACCCAAAAGAACCAACAGTTATGTGTTACTATCGAGGTTATTTTTGTCATGAGCAGATTGTCAAGTAATATATCAGGGTCAAACTACAGGGAGAGGAAGTAAACATGTTGTCTGTCCTGCTCTCTCACCTGTAGCTTTGGGTGGCCATGAAGGAGGGGGGAAGGTAAGTCTGCTCAGCAACCAAGTACCTGGGAAGGGAATAATAGAACAATGATAAGTCAAATCTACTTGTCACGGGAAGTGCACATAACACAACAACAGCACACTTTTTCAGGGTTCCTGACCGTAATTTCCCCACTACATTCAAGGAAGTTTCCAAGAAAAATTTTTTTAATTCAAGGAGACTTGGTCAAGAAATTCAGACCGAAAGCCTATTTCCGAAAGGCCTTCACTTGTCCAAAAGGAATTGTAATTTCAATTTCTCTACAAAAATGTTGTTCATGTCCAATCCGGCGACATTCAAGGAGTTTTCAAGGAGATTTTTTCCTTGAATGGGAATTCAAGGAGTTTTCAAGGGCTCCTTGAATTCAAGGAGTTCGCAAGAAACCCTGTTTTATACTTAAAACAGCTACTGGCAATACTGGAGATGATTATAAAAGGTCTTTTGCTGCTGTTATCGTAACATTTCAGCTATAAAAGAAAACACATGATTTCAAATGAGCACTGCACAGCTTTTTCAAACCTCAGACACTTTCTCCGAAAAGTAAATAAATGAAGGAAGATTTTGTTTAAAAATCCTGAGAATTCTGGATTCATATTTTAAAACAAAATGAAGAGAATCTGAGAATGCTCCCCTTTTCAAATCTTGTAATTCTATATCTAAGATGAAGATGGAAAGAGGTAACAAAAAGAAGCTTCAGCGAGCGAGAGCACAAACCTGTAAAGACCTGCTACTTACTTGCAAGAGACTTTCTGACCACTGGAAGTGACGATTCCGGTGCACCTGTCAAAAGAATACATTTTTGGAAATAATATAAGTTTTGACTTTCCTTTTTAAAAAAAAATTCTTACAGTTTTGTTTCAACTCAGCACACCAATATGACTTCACCATAACTCTTTTGACTGAGACAGAACATACAACATAGCAGGAAATCAAATACGTTCCCAACTATATAATGCATCTGTCAATTGGCAATCACAAAGTTTCCATTTCTATACGAATAGAGTGTATGGAATTTGGAACTAATTACCATAAGGCTACGATACCACATGCAGACAACAGTAACTTGTTTTTAGTTTTTGTAAAAGCTTTACAGCACTTGGGACACAATAAGATCATAAAAGTGCCGAAGATTAGAGGTGTTACAAACGAGTAACAAGCACAAAAAAGAAGAAGGAGAGATAAGGACGATAGTTGTTTGATAGAAAAGAAGGAGCAGGAGCAAACAACACCAGAGCACCCTCAAATGCCCCACTTGTAAAAACAATATACACCACAGCTGCTTTTGAACCATTTCTTTCAAATGAATTTGATAATTATTCTTTATAAAAATGAATTTAATATTGATTGACAATTTTATGGAGACACAACACAGCAAAACACAAGGACAGAGGAGATACAGAGCATTAATCCCCCCACCCCCAACAATCTGTTGATACACGTACTTCTTCTCTCCATCAGTGACTAGATGGGTGGCCGTCATCATGAGGCAGTAAATCCCACCAAACACCGCGGACAACCTGGGGGAGAAATGAGGACGGTGGACGTTGGCATCTAATGATAAACAGCATAGATATAGCGCAAATCCCCTGCTCGACAGCAAACTCTATGCGCTTCACAATCTACACTCAGGCTTCCTGTCATGAAACCCCCCCCTCAAATTCAAGAAGACTTTAAGGAGAAATGTTGTAATTTTAAGGAGACTTGGTCAAGAAATTCATGCCGTTTTCGACGGCACACGCAGACCCTGAAAGCCTATTTCTCATAGGCCTACACATGTCAAAAATAAATCATAGTTTCGATTGTCCGACAAAAATTTTGTTCATGTCCGATCCGAGGTAATTCAAGTTTTCAAGGAGATTTTTCCTAGAATGCAAATTCAAGGAATTTTCGAGGATGCCTTGATATCAAGGAGGCTGCAGGAACCGTGTACAATAGTACCCCAACGGATCCTAGAACACTCAGAAGCATTTTCAGCTTCGAAGGGAAGCGCACAGTGTGTGCAGCCAATAAAGTGCTCTAATCTAAACTGACAAGATCTTTTGCCGTCTTTAGTCGGGTACCCATTCTCATCTTGTTGAAGTGAGGAAAATTCATATACTGTAAAGTGACTTTCCCAAAGACACAACATCAGGCCTCATGTCGGTAATCGAACCCCTAACCTTTTAGTTGCCAGCCCAAAAGCCTAACCAGTAGGCTACTGATGCCATATTTGATGAAACTCAATCTGTATTCAGTGAGCTACAGCGCAGTTGAATCTAATTCTCCTCTTTAAAAAAGTTCCCATAATACAATCTGAGAAGCCGAGTCAAAAGGCAGACTAATCTTTCGTTTAAAGTTTATTGTCCGTATTTGTCCATACAGTTACACTGTTGTGAGTTAGTCTTTTGTTAGGGAGTGAAGGAGAAAAAGAGTGAGCTGAAAATATTATTTGAAATAGGAAAAGATAAGGAAACACAAAATATTCCTTGGTGCCCACTGACGGGAAATTTGCACACACATAAAACATTCACTTGGGAAATAAACAAATAGATAAATGTAAAAAAACAACTGTCCTACATGAATAAAAAGTTCAGAGCATGTGGCACTTACAGAGATACAAAGACTCAGGAAAACCAAAGTACGAACAAGTCCTTTATTTACAGTATAGCTTTTGTCTTATCTTGCTTCAATGTTCGCTCCATGAACAGAAACGATCATGTATCTAATCTGACCATCAACACTTACGAACACAATATAAATTACTGGGGTATAAAAGACAACTAGCACAAACAGCAAATCATAATTAATTGTATAACTGGAAATGTACCATAATCTCACTGACATGATATAGACATCTTTGCTGGGCAAGTCTCTTTGTCCATGCCTGTCATGAACAACAGCGGCTGCATGCCCTACACACAGAGATACTCGATAAAAAAAAAATTACCCCTACTCTGGAATCAAATTACACCTTTTGGGTGAAACAGCACAGAGCCTAAATGAATTTTAAAGAGAGTAATCTAAAATTTAATTTATATACCTGCATGTGCTTTTAGTGTCCTGTTCAGCCAAGAAAAATTTCCCTCTTGGACAATAAAGTAGTATGTTATCTTATCTCACATCACAGGAACTGGTCAACACAGATTGAATGTTTTCCTTACCTTGAGAAAGCCTGGGGCAGTTCGCCGCTCCCGTACAAAGGAAACAAAAATGCTGTGTTGCCGTACTGACCCAAAGACTTCAAAAACTTTTGTGTCTTCTTCAGAGCCTGGAAATACAAACAGAAAATCTTGGTTATATGTTTTGCTTCAGCACGTCTTTTTCATCCTTTTAGTTTTAGAAAGGGTTTTCACTGCACTTGCAACACAATAAGATCATATAAGTGCCAAAGATTAGAGGGGTGAAAAGAGAGTAACAAACACAAAAAAGGTGAGATCAGAATGATAGATGTTTGACTAGGAAAGAAAGAGAAAACCACACTAGACCATTCGCAAACCACCCACCTTTTTCATCCAACTTAACATGAGAACATAAAAGAAAAAAACTTGAGCAATGAAACAAGACAGCGAATATGGTGAACCATACTATTATTGCACTCATTACGTTTAGTGTCTGACAAGTGAGATGGCACTGCTGTCAGCTTTAGTATGATATATAAAACTTCTTTGGCAAGTAGTGGTACAGACAATAAGTTTTACCCCCATGCATACTGCCAGTAAATGTGGGAGCCTAAAATCAATTACATTTATGAAATCACAAAAAATGATCGGAATCACATTCTCAGAAACCAGTCCATGTGCAAACACCAGTCTGCCTGACTTGTCCCTCCCATTCTGAAGCATGTCTTTATGCCATTCCCAAAGGGGGATATTAAAATGTTCTCATGCACAGAAGCATTGTAAATGGGCTGATTCATCAGAATCATGCTCATACTGTGCCGGAACAACATAAGGGAAACAGTTACTTTTTCTTGGGTGCCTTGATAGCCAAAGCAGACTTTGTGCTGTTGAGGCTAGAGAGGTGAACAGAGTAAGCCTGATTCCCCGTTAGGACTTCTCTGTTGACATCCACCCCTTGGGGCTGTTGCGCGCCGTAAAACCTTACTAAAACAGACTAAAATTCTGAAGCAGCATACCTCTTCGGTGGACACTGTGTCAGTTACCATGGCAATGGCGTGTTGAATGAAATGCTGGACGTTGCCACTCAACTTCTTTGACTTGAGAAATTCCACAAAAGGCTTATCGGCGAAAGCTGTCAAAAGATTAAGCAAAATGAATCTACATCTATGCCACAAACCCAAATGTGTACAGGTGAAAATCTGAAAAATTGTGTTTGACGATCATCCATCAAAGACAAAAATGACAAATATCCAAAACTGAAATGAAACACGGTAAAAACATACACACAAATAACGTAGTGCGAATTGAATGGATAACAAGTATAAGGTACATTCAATCTCATGAGAAGACGAAATCAGAATATACTTTCACAATGTGTTCAAAACAAGGCAATTCCGCATCTCCTATACCAATCAGAACTAAAATAAAATTTTGAACAAAAAAGCACTACCTTGACATTTTGAAATGGTAAAAGAGAACACACTTTTGCTCATACAACAAACCACCCACCCCAACACAAACCGTAGCCCAATTCTCCAGATGCTCAAAATGTGAAAAAGTAACAACTCAATTGGGATCCTGTTCAATCCTAGCTACGAGTAAAAGACAACAACAACAAAAAAGTTGAAACAAAAAGAACTAACTTGCCATGAAGAAGTCTCAGAGGAAAACAAAAAACACAGTGGACAACAACGATTCTTTTTTTTTACCTGAGCGGAGACACGATATTTACACAAAAAAACAGTCAAATGACAAAACACACAAATTTTAAGAAAACACAACTAGCTATGAATTTTCCCACCAAGTCCCCAGATTAAGATAAGATAAGAAAAGATAATACTTTTTCTTGGCTGTACAGAAGAATAAAAACACATGCAGGTACAAATAGAAATTCAAATTATATATTGCTTTCATTAAAATTCAATATGAAAATAGAAGTAAAGCTGACAAAATGTACATTTCAAATCAGATACATCATTCAACCACATACAGTATTTAATTACAAGACCTTTAGAGTAATATAGATACATACTCATAAGAGCAATACACATTGATGCTTATTCTGACAATAGCCTGATGCTAGATGGTAAAAAACTTCTTTTATATCTTTCTTTCTTTGTTTTTAGAGGTACATATTTGCCGCTGCGGGATCTTACAATTTGCACGGAAAGGGGGGTGTGATGGGTCGTTTATAATGCTTTTTATCTCCTTCTTACCGCTGTATTCCTCTGGTTTTGTGTCATAGACAGCAGCAAACTGCAAAAACTTCATCAACAGACGTTTCTCGATGAGAGAGACGATACTACTGCTGAAAACGTCAGCCCTCGAACACGGAACCTGCCAAAAAAATTGTGTGCAACGACAATATCTTTTGTTTTAGTAAGAGTTTGACAGCACTTGCAACACAATAAGGTCATATAAGACCCGAAGAATATATATTTTTTAAAGTTCGAGTAAGAGTTTTACGGCACTTGCAACACAATAAAGTCATATAAGTGCCGAAAAACAGATGTGTTACAAGAGAGTAAAATACACAAAAAAAGGAGGGATATGGGCGAAAGATGTTTGACAGGAAAAAAGGAGCAAACTACACCAGAACTATTCTCATTGTTATTAGAAATGGAGACACGACAAGAAGGCAGTGGGATCGCGCCCTTACAACCCTGGGGGCGATTAACCCTTTGAGCCCTGACCTCCTGAGGCTACCGTGTCCCTCTGAGTGAGATCCTGAGTGATATATTAATAATATTCATATTATCATCAGAATCACATTTCAAGTCTCACTCAGGGTAGTCCTGGTCATTAGCAGCATGTAATTCAAAACGATCTTCAAAACAATCAATAATGTCTAGTGTAGCAAACACTGTTTTCCGTAAGCATTTTGTCTCAGGTGGGCCGGGTCGGGGATGGTGTCTCACTCACTGCTGTACCGGTAGCTAGACATACAGGCAGTTTTATGCATCTCCAGTGTATCGATAGCAAGGGCTCATAGGGTTAAGGGGAGATGTACACTCTCGGAAATATTTTCTAAACGAATGACTTTTATTCACTTTCATAAAATTGAGCAAGAAGTTCATAGGTAAATAGATGTACTAAGGGTGAATTCTACAATAGCATGATCCCTATCGCCCATTCATTCATCAGCTGTACCTCTCCATTAACAAGATCCCCCCCTCCCCACACACACATACACACACACTTTCTTTCTCTCTCTCTTACACACACACACACATATTCTCTCTCTCTCTCTTTCTCTCTCCCTCTCTCTCTCACACTCACACACACACAATCCCCCACTCACCTGTTGTAACTGTCCCTTCAGCAGGGTGAGTACTCGACTGACAGTCCTGAACTCGCAGTACCGAGCCACGTCCGATCTGATGAGTAACTGCACCAGGTCCCCACAGCAGTGTAACACCTGGGAAAAACCACGCAGTCAACATAACATGAGCTGAGAATGCAGGTGTTTACAGAAAATAGACAAAGAAAGAAAGAGATATCCAAAGAAAGAATCAAAATACACACACAAAAGAAAGAAAATGTTTTTTTTTAAGAAAGGGGGGGAGGGGCACATCAGAGAGAAAGGAGGAGCAACAAACGCACACAGAAAAACAACACCCACCCCCCTCTGAAAAACAAAAAAACAAAAAAAGACCATCAAGTTTTGAAACCTTGCCACTAAACTTTTAGTTTAAGTTTTAATAGAGGTTTTACAGCGCTTGCAACTGCATAAGGTCATATGAGCGCCACAAGCTTAGTAACAAACATAAAAAAGGAGGGGAGATAAGGACGATAGATGTTTGATAGGAAAGAAGAAATGAACCACACCAGAGCACCCGCCAACCACCCAATGCCACTAAACTACCGTTTTCTTCTCTTCATCAACTTTTACAGTAAACATATTTGCTATCGATGGAAAAAAACACCTGAGCTGGTCATGTGCACACGTTTTAGCTCATTATCTCTGCAGAGGGTTTTCCCCGCTGCACTACGGCCCTCTTTTGATCTGAAGCCTGAGAGTGACATACATGTCATTGAATGTGAGTAAATCAAAACTAATGAACTTATTTTGATAGTTCTTCACCTAATAAAAGACCTCCTGGTAAAGGTAAGAGAGACATTTTTTGGCAATTGCCAGAAATTAATATAACGTCATTGCCCCCATAAAGGAAATTCACAGGAGATCACCAACACAGGGGTTCTGACCACACGCTGCTGGGAATGGCTTGTCAGAGAGAGAGAGTTCAAAAGTTTGCTTGTTTTTTTGTTGTTTTAGTAAGGTTTTACAGCCTTCGCAACAGCATATATGGTCATATGAGCGCCAAGCGGTGGATGTCAACAGAGAACTTCCAACGGGGAATCAGGCTTACTTTGCTCACCTCTCTATCGTCAACAGCACAAAGCCTGTTTCGACTATCAAGGCACCCCGGAAATAGCAGTTCACAAGAGAGTGACAAACATACAGAACAAGTAGAGGGAAAATGACAATAGTAAAGATGAGAAAAGAAAAAGCAGCAGTTCTCCCTACGTTGTTCCGACACAGTTTGAGCATGACATTGAGAAATCCCATTTGCAATTCTACTGAGCTGCATAAGAACATGTTAATATGTTAATATGCCCCCTTTGGGAATGGCGTAAAGACACTTCAGTCAGTCGCACTTCTTGGGGGTGGGGGGTGCGAGGGGGGAAGCAAAGGTTTGCGAAAAGCAGAAATGAAAAGACACCACCATCAGTTTACGTACCCTCGGGGACAAGTCAAAACAGTATCTCCTGTAGTCGTCCGATATATCACCGACTGTCCACTCTTTGGCTGATTTTTTACCCGCTCCACAATCAGGAGCGGACTCGGTGGAGGTCTCCTCAGGCGTGCCGTCTTCCTTCGGCGTCTTCTCGTCCTCCGCGTTGACGCAAGAACTGTCAGCCGACGTACTTTCTGACTCCGACGCCGTCTGTACACCCGAGTCTTGTGAAATTCCTTCCTGGCATTTATCGATGTCCCGGGCGGCCACAGGCTGCGTCAGCTCGTCATCCCCACTGTCTTGACAACCGACTTCTGCTTGTCTTTTATCATCAGACAAACTTTGTGTCGTGTCAGGCTGGAATGTTTGTGCATCATCATCGCTTTGAATTCCGGGTTGTTTTCCTGGCTCAGGTGAACTTTGACCCTCAGGGTCGCCATCCCCACCTGCCAGGGCTGGGGTAGGATCTCCGCTGGCACCCTCGGTCGCCTCAGATTTGTTTTCAGGCTCTGGCACTTCCACTGGGCTATACAAAGGTCGGAATCTTGACTTTTTGGCTTCTTCTGCAGCTGCCTGTTCCTCTGCTGTTCTCTCCCTGGAAGAAGGTAGGAATTTAATAAATAGAGGTAAATCGTTATATACGGAATATATAAGGAAATATATGATGCAAAGAGAATTATGAATCTCTAAAAGGGAATAAAGGCCAGAGATAGAAACTAACCAGATAAAGCCCTGACTCTACATAATAGGGAAGAAGGTAAAAAAACAAAAACAAAAAAAACCCCAAAGACAAATAATTGATGTAGAGTAATAAACAACATGCATGTTGAAAGAACCAAGAACCAAAAAAACCTCAGCAGTTCAAATTAAAAAAACATTAGATATATAGGTAGAGAACTATAAAAATTCTTCTTTTAACACTTTGTAGTCACACAACCAGCAGTACAAAAAAACCCCATCTGGTCACCCTGCCAGGAGATCGACTGCAACAAACTTCTAGGGCCCATCGCAGAACTGTGCCAGGTGACCGGAATGGATAGCTTTCACCGGCGCATTATTGCGCCAAGTGACCGCAAAGTGTTAAAAGAAAATCACCAATAACTGACCTGACATGAAACTGGCTCTTGATGTTGTAGGCCTGTACGTGCTCCGTCGGCAAACACACTAGAGACTCCCCTTCAGACACGAGTTTCTTCACATCTTCTGTCAGCTCAGACATGGTGGTAGCTTTCTCTTGCACTTCCTGAAACACAAAAAGAATTTCATTTTGTAATGGACAAAGATATTGTCTAGTATATTATGTCAAAGTGCACTGAGCCGAAAATCTTTATTGAATAGAACTTGTTACTTGTCCACTGTGTTGGGGTCATTGCAGTCGGAACATGTCCATCTATGCTCTCCTCCCCTCTTCAGGACCCATCCCAGATTGAATTGAACAGCAGTTTAATAATCGGCAGTATCAATTGCATGTGCTCAAGAAAAATTTTGTAGATATTGAAATTCTAAAAATAGGCAGGGGGGAAAAGCAAGAAAAAAAACATAACAAAATATTAAACAGTTTTACTTTCTCCTGGAAAATTTTGCTCTCTGGGAACATTTTCACAGCTTGCCAACGATACACCAACTTTTGCAAACCCTGAGAACACATGAGCAACAAAATTCGTAACTCTCAAGCTGTCTGATTTAACTTTTCAACAGCCTCTCTTTTCTGATTTCTTTAGCTTACAACATAAATAACTTAAATCTTTTCACACCGAAAAAAATTTCAGTTTTTAGTTTTAGTAAGTGTTTTACTGCACTTGCAACACAATAAATTCATATAAGTGCCAAAGATTAGAGGTATTACACGAGAGTAACAAACACAAAAAAGAAGGAGGGGAGAAAAAGACAATAGATGTTTGAAAGGAAAGAAGAAGCAAACCACACCAGAGCACCCGCCAACAACCCACTTTCAAAGTAAAAAAACTAGTCGTATTTTAGACAATAGCAACATTAATGGATCAAACAATTTTTAATTCATTCATAGAGTCATTAAAAAACTGACCTCATTCTTCTTTTTCCAATTTTCAATGCCCTCCAAATTGAAGTTTCCATGAGCACCACCATAATAGTCATTCCTGTTGATGGGACATCAAGACCGTGCAATGCAGAAAGAGTTCATAACAATATAACCTTTTTAATGGCATGTATACTCAAAATGATTCTTCTAAGCATCCCAAATAATACATCTTAAAAAGAACTCTTTACAAATTTGTGTAAACACCCACACAAAGTAAACTTTGACATCAGTAAAAGGATCATTTATATCAAAAGAAGTTTAAAGGCCACAGTAATAAATATCAGGCTTTTAACAGTGACTCCTCTAACTTTTCAGGTATTTGTCTCGACACACTGGCCATACTACGACTTAGATCCTAGTGGTATCAACGGACAAACAGGCAATTAAATCTTTTAAAGCTAAAGGCAGACCAGGAGTTTTTAGAATAGTTACGGTCAATCGATGAATATAAAGGCAAAAGCATGCTTAATTCCGCTATTTTATCTTTCAACATAAAAAAATATGTTAAAATCTAGAGATAGATATTATGTATTTCACTTACAGAGATGATGACTAAAATCACAGAATTGCATTAGGAAATTAAAGGGAAACAACATAGATCTAACTAATTGATTTACCTGTCCAGATGTAGAACCTTCAGTCCAATGCGAGAAAACGCTGCAGATGCTATCGTCTCTGTCAGTCCTAGTGGTAAAAAAAACAACCAAAAATGGTTTTAAGAGTATTATATCCGGACAGTAGCATCTGGGCCGAGAAATGAATGGCCAAACATTATTGTCAATATGAGGGACTGACATGCAAAACCCGCTACATCCATTGTAAGTCTATCTCCGCGGGGGATAAACCCACTACAATGGGGCCCTTTTTTTGTTCTAAATCTAAAAATGACAAAAACGTCATTAAATGGGTAATATTGAAACTAGCAAACCTATTTTGATAGTTATTTATCTAATGAAAGAACTTCCATTATTTAAGAGACCTGTTTTTGGCAATTGCCGAAAAGTAATTTGATGTCGCAGTCGCCGTAAAGGAATGTGCCCGAGCCGCTGTCAGCGGCTCACCAGCACAGTGGTTCCGACCGCAAGCCGTTGGGAGCTGCTTGCCGGAGTTAAAGAAGTTAAAACTTTTGAGAAAATCAACTTTTTAAAATGCTGCTTCACGCATAAGAAAAGAAGATTTTTTGGTGGCTTTTATGAAGTATGTGATAGGTTTTGGCTGAAAACACTTTGTCCATTTGATAGTCGGTAACAATGTTCATTTATATAAGCAAAAAATCTCGATTTTTTTCAAAAATGTCGCTTAGCGAATTTTGCATCTCACCCCTCATGTTTCAGATCTCGCACTTTCGATGATGATGATCAGTATTACTAGGAACAGCAGCAGTGAAATGCCAGATGAATTTTATAATTTGAGAAAGGTCGGTATTGCTGAATTGCGAATAATAAAGCTTTTGTTCAACTTTGTTAACAGATTTGGTCAGAACAGTGCTCATTCTCAAACAGATATATAGAACAGGGAAAACTAAAAATACTACTAGGTATACACTACAAAAAAACATGCTGTACATAATCTTTTCACAAGACAACTACAGCCATGCAGTTCATAACATTTTCACAACCGGCCAGACATTATGAAATGAAAAACAGCGTTGTCTACTTTGGGAACATTGGGCCCTTTCAAATAAAATAAAAACTAAAGAAATTTGTATACTGAACTTTAAGGCTCATTACGCCTCATAACCAGGGTTAGACTGAAAATACAGAAATAGGTAAAACTTTTTTGGGCACCCCTAGAAACATAATACATATTTCCCTTCAAGGTAAAATTTTACTTTCACTAATATTACTGAGCACAATAATAATGCTTATTTCGAATGAAAAATGAATGTTAATGATTAAAAAATAAATACTTTGTCAGATTAAAAGTTGAAATTTGTGTAAGACAAAAAAAACAACGAAGTGACTATTTCTCTGAACGGTTTCCCGCTTCCTCTCTCGTGATTTTTTGCCTATTTGCGAGAGTTCTGAGCCAACTTTCATTCTGCCATTCTGCGAGGTCTGGGAAGGAGCAAATTTTTGGGTCTAGATCTAGATCTATTTTAATTTTCAAGGTCTAGTCTAGAGATTTTTAGATGAGTGTAAAAACGTGAAAAAGAAAGGTTTCACAATAGAATGAAATAAAAATTAGAACAGCCCATAAACAACCACAAAAATTATCAAATAAGGGTGTGTGTCCACCTGTCTGAAGAAGATTGGCTGTTTTAACCCTAAATGTGCGTAATAAAAAAAAAAAAGTACAGGATATTACATGTTAAATTATGGAATCACACACAAGGGGCCTGCCAGTGTCAGAACATGTAATCGGTTTTGATGGAACGCTCTTACATAACACATTTAAATCTATTTTATACATGTGTATATATATATATATATATATATATATATATATATATATATATATATATATATATATATATATATATATATATATATATATATAAATATATTTAGAATCTAATGAAGGTAGGAACATAAAATTAAATGACGTTACACTATACAACCCCCACCCCCCTTTTCCCCGACAAAAAAAATTAATAGAAAAACAACACATCAGAACAATAACAAGAAGAAAAAAATTACACACCAACAAATTTTTTAGTTTTAGTTTTAGTAGAGGTTTTACGGCGCTCGCAGCTGCATAAGGTCATATGAGCGCCAGAAGATTAGAGGTGTTAAAAGAGAGTAACAAACATATAAAAGAACAAGGGAAGATAAGGACAATAGATGTTTCATAGGGAAGAAGAAGCAAACCACACCAGAGCACCCGTCAACCACCCACCCCAACAAAATAAAACACCACAAAGAGGGAAAAATACAAGAGGAACAGCAATACAAATCGTATGCAACAGTAACGTATTCAACAAATCAACGTGTGGACAACAGGTGAGAAAGAGACGAAGTGAAGCTAAGTGGACTTTCTTCTCTTTCAAAAGTAAAGAGGTTCGGTTTCTTCTTTTTTTTTCTTTCTTTTTTTAAAATTTGACTTTTATTCCCCGATTCGGGGACCAAAAAATGCCAAAAAAACCCTGCAGATTCTAGTTCTATGTGTAGCAATGACCTTTTTTGCCAGAAAGTGTTTGCAAATAGGTGCATTTTGTAGCTGTATCTTCACAGAGCATGAAACTTTTTGAATTTTTGAAATTCATCAATAAACAAAAAAGTTACAAATTTTTTAATCAATTAATTTTTGGTACACTTTTATATAAATAGAAAAAACCCCATAGGATGTTCTTTGGTGAGTTTTGAGACAATATTCGTCATAACTCCTTCATTTCTCGGAGTATTTAAAAGAAACTTGGCAACCCAGTACATTTTCTAGTGCAAAATCTAGTCCTGCTTTCAGATTGTTCATAGCTATCCTACTTTTTGAGTAATGAAGACGTTTATAGAGGTAAAAATGTGGCGGTTTTCGGTGCGTTTTGAGACAATATTTGTCATAGCTCGCCTATTTCTTGGAATATATATAATGTAAATGAAACTTGGCAGTCCAGTACATTTTTTAATGCAGAATCTAATCATGCTGTCAGAGTTTTAATATCTGTCATGCTTTTTGAGTTCTAAAGACATTAACAGGTAAAAAAGTGGCGTTCTTTACAGATTTACAAAGATTATCAGTCATATGTTCTCCCAAAGTCATGATATTTGAATGAAACTTGGCAACATAAAAGGTTCCTCCTTGCCAAGCAATGCTCTGGATCAATTTGTCACAAAAATGTAAGTAGAGAGCTGGATTTATTAGTCTAATAAATCCAGTTCTCTACTAGTATAAGCATGCATACTTTGTTATAGAAAATAAGATCGTCTCTGATATATATCCAATGTTGGACAGTGTCCTATTGTGTGGTAGATTAAGATGCGTTCAGATAATATAGTTTACAAGTCATGGGAATATTTCGCATGTGTAGGCTACAACTCATACAATAAATGTAACATATTTACACCCCCCCTCTTTCTATCTCGCTCTCTCTCCCTCTCTCTCTCTCACACACACACACACACACATGCACGCGCGCGCACTCACATACGCACACGTGAACGACAACAATGTATAAACGGGACTGTCTTCCCAGACTGGACTGAATACGTACCATACTCTTTAATATCAATCTTAATGCCTCACTTTTCCAAACAGAGCACACAGGACAAGTCCAAGTGTGTGCTTTCCCAAGAGGGGGGAATAGGCTTTCATAACGCAAACACAATGCCATACCACTTCTCAAGAAGTTTGCTTTTCTGTTTCTATTCTTCTGTCATGAAATCAAGCAAATAAAAATGACTACACCTATTGTATTGTGACTAAAATGCAACAAAAACGCAAGTTATCAAGGCCCCCATTTAGTTTTCAAGTATCCTTCCCCCCCCTTTCCGGTTCACGTAAGCGGGGCCTCGTTTGTAGGGCCTGAGGCAAGGAGTTTAGAACTAATGGAGCCTCCTCTCTCTCTTCGCGGCGCCACGAGCAGTACGCCGCGGTGGGGGTTAAATATGGCCGCCGAGTGTGGGCTAAATCTCGAACTGTGGCGGTTCTTTTTATAGAATCTTATCGGGCTGGGCCACGTTGTGGGGGTGGGCGGGGTGGGGGAATGCACGCAAGGAAGAGGGGATGGAGCAGGGATGAAAGAGGAGGGGCGGGCCTTGGGAAGGGACGAAGGAGAATGGGAAAAATTAAATAAAAGAGAGAGAGAGAGAGAGAGAGAGAGAGAGAGAGAGAGAGAGAAAGAGAGAGAGAGAAAAAGAGAGAATGAGAGAGAGACAGACAGACAGACAGACAGACAGACGGACGGACAGACAGACAGACAGACAGACAGAGAGAAGAGAGAGTGAGAGAGTGAGTGAGAGATTGTGATCAACTGACGGGCTGACGGATAATTAATGACAGGGAGAAAAAAAAAGATTCTGTGTGTGATACGGACTATTCAATTCTTTAAGAGTTTTATGTCATAATCTAGTTTAAAAATCAGAAAGATGTGTAAAATAAGAAGAAAACTTGTCCAGGTAACATAAAATTATCAAACATATTAAAATTATAAAGATAATCTTTCAAGATGCCAAAATATTTAATTATTAGAAATGGATAAAAATATACTTTAAAACTGAATTTAAGATATTATGATTGCATGATTCTAGGTGTGTGCCATAACTAACTTTATGTGTAAGGAATAGCGAACACAACAGAGGGTCGATGCCAGCTTTATCTGATTGCTAACAGTATGTCTTGGTCTATAAATAATAATATTATTGATTACAATAATTTTGTTTCCTGGTTTTCACAAAGTAGAGCGCACAATGATTTCAAATATTTTTTTAAAAGAGATAACAGCACCTTTTGAGGTGTGATCGCATGCATGAGCGTGGATGACCTTTGAAGGTTTTCTTTCTCTTTTTTTATTCAGTAAAGTATGATATGGAGAGCAGCGTTTTTAGTCCCTTGTTACACTCCGGGGTTGGGGGGGGTAATTTATCTCAGTGATGACTCTTGTGTATTAAAATTTGATGTTGCTTTGTTTGGTTTATTTTTTAACAGCAGAATCTTAAGTGAACCGGAATTATTGATTGTGGGATCTTAGGTGAAGACTACAACAATAGAATTAAACCGAGTATAGTTCTATCTAACAAGACTCAAACTCTTATCCACCCCACCCAACACTCTCCCCTCATCTGATATGGTTTGGTGTTTCTTTAACATAGAAAATATTCATCATTATTGTTGTTGAGTATTGATTTCATATTCTAATGGAGCCTCCACATATCTACATTTAAACAACAGTAGCATCTAATTTGCACACACAATGGAAAACGGCAAGTTCTCGCTTCACAGAGTTTTTCTTTGCACCGAGCGTTGCACTAGACTAGTCACATAAAGTGCGCTAGTTCATGGACATTTAGCTCGTACCATGAGGTTTTTCACCACAATGGAGAGAATAGATTTATAAAAAGAAATATGAAGGTTAAAACAAAAATTGTCGGTTCGAATTATTAAAATTATCTTTTAAATCCAAAAAATTCAATAACACAGAGCTGTACAACAGTTGTAGTATATAGGTAGGAGTATAAAATGAGATAGAAACTGGTTTCAAACTGCGGGTTATAGAGGAGATGCTGAGCTTTTATTTGGTATATAACACTCCTAGGTTTACGGGATGGAGAAAGGGAGTACTATGTTGTAAATTCCAGTTAATTTCTGGAAATTGTACCCTTTCCGCGCGGAGCGGTCAGATCTAGGGATAGGCCGGTGGAAGTGGCGTAACGCGTCGAGATTTATTACCTTCCGCGAGGGGTCACAGGGGTCAGAAGGGTCAGACGGGCTACAACTAAGTGCGCCGCTCGGAGAGTGAAACTGAACAGCCGTGTTTTATTTTTTTAATAGATTAGATCTGCGAGAAAACAAGACTGCTCGACTGTGGCAGTAGGCTAATAGTAACCTCTTTTGCATTTGGTAGTGTTAATTGCGACAGAGTGACTCTGTGACAACTAATGCATCGTTAATTGCGACAGAGTGAACACGGAGAGCAGCTGATGTTGATGATTAGATCAAGAACATCATTCATAATCTAGATCTAGATCTACCATTTCCACCTCGCTTCCCAGCGTGGTGGTCCTAGTCATCTGCTGTGTGTATGTGTGTGCGCGCGTAAAAGGCCAAGCGTGTGCAGTGTGTGTGTGTGAGTGTGTGTATGTATGGTTGTGTGTGTTAGGTGTGTGCATGTGCATGACTAGAGGAGTATTTGTTTGTGTATGTGTGAGAGAGGGTGTGTGAGTGCGTGTGTGTGCATGTGTGTGTATTTGTTTTTCTTTTTTCTTTTTAAATTCTTTTTATTGTCACAGAGTCACTTTGTTTTTGTTTGTTAGTTTGGTGTGTATGTGTATGTCCTATGTGTGTGTTCGTGCGTATAAGGCCACCAGCGTGTGTGGTGTGTGTTTGTGTGTGTGAGTGTATGTGTGAGTGTCATGTGTGTGTGTGTATGTGTGTGAGAGAGAGAGAGAGTGTGTGTGTGTGTGTTTGTTTTTCTTTTTAACTTCTTTTTTTTGTTGTCACAGACTCACTCTGTCGCAATTAAGGCCGTGTTAGTTGTCACAACGTCTCTCTGTCGCAATTAATGCTAGTTAGTTAAAAGGCCATATAAAGAACTTATTAATACTATCATACTCATCTCATGGTAAGTTAAGATTCCATGGCATTTTTTGGGGGCCGGCACAATTTCTCCGAAAGTTCTGGAAAAAAAAGCTGGGCACTATTTCTCCGAACACTCTGAAGTCACATCCTTTCACGCAAATTTCGGATATATACATTAAATCTATAATTATATTATAGGCCTACCAAAGATTGTTCGTATGGTTCAATCGGTCCAAAAAAATGTCCGCAGTAAATATTTATATAAAGAAATGCTACAGTTCCAAACAGTTTTTCGCTAGAGATATGACGTGTTGCCTATGAAGGGTGCTGCTCTTTAATATGTTGTGTTCACTTGTGTACTGTCTAGATCTAGATCTATGGAGAGTTATAATTGATAACGACATATATATATATATATATGCCCACCGAGCGCGTTTTGTTCTGCCGATTTTTGGCCCCCGCAGTGGGGATGTTTCGTGGGACGAACTGACGCAAAGGTTGTTGTCTTCAACTCGCTCTCACGCCGCTTCTCATGAATGGATATGAATGAAACTTGGCAGCCAATCAGAAAAGAGGTCAATCTAGTACAGTGGTATACAGTTAGTGTTTCAAAGGATAGTCACACACAGAATATCATCTGACTTAGCAAGCTCACCGACAAGAAAACGAAGAACAAATATAATTAACAAAGTCAGGCAGTCGGTTGCTGGTAGAAGTAAAAGTGTTTTTCCACTCATTGACAAGACTGTGCATTAATCAACAATAGCAACAAGACTTTTTGGTCGTACCTCATAAATGTAAGTGTGTTTGAAAGTTCAAAGTCTGATTGTGAGCTGAAAATGAAGACTGTAACAATCTGTCGGTCCGTTTATTTTTAATTATTTTTTTAAAAACATGTTTGTTTGTAAAACCAATCAATGACGAAAGCCACATTCCCCCTCTTTCTTTTACTTCTCCGTGATAAAAATGATACTGTCGTAAACTACACCTTCGTGTTCATGTGATCATTTGGTCGTTGGGTATTTTTTTACTTTCCCTCCCGTCTCACACTCAGCTACCAGTTGTCTATTATTTTCTACTAAATATTGATGCGCTGAACACGAATATCAACTTCATTTCCGTCGCAAATTAATGGTTTTTGAAATATTTGATTGTTTTTAACCGAGATAGACATGCTTTGGACCAATCGGGGGGTTCCAGGGGGGCCTGCCCCACTGGGGTAAAAGAAAATCTAGGGGGTTACAGGGGGGCATGCCCCCCTGTTTTTACACCCATAATTTGATATTTTACGGTTAGATTTGAAATTGTCTTGAAAATAATTGATTTGCGACAGTTTTAGTGGCTTTATGTGTGATCTGCAGCAAACAGTACAGCAGTTTGACCCCTGAAACAGTGCATCTGTGTGCGGGAGTGAAAGTAAAAATTTACCGGTTGTTGTTTCTTTGACTTTCTCGGTTTACATAAGAACTGGTGTTGTTTTTTGTGTACAAAACATAACATCGCGGGGGAGCCGCTGACCGCGAGGCCGAGCGCCCGCAGGTAGCATGACCGGGGCGTGACCTCGTCTCGGAGGTCAGGTCGGCCGGCAACTAAGTGATCCGGAGTGGAACAGCCGTGAAAAGTAAATTCAGACGACTCCACAGCGCTGGCAGGCACACGGCACGTCTCACTCAACATGACATCATGTGCCTCTCGAGGAAGGACTTCCGTAACGAGCGACCGCCCTATCTATCAAACACAATAAAGAAGAGAGGCCTAGCCCTAACCCAAACCCTACCCCTAGATCTACCCCTACCCCTAGCTGGCCCTCAATTCTGCTCTGTCTCGTAGTGCAGTGGTCGCTCGTTACGGAAGTCCTCCCCCTCTCGCGCTCTCTTGTTGGCAAAGACTAAGAGCAGGACAGAGAGGAAGCAGTAGCTTAATGTAAACCTACCTGTTCCGAGAACAATAATATCAAACTCCTCAGGTAAATCTTCACTTGCCATGTTGACCAGAACTAAGCTTACAGCATGTCAACAACAAAGAATGACTAATCATATGATCATGCTCTCGTCTCTTATTGAGGAGTTTGTGTACAATTACACGTTTTCGGAGTTACGTCCCTGGATAAATGATTAAAAAGTTAGACCATTTAGGTAAATGGCTACAATACAATTATTGTTAAATATTCAGTGGTTCCGTTTAAGTCTATCTAATATAATAATAATATTATTGTAAATGTTTTGATTCATATATATTGAGTATTTTAAATGCAAATTTTCTTTTCATTTATTTTAAGTGGGCCGATTGAAAAGCTTGATTTCTCATTGTTTATTGCATCCAACTTTTAAGTTTTCGTCCTTGGTTCGACTCGACTGCAAGTGCTGTGCTGGAGACAGAACTTCAACGGAAAAACTAAAGCCAAAGCCAAAACAATGGTGGGACCAGAGATTTCTCGACGTTTGCCAGTGATAGATGGAGCCAAGGTTTCGCTAATGCAGGCAATGAATGCCGGAATGTTTCTTGGAGTTTCCTTTCTGCATAATTATCTGTCACGGAGGCCTCCCACTGCATGTAAGTAGACAGGTAGGCCTATTGAAAACGAATCCTTATTGAAAATTCGAAGGCTGTACAGTTAACTGTACATAGTTACTCGCACCGGAGGGTGTGTGAATACTATGGAATTGTATTCGCACAGGGTGTGCGAATACTATGAAATTTTATTCGCACAGGGTGTTCTTGTCCAGCATGACGTCACTACCGACTTCCTGTGACTCGTGACTCCGGCTTCCTGTCCTGCCTCACTCGTGACACGCCTCAGGCTGGGTAGAGACCGGGATCACTTCGGGCGGAAGGACTTCCGTAACGAGCGACCACCCCATCAAACACAATAAAGAAGAGGCCTAACCCTAACCCAAACCCTCTAACCCAAACCCAAACCCTAACCCTACCCCTATCCCTAGATCTACCCCTACCCCAAGCCCTCAATTCTGCTCTGTCTCATAGTGGTCGCTCGTTACGGAAGTCCTCCCCTTCGGGCAAAATGGCGTTTTGTGCAGGAGCCGAGTTTTTATCTTGGAAGTGGCTATTCTCACCCGAGTGAGAATAAAAATACGATCTACCTCTCACCCCGGATGAGACTTGCCAGCGTAGGGTATTCTCACCCGGTGTGAAACAAGACCTCTGTTTTTCCTCATTTTGGAATAGACTGTCTATCGATGTGGATGATCAAATTGATAAAAGCCAAGAAAAAATTACGTTATACACATAGCACAAAAGTAAACAAATTTGATCGTGTTCAAAGATGCTATGGCCCCTTTTCGAATCGAACCGAACTACGCGGGTTGCCATTTTGTTTTGCCCGGAAGTTCTCGCAAGATCTACTCCTCCCCCCGTCTCTCTCTCTTTCTGATCACTGTCTATGTGTGGACGATCAAATTGAACAAAAACAAAGTTGAAAAATGATGTTAAAAAAACAAAACTAAATTAATTTGGTTGTCCACAAAGATGCTATACAGCTATTTAACTTTCCGAATCGAGCGGGTCGCCATTTTGTGTTGCACGGAAGTTCTCGCGCTACTCCTCTCTCTCTCTTTCTCTCTCTCCACTGCCCACAGACAAAATAACACGCTTTTAGGCTAACACTAACTAACAGTAGTAATAGATCTAGAACGTTTGTTCACAGCACAGAATTCTATTATAAATTCTGTTATCACAGCGTAGAATTCTGTGGTTCAGGGTGAACGCTTCACTGGTTGGCCTAGGCTATAACTGTGAACGCCCACCGGGTGAGAATAGCCAAAAGACTCGCCTGCGGTGGCCTTTTATCTTATGATGAATTTGAGGCCGGCCTGAAAAGTTATAGCGCTTCTAATAAATGTTTATTTGTCAAGAGGTCATCAGAAACAATTAGATGGCTCGTTAGCGTGTGTCGGGGAGGGGGGTGGGGGGGCACTATCGGTACGGGCGTTTTTTTCCCCTGCAACTGATCATTAAATAAAAGCTAGTCTTGTAATGAATTGTGCGCTGGTCTATGGAATCGAAAGTTGCCGTGTATGCTCAGCTCTACACAGCAACACAACTTTTTCTTGGTAAACAATCGAGATGACACGGGCTTGTGTATTTGAACGAATCGGTCTTTTTTTTTTTTACACAGCTCATAATATGCAGGTGCCCTGCTTATCTTCAATTTTACCTTTTTCTAACAACAAAGAAAGTGGGAAACATGGGGGGGGGGGGGGGGGGGGGGCGTATCAATGAGGCGGCGGGCATCGGATCGGCAGAAAAGGTGTGGGAGAAACTAAAAAATGGCGGAAAATTGGAAGCACTGAACGTTAGATCAATAGAACGAAGACACTTCCTTTTTTCCTGATCGAGTCCGAATAACATTTTTCATATTCGGACTCAAATTCGGACTCGAGTCCGAATAAAGACAGCCAGTGTAATTATTGTAATGTAAGAGTCCACGGGTGTTTCATTTTCACATGACGACCATGGACTATGGTTAACACAACCCTTCCTTCCACCAACCCAACTTCAACAGTAGTGCTTGGCAGTACCGGCGAAACCCAGTGTCGGTTCGTTGTGCCGAGAATCGCCAGCAGCGGTACCGGTAGAAGGCTACTGGGAGTGGGAGTGACACCAGGAGGTGACGTCACAGACTGTGCGTCTTGCGTCTAACGCCACGATCAACGCCGCCCGCATCCCCACCCACACAAGTCAGATTTGGAGAGGCGAACTAGGTGGCAAAATACCTTTGAAGTTGGCCGCCGCGCGAGATCTAAGCTCTGTACATGCAGAATTATTTGGGATAAATTTGGACGGCCAGCTCTATTCGGAAACTAGTCCAAATATAATTTTTATATCTATTCGGACTCGAGTGCGAATGGGTCTTATAATCTATTCGGAGTCAGGTCCGAAAAAAATGTTTGTTTTTATTCGGACTCAGCTTCTAAGTGAGTTTTATATGAGTGTGTAAGGAGGTTACATAAAATATAAAGCTGTCGTTGGTTGATTTTACGTAAAACCTGAATTAGAGCTAGAATTGCCTACTTAGGACTGTGTAATTGTGTCAAAAGTCAAAAAGACTGTACTCTCATTAGATCCACCCTATAGCAGTGTCTAAATCATGGTAACCGAAAACTCAGGGTCTTTCCACCACCAGTACAGCATCATTATTACTTCCACCACCATTTGTCTTTCCACACGTTTAATTTGATTTTGTTATATGTTATAGTTTTTCTGTAATAATTTTTTTAATCACATCGCACAAAATGGACATCCATGGCCTTTTCCCAACACCTCTCCTCCCTGCAAGCCGAGAGTGTGTGATCGCTACACGCAATCTCATTAGTTGACAAATTACTTTGCCCCCGGCAAGGTCAGCTCAACTTACTCGTTCTGAGTACTAATGATGGAGGGAGGGCCAGTTTAGATAGATCTAGTAACTGAGTAAAGCTCACATCTCGACTATTATCATTATAATCGAAAAAATGTTAGTAAATGCTGGAAATATTTAGGAACAAGGGTCGGAAATCGGATTGGGCGACATGCTCATGATGCTGGACTCAATTGAGAGTCCGAATATAATTTTTGTCTATTCGGGCTCAATTCCGAATAGTCACTTCGAATTTGGAAAGAAACCTCAGGTGAACCTCCTACTCTGGCGGCCACCTGCCCTAGACACTCTCATACATCAAACCAACACCTCCCACTTCACCCCTTGTGGCTCTTGTTCTTTATTTTTTAAAGGTTTCTAATATTTTTATAAATGACAATGTCCAAAATGTCCACCTTGTAAAACAACCACTTTACTTTTCTCCTCAACAATGAGTGGGGCCATCTTTAACAATATTAACTGTATTACATTTTAAAACTTTTTCTCTCCACAGCTGTGGTGAAGCATGTAGCTGCCGTCTTGGGTGGGCTGTACGTCGGGACAAAAGCTGACGAATTCCTGGAGAACCGTCGGAACACGAGAGTCCTCGTCCTGGAAGACTACATTTCTAAACACCCGGAGGATTTCCCACTCGTTCGTACGTGCACATAATCTGGTTGTACTCCAAACTCCAAGTCATGTTCAGACATAGACAGTGAAGGATCTTGTCAGTTTGTTAGTGTTTGAGCACTTAACCAGCTGCTTGCACTGTATGCTTCCCGGGAAGCCTAGAATATTTCTGAGTGTTCTATGGTTTGCTGGGGTAGTAATACAGTATCGCATAGGAGCTTGCTGTAGAGTAGGGTTATGGACTATACAAATGCTATTTGTTATATTATTAATGTTCTACACAACTGGGTTTTACATAATAGGCTCTAAAAAGCTGTTATTTTTGTACTAATATAATATAATAGTCTCGCAGTTAAATTTTTTTTTAAAATCACTTCCGTTAAACAAATAATTTCACTTTCAATATACTGACCTGTTGGAGTTTGAAATACTGACGACAATCATTGTGCTGTGGCTCACCTGGAGGAGATGGCGTGTCTTATAAGGTGTTCAAGTATTGTGACACGCTGAGACACACGCTCTTTGAAATGCTAAAAGGCCTTTGGAAAGACAAAGAAATCATCAAAGATTGGTGCAGAGCGGAGGGCGTGTATCTACCCAAAGAACAGAATACAAAGGAGATAGGACAGTTCAGACCTATTTCAATCATCAACGTGATGTGCAAGATCTTTATGGGAATACTTGCAAAGAGGACTGTAGCATATTTGCAAAGTAACGGATATGTGGATGAAAGGGTTCAGAAAGCCGGGGTACCAGAGATCCCAGGCTGTATTGAGCATGCTTTCACCATTTGGGACACAATCCAAGAGGCCAAGAAAACCTCGGAAAGCTTAAACGTAGTGTGATTGGATCTTGTGAATGCCTAAGGGTCTGTTCCCCATAAACTTCTGATGAAGGCAATGGATTTTTTCTACGTCCCACAAGAGGTGCAAAACATCATGAGAGAATACTACAGTAACTTCCAGATGCGATTCTCAACTGCAAATTTCACAACGGAATGGCACTGACTAGAGATTGGGATTGCAGCTGGCTGCTCTATATCGGTCATCTGGTTCATCCTGGTAATGGAGATGCTACTGAGATCTGTAGAATGCTGTGAAGAAGAAGCAAAGGTGAGATCACCAAAGAATGCCTTTATGGATGATGTGACCCTACTGACAAGAGAAGCAGACACAGTGCAAAGTGTGTTGAATCGACTCGATAAGCTTATCACCTGGGCCAGGATGAAGTTTAAAGCTAAGAAATCTAGAAGTAGAAGCCTGACTATTCACAGAGGAAAACAGAAGCAACTGAATTCACAATTGCAGGGGAGCAAATGCCCACTGTAAAAGAACAACCTGTGAAGAGTTTGGGTCGTTGGTACTCAGGAACTCTGTCGGATAGGAGTCAAGGCGTGGAAATCATGAAGCAGGCTGAAAATGGGCTGAAAGCAATTGACTAGACAAAGCTTCCCGGAAAGCATAAGATATGGTGTATACAGTTTGCCTTTTACCCTCGATTGGCGTGGCCACTGACAATGTATGAAGTTTCTCTGTCAAGAGTTGAGATGATCGAAAGAAAGGGTAACTGCAGCAGCTACATCAGGAAGTGGCTTGGGCTACCCCGTACAATGAACAAGTCATCCCCGTACGGACACAGAGGTGCGCTTCAACTACCTCTCACGTCAATCGTGGAGATCTACAACGCAGGCAAGATTAGAACCGTTTTGATGTTGAGAGATTTAAGGGATAAGGAGATCAGTGGAAAACCTCCAGGTGTCAAAACAGCCAGAAAGTGAAAGGCAGAAGTTGCAGCTGACGAGATCATCTCTGCATTGGAGCATGGCGACATTGTCAGTGCTGCGCAACCTGACAGATTAAGGCTAGGTAATGGCGACTTTAGACCTTTCAGGAAAATGTCTCAGCGAGACAGAAGAAAAGCTGCAACAAGACATCTGCAAAAGATGGAGGCATCTCATCCAGTGTAGCCAGCAAGGACAAATGACCAGATAAGAAGAGCATGTAGTCGAAAGCAAAGTCGATTGGAGTGACATCTGAAAGTGGAACACATCTAGGCTAAGCTTTCTTCTCCGGTCTACGTATGATGTTCTGCCTTCACCGGTGAACCTTGTCAGATGGATGGTACAGGAGGACAACAAGTGTAGATGTGGTAAGCTAGGAACGATGAAGCATATTTTGTCAAACTGCAACCTGGCTCTTAACAGATACACCTGGAGGCACAATGAGATGCTGAAAGTGCTCACCACGATGGCGACAAAACAGGTGGAAGAAGGAAAATACGCTCCCAAGCTACAGAAGCATGGACTCACCAAGATTGCGTTCGTTCCGCAAGGAAGCAAGGTTACCAACAGAAAGAAAGCAAATGAAGCCATGGAAGACCAGAGCGGAGGCACATGGGAGGTAGCCGCTGACTTAAAGGGCTTTAAGAGGTTCTTCCCTATTCTAACTACGAAAAAGCCAGACATGGTGTTATAGGAGGAAAGAGACAAAGAGGTGCACTTGGTAGAGCTCATGGTGCCCCACAAGGACAATATCTATGCCGCACATGAGCGGAAAACCCGGAACTTCCCCCAATGTGTCCCTTGTGTGACTATGCATATGAGACTGTGGATCATCACCTGTTCCACTGTACAGCCCTAAATGACATCAGAGCTACCCTTCTCCCTCCGAGACCTAACATTGACAACACACTCTATGGAACACTACAGCAACT
>NW_004797315.1:31263-47069 GCF_000002075.1 Aplysia californica | reverse complement strand
GTAGAGTAAGCCTGATTATTCGTTTGGACTTCTCTGTTGACACCCACCCCTTTGCGCTCATATGACCTTATGCAATTGCGAGCGCGTAAAACCTCCACTAAAATAAAAGAAAACTAAACATCTCTGCTTCGTCTTTTCTTTCTACTGTTATTTTATTCTCTAGTAGCAGCACATCTAATCTATGGCACTTCTTTAACATATATGTGTGTTGCAATCAAGTGCCGTTAAACTCTAACTAAATCCAACGCTGAACCAGAATGTTGTAGAGACGAGAGCCGAGGGTCAAAGAGACTATTCATCATAGTCAAAGACCTTTCTGTATAATGATATCTAATACTGTATCTAGAACCTCCTTGATCATACTTCATTCTCAGGTGCCCTGTTACAAAAGGTGGGGTGTTGGGTGGTGTGGGGGGGGGGTGACCCGGGCTGTGCTGCCAAAGCTTTTAGACAGATGAACAAACCTAACCGCGCGTGAATGCCTTAGAGCGAGTCAGGTGACTACACCCCTCCCTCCTCCTCCCGCTCCCCTCCTCCTCCCCTCCCTCCTCCTGATCTGACGTTGACCTCGGGGGTGGCATAGGCGGTTTTAAAGGGCATACTTTCATCTCTCACACTGTATGGGGTAATGGACATAACATGTGTGTACAGAACTCCCAATTTTTATGTTTTTCTACATGATGTGTGAAATTGGGTGGTTGGAGGTCCTACTTAAAGATCTCTTTTCAGTCCTTCCCTCTGCTTTTTCAATCCATCTGCTATCTGTCTTCCTTATTCCTCCTGGCCCCAAATGATACCCTGCACTAACTGATCGTTATTGGATCAATGTGCTTCTCTTCATTCAAACAAAAAACCAATATTTGTGAAGACGAATGCACCATGTGGTTTATTACAAATATAATTTGTGTGATGTTGTGGTGAAATCAGGCGCAAGTAAAAAAAATGAAATAGCAGAAGTTGGCCTTTTTTCAGACTGTTTGGCAATTTTCATCACATTTTTCTTTTGTTCTAAACACTTTTTGTCCATTTAGCCCTGTTGCTGTCAGTGCTGTGATAAACTTGCACTGTATCAAGGGAAAGTCTTAGGAACAAGGGTGCACCTTTAGATGTAATAAATGAACTCATGTGATACACAGACAAGTGGAAAGCTCTTTGTAAAAGCTGTAACTTACGCTGAAAAAATGTACGATTTCGACCTTTCTGCAAGGTCATGTGACCCCTATAATCTGCTAGAAACCGCAGAAACTGCCAAAGTAGCCTTTTTCACTGACTTGCAGAGTTGCAGCCACCAGCAGTTCTAAGATAAATAGCGGATGCTATTTTGTTTTCCTCTGGCTCAAAATGAGTTCTACTAACTAAAACGGGTCCTTCTTTTTAGAATTAGTGTTTCCATGATTCGTTAAAACCGTTTTCGGAAACTACTGAGGACAATGATAGTGACAATGATAAGCCATTTTCACTGACTTGCAGAGTGAGGCCGCCAACTGTTCTAAGATAAAAAAAACGGAGTAAAGGACGATCTTTCTTGTTCCTCTGGCACTAAAACTAAAACATTTCTAATAACTACAGGAGGCCCTTCTTTTTAAAATTAGTGCACTTTTATTCAGAATGGGTATTTTCTGGGTTCAAGTTCAAGTAGACCGTTTTCAGAAACTGCAGATGTCATCAGAGCAATGACTGTCTGGTGGCAAAGAAAGTGCTGATCTCATCAGCACTTGCCAGTAATTGGATTAAAAACACATATTTCATTGTGGATTCTACTGAAAACTTGGTCACGGTCAAAGACACTTGAATAAAATGTAAATCTGTTTCCAATTACACTCAACCATGGAAGTCGCCATACCTTGGCGGTCATTTTCTTGCTAATTCTACCACATTCAATGGCAAATATCTCGACTTCTATTCAAGATAGATTGGGGGGGGGGGAGATCTGTTATCAAGAGCAAAGCAAATTAACAAGGTGTAGGCCTACCAATTTATTTACTGACGAGCGCTTGATTCCACTATATCATGACACACATTTATATTTTGTTATAGACAAAGCTTGAGGAGTGGTTGGCGGGTGCTCTGGTGTGGTTTGCCTCTTCTTTACTGTCAAACGCCTATCGTCCTTATCTCTCCTCCTTTTTTATGTTTGTTACTCTCTTGTAACACCTCTAATCTTCTGGCGCTCATTTGACTTGTGCAGTTGCGAGCGCCGTAAAACCTCTACTAAAACTAAAAACTAGGAGCCAGCCTACCTACATATGATGATCATGCTTTAATATCTTGTATATATAATTTGTAAATATAAAATAATGTGGGTGGTTGGCGGGTGCTCTGGTGTGGTTTTCTTCTTCTTTCCTATCAAACATCTATCGTATTTTTCTCCCCTCCTTTTTTGTGTTTGTTACTCTCTTGTAACACTTACTTCTAATCTTTGGCACTTATATGACCTTATTGTGTTGCAAGTGCTGTAATACTCTTACTAAAACTAAACTATAATTTCTCTTCTCTTTTTCTCTTTTTTTTTTCCAGAACCAAAAAAGTATGGAGATGTATTGTACTCGTGGCAGCCATGCAGATGAAGGACAAGCGCTTTTTATGATTATTGTTGGGGGGGGTTTTTTCACTGTCGTTTCGTTTGTTTGAAAATGAGTACTTTATAAAGAAGAATGAGCACAGTTACTTCTGATCGAGTCACGGACTACCTGCTGTTTTGACTTTTTCCACCTGGATGTACCGTGGCTGGGGTCTTATATTTTGTGTCTTAGATACAGAATATTGGATTGTGCTTGTTTTGACATCAACAACAGCATAAGTTACGCTTACAATAATGATGCCATGGCCAACATTATTATCTGTGAAAAGTGTACACTATCTTAAAAGTGCAGATCGGATTATGTACAGCTTATCTCTCTTCACTGAACAGATAACTTCTAACATGGATTCTAGAAGGCATAGTGCTATGTCTAGGAACTTATTTAATGAATGAAATAAAAATAATTAGATTATCCACTTCCTGACTGTTTTGAGTTGTTTGTAAGTCTGTCAATTTTAATTGTTTTTTATTTATACTGCTCTCAGTTTCCTTAGCATAGTCGCCGGGGGTTCTCATGGCCTAGAGGTTAAGGTGTTTGCCTCTTATTCAAAGGTCCCGGTTTCGAATCTGGGTAGTGACGGAAACATTTTCTTCTTTAAATCATCTCCTTTCCCCTCCTTTCCTGCTCTGTAGCTATGTTCTCTTGTCTGCTTTCGTCTCCACTTTCTGCCCCCACCCCCTCACCTGCTTTGCCCCCTCCTTTGGGCTCCTGACTCTTTCTGCAGCCTTTGTACTGCTTCTCCTTGGCTCCTTACTGCTGTCTTTCAGCCACACCCATGGTCTTTTGGTAGGAAAGATCTACGCCTGGCCTTCTCAGACAAGGGCGAAAAGTCTCGGAGGTCCTGTGTGCAAGTTGCGCTCATTAAAGAACCCTTGGTTGTCCAAAATGGACAAGAGTAGGCTTCAGCCGCCACCCGCGCAAAATTCAAAATTTCCTACCAACTGAAAATGTTAGGTGTGCCCCGCACACTCTCATGACCTTATCCAGTTGCAAGGGCCGTAATACACTTACCTGGGGAAAAAAATTATAGTCGCCCTGAAAAGTTAGAACTGCCCAATACAACAGTTTACTTCTCCTGACTCCGGGCTGGGCATTCATCATTTTTGCTTTTCTTGCAGTGTTAGTGTTAGGAATAAGGGACAAACCATAGAAGTGACATTCAAGTGTACTCATGTGGCTTCAGTTAAGCTTAAATTTATATACCCTTAACTGTGTAGCTTTATTGTATATCGGTACCGTGTGTTTTTATGCACGCTACTTGAAATCGAGATATTAAAAAAAATTTAAAGAAATTCTCAACACAAGTAAGTCATTCACAAAATGTTAAAGGGGCGCTACTGCATTTGAACCCTATTTTGATATTTCCTTGTTGCGTCCCCTTTCACTTGTGTCTCTCAATGTAGTCGTATACTAGGCGATCATAAATCAGTCAGCGCAGCCCAAGAACTACACACCTTGCTTGTGGGCTGGCACACCGGCCGCTCAGGCTTCGACCCACAGCAAGCAGTGGCCTTCGTAATGATAATGATTACAACGGCCACGGCTAGGCGGTCTCTTTCTCCCTCTACCCTTCTCTCTCTCTCTCTCTCTCTCTCTCTCTCTCTCTCTCTCTCTCTCTCTCTCTCTCTCTCTCTCTCTCTCTCTCTCTCTCTCCCTCTCAATCTTTCCCTCCTCTCTCTCTCCCTCTCAACCTCTCTCTCTCTCTCTCTCTCTCTCTCTCTCTCTCTCTCTCTCTCTCTCTCTCTCTCTCTCTCTCTCTCTCAATCTCTCTCCCTCTCAATCTCTCTCTCTCTCTCTCTCTCTCTCTCTCTCTCTCCCTCTCTATCTCCCCCCCCCCCTCTCTCTCTCCCCCCACCTCTTTCTCTCTCTCTCTCTCTCTCTCTCTCTCTCTCTCTCTCTCTCTCTCTCTCTCTCTCTCTCAATGGTTTAGCTTCCCTGTGTTTGTGTTTAAACTAACGGACATGTAAAACATTATTCTAGACAGACAAAAACGATGGAAAGACAGAAAGTTGACTTGAGTTGAGGAGTTTTACGGAAGTGGAGGGCACACACTGATATGTTTTTTGATATTGACACCTTTTCATAGGATAAAATGTTTGGTAAGCTAGCAATCCATGCCCGACATTCTGTTTCATCCGTAGGAAATCCATACACGGTCACTTTTTCTGCACCTTTCTGACTGTCATAGCCAGTTTTGCATCCACCAACTGAGCATTTTCTTCCCATTGTTGTTCTTATTCCTTCAGTTTATTTTGAAGGTGTCAGTCACAGTCCAACAGAGTCATAACCACACATGATGAAAGCAAGAAATAGGCCTAGAAGAGAAGCATGTAAGCACTGTGAAAGAACAGCAGATATTAATATACAAAGCAGGCCGGGAAAAACACAAAGGAGCTCCCCCATAATTATGATCCGTATACTTTTCCCTACCTAACAGGGGTGGGCCCCTAGACGCTCAGAGTCTAAATATATAGATTTATATCTGCATGGTCCTTTTAGCCTATCCTATTGTTTGTGTTACAAACTAATCTAAATCTAAAAGTAGATCTAGGGATAGGATGGAGAGTTAGTTTTTAGTGGTTGTTTGCATAGAGAGGCTCTAAGTCAGTGAAGAGTGTGCGGATCAGGAGGGGGGCCTCCACTGTGTAGACATGGATTTTAGACAGATATGAATTAAACTTGCACGGTCAAAACTTCACTGTAGGTTTAATCTAAACACGTACACTGATGGAAGAGATATTTGATATTCACACAATCCAGATGATTTGGAAAAAAAAAACTGCATTAGGCCTCAACTAAAAGAATCCAGGCATTCACTGAGTACGATGGCGATAAAGAATCTGAAAATGAACAGTAGGCCTACAGTGCAGCCAAACAGCACTTCAAATTTGCGATCTCAAAACTGTTGGTCAATCTTAATTAATTAATTAATTAGTCACCACTTCTGTTCCCCAACACACACAATGATGTAGAAAATATTCACATAATCCAGATGACTTGAAAAGCAAACTGCATTATGCAGAAATAATCCAATGTCAAAGCATGAGCAAACAACAATTCAAACTGACCGCCGCACCCTGCGTAGGCTTATCACTACTAATGATCTACAAGGTTGTGGGCCTACTACACGGGTGTGTCAGCCCACAAGGAATCTAGGTCAGTAGCGCGCAGGTGGCCTGATTATATGACCGTCTAGGTCGTATACCTTTACCTGTGCTGTGTCGCTCAGTGTGTTCGTGTACCTGTGCTGTGTTGCTCAGTGTGTAGCTGTGTTGTGTCTCTCAATGTAGTCGTGTACCTGTGCCGTGTCGCTCTGTGTGTAGCTGTGTTGTGTCTCTCAATGTAGTCGTGTAGGCTACCTGTGCTGTGTTGCTCAGTGTGTAGCTGTGTTGTGTCTCTCAATGTAGTCGTGTACCTGTGCCGTGTCGCTCTGTGTGTAGCTGTGTTGTGTCTCTCAATGTAGTCGTGTAGGCTACCTGTGCTGTGTTGCTCAGTGTGTAGCTGTGTTGTGTCTCTCAATGTAGTCGTGTACCTGTGCTGTGTCGCTCAGTGTGTCGTGTAGCCTACCTGTGCTGTGTCCAGTGTCCGTTCACCTATTTATAATACATGTATCAATAGGGCCAAGTTTTCAAGTATAATTTGCTCGTCTTGCTATACATGTAGGTATAGAAAACCCCAAATAGAATATCTTTTGCAATTCAAAAGGAACCTGCTACATCATCCTTCATTATGTGACCTCTGAGTCTGTTTGCAGTGGTAAAACCGACACGGGGGCGTGGGTGGTTGGCGGGTGCTCTGGTGTGGTTTGCTCCTTCTTTCCTATCAAACATCTATCGTCCTGATCTCTCCTCCTTGTTTTTTGTGCTTGTTACTCTCTCGTAACACCTCTAATCTTCGGCACTTATACGACCTTATTGTGTTGCAAATGCTGTAAAACTCTTACTTTAAAAAAAAAGATGTGTTTCTACGTCCTGTGGCATGCCCCATGCCTAGAAGACATCTTGTTGTCAGTGTCAAATTTTGACACTTGTTACTGTTATTGTTTTATATATATATATATATATATATACACATATATCTGTTCAGGAGACCCTCCTCACCCCTCCAACTAGCTGACGTCAACCAAAGTGTAACATGTACATAATACATTGTATTAGATAAAGGCAGAAGCATGCCTCCTGAACAGATGACAAAGGGGGAGGGGGTGGCATTTTTGGCCAAATTTACGCTGACGTGATATTTGTGAGCGGTCCCTTACAGTAGTTCCACTCTAGGTCTGTCACAGGGCATTTCGGGTTCAATTCTGAGAGGGAACTGAATTCTTCTTCTTGTCCTACCTGACTGGAATGTGTCCTCTCAATCAGGTGCTCTGATTAATTTGTAAAAGTAAATTGTCCTCAGCTGTGCCTCGTGAGGCGTTTTAATTCTAATGTCTAGGAGCTCTGGTGTGGTTTGCTTCTTTTTTTCCTATCAAAACATTTATCGTCCTGAGTGATTACTCCTTCTTTTTCGTGTTTGTTACTCTCTTGTAACACCTCTGACCTTCGGCACTTGTACTTGTATGACCTTATTATTTTGCAAGTGCCGTAAAAAAAAAAGCTAAACTAAAAACTCTAATGTCACTGGCACAAGTATGAGTATGACGGTGTGTATTTTTGCTACTGGTATTAGGCCCCCCTAATGTGGTAGGCCACCCTCGTGGGTCGTTGGCGGGTGCTCTGGTGTGGTTTGCTGCTTCTTCTTTCCTATCACAAACATCTATAGCCCTCATCTCCCCTCCTTCTTTCGTGTTTGTTACTCTCTTGTAATTGTAACACCTCTAACTCATTGAGGACACGCGTTCTGCACGTTTGAATTTGAAGACTTGCTGTTTTGGGTACTTAAAAAACGAAAAAGCATAACTTCCTTATAAATTCGTGCAAATATTTCTACATTATATCTGAAACTTAAAAAGGCAGGGAACAATATGCACTACATGTATATAAAATATGCAAATGTATGTTTCTGATTTGTGTACAAGTATAATGGTTGAATATGTGCAGATTTATTGACTCTGGTCTACTGCTGATCGGACGTGTGTATCGGATACGACGACAAAGAGCTAATCTTCGGCACTTAACCTTACTTATCGTTTTTATGTTGCGAGTGCCGTAAACTTCTTTGTAGTAGTTATAGTACTAATTTAAACAGACCACCCTGTATATCGCACGGATATTTGAACTCTACACCGCCTGTGTCCGTGGTGTAATGGTTAGATGTTCCCACGTCGCACGCAGGAGACCCACGTTCGATTCCCACGTGGGAAATATTTTAATCGAGTGATGTATCTCAATCTGTCTGCCGGTATGTTGTATCCCTCTCAGCCTGAGTTGGCCCTGACAAACAACGTCAGAAGCCAGCCTCCTAAATAATCGAAATTGCGTCAAAACGGGCGTATAAATTCCTACGTACCGTATACAGTAATCTGTCCCCGGGTTTTTATGCACCCCGCATACTTTATCAAAATTTGATCTTTTTTGGCATAATTTCTTATTATTTTCCTTTATCATTCTTTGTTAATTAACATTAAACAGAATCGCATAATTTCTCATTTTTGGGCCCAGTTTGCATAATTTCAGAATTTTTTTTGCATAAAATCTATGGGACAGAGTAATTAAAAAACGAACTCCACATCTTTTCTTTATATCTCAGTTAGTGGTGATGAGACTGGCAGGAAATGGGAGGGAAAGTTAATTCACTGTATCCCCTTGTGTTGTGTATAATTTAGTAACAAAGGCGCAAAAGAAAATACATCATATAGATATACATGCAGGGGCGAAGGCTGACTTGTTTGACAGGGTAATCAAAGTGAAACGGGACCAGATATGGCCTGTAGATATGACACAAGAATCTTATTCGAGGCGGCGACTCTGAGTTGTGAAAGAAAAAAAATCCGGAATTCATATTGTATGTTCAACCGCCAAAATAATCGGGAAAGTATCTTATTAAATATCAGTTCCAACTAAAATTAAATTTAACTTTAGATGTGAATACATAAACACAAAGCAAAGAAGCAGAGACGTCAGTACTAGATCTATATGTTATAGATTTACCAGTGAGTCTAACTCTTTGGTAGAACATGACAATTATCATTTTTTAAATTTTACATTTGGCTGTTTTTGTTAGCCTTCCGCGGCCAGGAGCTGGTGTCATAATCGAGATCACGATCTGATTATAGGACGGTAAAAAGTCGAGGAAAAAAAGCAAGCACTTGCAACAGTGAAGAGATTGTTAGGAGTTAGTTCCCCTCACATTTGTGAGGTAGACTCGACCAGTGTTAGTTAGCTTACACAATCAGGGCTTGAGATTGATTTTAACTGTGACCCCAAAGGGGTGAACAGGGTATATGTGGCAATGAGACAGCTTAGACTGCTATGCACATGTTCCCTTCAACTATATTGGTGGACTCATCCAGCCTCACTTTAAGCTTACTTGATCAAAGCTTGCGACTGCTTATGGAGTGGCCTGATGGGGGTGAGGAGGCTATTTCTGTGGCCGTGAAACCGTTTTGAATGTTAGGCATACTGTTCATTGTTGATTACGAACGTCTTTTGACATTTAATTTAAGAGGTTTACGTTTATGGATGAATTTGACAGCGACAATATTTCAAAATTAGGAAGGGAAGCAGTGATTATTTGATTAGACGCTTCGCCACTGTATACATGTGTAATATAGACCTAACATATTCGCACGAGATCTCTATGTTTACTTGTTCCATTGTAAGCGTGTTTCTTGATCATTGACACAATAACAGATAACCCAGGGAATGAGCAAGACAGTCGGAAACAACAGAGGGACGGAGAGAAAAGAAACTGCAGGACCTACCAATGGTGCCCTCCTCCAACCACCCACAATGTGTACCGGTACTTCTTTCAAGTTATTTCAACATTATATAAGTCAGATTGTTGCAATATATGGGCACTATTCAAATGATAGACAAAATATTATTAAAAATGACGATAATCTATAATGTCTTGTTTTCTGTGGAGTTGTAAACGTATAATGGTAATAATAATAATAGTAATAATAATAAAAATAATAATAGTAATAGTAATATAATCAGGGGCGGTTTGTTAACTGGGCAAGACCGGCGGTGCCGGTCAGATTTTTGTCAGCTGAACTGTGGACTAGAGGTTTATTGCTGATGACGATTTTCATTCAGTTTTAAATAAATCCAAACAAACATATATCAACATTCAAAAGCACCTTGCCGATTTGAAGGCGCTCAAATAGACGAGTGGGATTCACTGTTGTTTTGTCGCGACATAACCTCATTCCTTCACGTTTGTTATCGCGCCGGCTCGTAACTTTAAATCGTCTCCCGTCAAACCGTCTCGTCGCGGAACTTCATACTACGCACGAGTCCAAACACAGGCCTAGCGATGACGTCAGTCCCATGGACAAATCCATCGTCAGTCCGCAAAGCGATTTGTACATCCCTTAATTGCCAGATTGGCCTCTTTGTAGCTTACAAAATTGAGAATGAGACTGTCTTGAGCAGCACAGACACATGTATTATTTTATCAGCAAAACATGTATTTCTCATTCAGCCTTTCTCTAACTACTATCAGAACATTTATTGTCAGCATGGCACTAATCTTTTTTGTTTATTGACTTGTTAACCACCTATAGTTCCTGTTTGGCATTTACTCCCCACTAATAACTTACCTGGCCCTTAGGAGTCTGGCCGGCGAAAGAGGGAATCGTCTAGTGAAGATATATTAGGAAAATTTTAACGAGGAGCGATAGGCACTCGACTGTCAGAGTCTGGGCCGAAAACCCCCTCCCTTCCCTCCCCTTTTCAACCCTCACCCCAGCTAGACACCAAGTTCTATAATTAGCATTTGACACACTTCCCCACTTTGTTACAACACAGTGTTCAGTGTTAAGTTCTGAGAACTGAGAAGTGCGATGAAGTACATTTGATGGTATAATGATCGGAAACTTGTGTGCTTTGTCCAGCTTTGTATAGCATCTGATTGTAGACTTGATCTGCCTGGGACAGCGTCACTGGTACAGTAGAAATTGACTTTTTGTCATCATACAGGACAGTTCTTATTACATTTAACGGGTCCAGTGCACGTTGATATTTTGTGTGGGGGTGTAGAAAGCACGAGTAAAGTACTGCACTGGAGGCCAGGACCAGCGGTTTATTGCTTCTCACTTTCAGTTTGTTTTCTAGCTTAGACTCAAGTAGTGTGTTTCTTTTTCTGTGCCGATCAAGTGAGTTTCTCTTAATCTCAGTAACTTCCATCTTACCTTATTCATAATATTGTTTCTTGACGCTACCGCATATTTTAGCTCTTTCACATTATATTACAATGTTTACTGTGGTGTGTGTGTGTGTTTTAGTTGGGGAGGGGGTGGGAATGGCGAAAGTAGGGGTATAAAATAAGGAGAAAGAGAGAGAGAGAGAGAGAGAGAGAGAGAGAGAGAGAGAGAGAGAGAGAGAGAAAGGGAGAGAGAGCATGTGTGTGTGTGTGTGTGTGTGTGTGTGTGTGTGTGTGTGTGTGTGTGTGTGTGTGTGTGTGTGTGTGTGTGTGTGTTGTGAAGGAAGGGGGTGGGGGAGGGAAAAATATTCGACGTGAATGACCGCCGGTCAGTTCTATAAACCACGAGCCGCCACTGAATATAATGGAAGGAAACTATGAAAATTGTTTGTGGTTGACGGGTGCTCACGTGTGGTTTGCTCCTTAATTATATCTCTCTCTCCTTCTTGTTGTCTATCTGGCTCTCTTGTTACACTTCTAATCTTCGGCACGTGTTTTATGACCTAGATCTAATTGTGTTGCAAGTACAATGTATTGTGAAACGCATACTGAATTTTTTTTTTTAAGAAAGAAAACTCCCCTGCGTATGTTTTAGACTTAGACCCTAGCTCGAAAGTCTGCATTGTCTGTATCATGGTTGAGTAAAGGAAACAAAGTGCATATGTTTAAATTAAAAACCCCTAAGAAAAGAGACAGGACTTTCGAATCTAACATTCGTCTTCGATAGCACCGGACCAAATGGGTCAAATGCCACAAAATGCCCCCCCCCCCCCACCCCGAGTTCAAGAATGCTCAGTCTGGGATTCGAACCGGAGCCATCTGCTCCATGATAGTCTTGGAGTGGGTAGTTATCGGTGTGGTATGGTATGCTTCTTCTTTCCTATCAAACAAGTATCGGGGGGCTCTCGTGGCCTAGAGGTAAAGGTGTTGGCCTCTCATTCAAAGGTCCCGAGTTCGAATCCGAGTATCGACCGAAAATTTTCTTTTCTAAAATTATCTCCGTTCACCTCCTTTCCTGCTCTCAAATAATATTCTGTCATCTCCTTTCGTCTCCACTTTCTGCCCCCACCCTCTCACCTCCTTTGCCCCTTCTTCTGGGCTCCTGACTCTTTCGGCAGCCTTTCTACCGCTGCTCCTTGGCTCCTCCTTACTGCTGTCTTTCAGCAACACCCCTGATCTTCTGGTAGGAAAGATCTACACCTAGCCTTCTCGGACAATGGCGAAAAATGTTGGAGGGCCCGTGTGCAAGTTGCGTACGTTAAAGATCCTTTGGTGGTCTAAAATCGACACGGGTAAGCTTTGGCCGCCACCTGGGCAAAATTCAAAATTTCCTACAAGCTGAAAAAGTTTAATGTGTCCCGCGCGCTCATATGACCTTAAGCCTTAAGCAGTTGCGAGCGCCGTAAAACACTTACCAAAAAAACAAAAACAAAAAACAAGTTCATGTATCGTCTTTATCTTTCCTCCTTCTTTTTATGTTTGTTACTCTCTTGTAACACCTTTATCTTCGGCACTTGTATTGCCTTATTGTGTTGCAAGTGCGGTAAAACTCTAACTTAAACTTTTTAAAAAAGCAAAGAGCAAAATAGTGTTGGATTCTGCCATCGTGTCTAGTGAACATGCCCTACTGTATTGTAGAGTACAATGATATATTATTCTGTCCCCGTCGTTTTATGCAAGAAAAATTATGAAATTATGCAAACTGAGCCCAAAAAAGTGAAACTATGCGATTCTGTTAATTTTAACAAAGAATGATAAAGGAAAATAATCAGAAATTATGAGGAAAAAAAAAAAAGATTAAATTTTGCTTAAGTATTCGGGGTGCATAAAACCACGGGGACAGATTATTAATTACCATTTTTTACCTATCATCGTGCACGAGTTACTGTTGATATCTCTCTGTGCATGGTCGGCAAGCACGTAGATCTATACCGCTCTATTGTGTTGCTGTACGTCACTGCGGTGGCTTATCACATGTAATATCATTACTATTATCACTAGTATTACTACATAACCATACACATCGGCCCCCGCACTCGCCCTCGCCCACGCTCCACCCCCCCCAACCCCCATACATTTGTACTTGTCCCTGGTTTTCCCCCAAAAGGAAAAAAAAAAGAACTACAACGTGACGGTGAAGGTTGCGGCTATTGATTTTTAATGGTTTTTCTTGCTGTCATGTAATTTTTATTTATTTTTAAAAATGTATTTATTTATTTATTTATTTATTTATTTATTTATTTATTCATCTATTCTTTTTTGGGGGGAGGGGGTGGTTGTTTGTTTTGTTTAACTTGCAATTTTTCAATCTGTGGTATGTTGATGGTTGGCGGGTGCTCTGGTGTGGTTTGCTTATTCTTTCCTATCATTATCTATCGTCCTTATCTCCCCTCCTTCTTTTTATGTTTATTACTCTCTTGAAACACCTCTAATTTTCTGGCGCTCATTATATGACCTACTGTGAGCGCCGTAAAACCTCTACCAAAACTAAAACAATCTGTGGTATCGGTTGCAAGTGCAAGTGCTCAAGAAATAATGTTTTGTCGAAATTCAAGTTTTAAATTATGTTGAAAAAAACCCAATGACCAAGAACCCCCCTCCCCTCCCTCCCTTTCAAACACACTCACACACACACACACACACACACACACACACACACACACACACGCACACACACATTCACACACACACACGTGTACACACGCGCACACACACACACACACACACACACACACACACACACACACACACACACATTATCTTCAATGTAAGGAGACCTACACTTTTTAAAAGAATGACACTTGAAACAGTATCCCCCCCTCCCCCAATCTCTCTCTCTCTCTCTCTCTCTCTCTCTCTCTCTCTCTCTCTCTCTCTCTCTCTCAAAATTATAAGTCATAAGCACTTGGGATATAAAATGCCTTTTTTTCATATAGTTCGGCTTGGTTTTACGACACGTACTTTGAGAGTCGAAAAGGAGGAAGTATAGGCCTATTACAAATAAAAGACAGGCTTTACATTCACTACAAGTGGGAAGAAAGCTGCGCGTGTTTTCACCACATGTTGGAGACATACCGCCTCTTGCCGCACACACACACACACACACACACACACACACACACACACACACACACACACACACACACACACACACACACACACACACACACGCACACACACGTGTACACATTATCATTAATGTAAGGAGACCTACACTTTTTGAAAGAATGAAAATTGAAACAGTATTCCCACCTTCTCTCTCTCTCTCTCTCTCTCTCTCTCTCTCTCTCTCTCTCTCTCTCTCTCTCTCTCTCTCTCTCTCTCTCTCTCTCTCTCTCTCTCTAATAATTATAAGTCATTAGCACTAGGGATAAAAAAATGTCTTTTTTTCTATATATAGCACGGCTTGGTTTTACGTGTGCTTTGTGGGTCGATAAGGAGGAAGTGGGTTAAAAAGCAGGCTTTACTATCACCACATGTGAGAAAAAAAGCTGAGCGTGATTTCACAACATGCCGAAGACACACATGTACCGGCTCTCGTCGCATGGCCTAAAGTACTTTTTTTTTTTTTCGGGTAGATGTAGGCCTCGGTCAAGTCAGCGATTCTGAACCTGTTCAACCGCCCGCCATACCGATAAAGGTGTCAAAACTACCGGGTTGCGATGGGCGCCGAGACTGAGTGCTTCCAATTTTCCTTTGCGAAACTCGTAGCCTACATCCCGAAATTAAGTACCTATTATACAAGACTTACCCCATCGTCTATGCCGCACTATGCGAGAGAGAGAGAGAGAGAGGGAGACAGACAGACAGAGAGAAAGAGAGAGAGACAGAGAGAGAAAGAGAGAGAGAGAGAGAGGGGGGGGGGGCACTTGTCTTCCTAACTTCGAGGATGGTAGATGTAGAATCTAACCCTCGGCATGCAGTAAGTTGTAGGCCTCTTTGCGCGCACTCGACCAGTCCCTCTGTGCGGCTCGGTCGTGAAATTAACCCGACCTCTACTTAAGGTCGTTTGACTTTATTAGAGTACAAGGTCGGGTCATTTTGACCCATATTATAAATCTATAGGGGAAATATTTCAATGAAGATTATCATAAGTGAAGTAGACATAGTAGAGTGCCATAAAGAGACACAATTTAGGGGCTGGTGGGGCACCTGAGGTCTATTTTTGCTATTACAAGTCGTAGAGTGCCCATATTTGCTGTGGGACATCGTGTGTTATTAGGAATTTAAAATCAATAGTTCAATAAAGTATATTGAGAATCAGTTGCTATGGAAACGGCGGCCATATTGGATTTCGTACACATTTTTCAATCCCATTTATTTACTCCCTTATTTATCAACTGATTCACTTGTAATTTGGCATGAAATGTCCAGGTACATGTACTATAATATGTAATAACCCCAATTTGCATAATTTGACCCCAAAACACGATTTCTAGGTGCCCCACCAGCCCTTAAGTTTCAATTAGTAGGCTATGCTATTTATTAGCAAAAAAAAAACCAAAGGCATGGGGTTGGGAAGTAAAGTAGAGGGATAATTTAGTACCGTAACAAATTAGACTTCTGAAAACAAAGGTATCGAGATAATCGCGATTTTGTGTTTTTAGCTAATTAACAAACAAATAGCAATAGCAATGTTGTTTTTGTTTGACTATCCCATATGAAGATATATATCTCATTAGCCATGACTATAAATTTTTAAAATCGAATTTGAGCTAAAGACACAAAAAAGAAAGAAGAAGAATGCGTTTTATCAGACCACCCTTGAATCAGGGGCGAAGGCTGACTTGTTTGACAGGGTAATCAAAGTGAAACGGGACCAGATATAGATCTATATGGCCTGTAGATATCACAGAAGAATCTTACTCGAAGCGGCGACTCTGAGTTGTGAATGAAAACAAATCCGGAATTCTT
>NW_004797315.1:29447-30681 GCF_000002075.1 Aplysia californica | reverse complement strand
AACCGTTTTGAATGTTAGGCATACTCATTGTGGATTACGAACCTCTTTTTACTTTTAATTTAAGAGGTTTACGTTTAAGGATGAATTTGACAGCGACAATGTTTCAAAATTAGGAAGGGAAGCAGTGATTATTTGATTATATAGACGCTTCGCCCCTGCCTTGAATAGTGTTGGACAGCTGGGTTCCCGAATATTGAAAGCTAGGAATCGACTCCGAACTTAATTACTGACTTTCCTGATGATGTGATTTTTTCCAGTGCTTACCTGGTTAGCTCCGAACATCTTCGGGATTTAGGATAACCTTGATTTCGGATCACTACGAACATCAACTTTTTTTTTCAAAAATAAATTCTAAAATAAAAAGAAGAAGATTAAGGTAACTGGTAAACGTTGGTTTACGCAAAAAGGAGTCGGAATTTTTCTTCCGTGGCACTAACCATGGGAATTGGTTCTGGAATCGATTCTTTGCCCAGCTGTAAGGGTCAGCACAAGCCCCAGTACCCTACGAAGAAATGTCAATCATTGGGGACAAATCAAATTTGTTATTTAGAGTGACGGGCGAGATACCATTTTTTATCATCATCATTTTTACACACTAATAGAATTACACTGCTCTAAATCTTGCAAATATTGTTATGCACTGCATTGCTCCATTCTGTAAACTTTCACATTAAAAAAAAACCGCGTGTCTTGTCATTATAGTCTCACCGGAGCCAGAGCCGGCAAGAAATAGTTTTTTTTTAAATGTGGGTTTCTTCTTTTTAAGGAAGAATGTCTTTATTAATTGTAAGGAATAGCCTAGGTTTAATTTATTCATGTCTTCCTTTTCTTCTCACTATTCAAGAGAATGTTATTGAATGGCTCTTTGCAGAGGAAGATGACAACAGCAGCGCACTGCTGGCTTTGACAGTTTGGGAGAACCAAGCATTGAAATCTGAACCTGCGAAACATTTCTCTGTCCTCGTACGTATCGAAGGGATTAATACGATCCCTGAAAAATTCTGTTTCTTCGCAGAATACACCGTCGTCGTGCTTGAAAAAACAAGAGCGCAGCCACATTTACACGCGTTTAGGCCCGGAATCGGACCCCCAGAGGAACGATAACTTTATACATGGTGCCCACTACGAATAGGATCGGCCGATCGGGGCGATCGCCGGACTCGATAGCCTCAAAAACAAGCGTGTTTGTTTTCAGTTTCAGGCGATCGAGTCGGGCGATCGGCCCTTTCCAGCC
>NW_004797315.1:24771-28104 GCF_000002075.1 Aplysia californica | reverse complement strand
GGGGCAGGGTAATCAAAGTGAGATGAGACAAAGAACAAGATAAAGTTGTCACACAGGAATAGATTCCCCACATTAAGAACATTATAAACAAAACTTCTTACCAGATGCGGGTGGTGAACTAAAACAAATCCTGAATTCACATTGTATGCTCAACCGACCAGATGTTTGGGAAAGTATCTCATAAATATTTATTCCAACTAACACTAAATTTAACTTCTTTTTTTTTTTTGGTAAGTGTTTTACGGCACTCGCACCTGCATAAGGTCATCTGAGTGCGCGGGAGACACCTAATATTTTCAGTTGGTAGGACATTTTGAATGTTGCCCGGGTGGCGGCCGAAGCCTGCCGAGTACTCTTGTCGATTTTAGACCACAAAGGGATCTTTAACGTATGCAACTTGCACACGGGCCCTTTTGGATTTTTCGCCCTTGTCCAAGAAGGCTAGGTGTAGATCTTTCCTACCAGAAGATCAGGGGTGTGGCTGAAAGACAGCAGTAAGAAGGAGCCAAGGAGTAGCAGTAGAAATAGGTCATAATATGAGCTGCAGAAAGAGTCAGGAGCCCAGAGGAGGGGGCAAAGGAGGTGAGGGGGTGGGGGCAGAAAGAGGAAACGAAAGCAGACGACAGAACATTGGTATAGAGCAGGAAAGGAGACAATTTTAGAGAAGAAAATTTTTCGGTCGCTACCCGGATTCCAACCCGGAACCTTTGAATGAGAGGCCAACACATTGACCTCTAAGCCAATAGAGCCCCCAATTTAACTATAAACGTGAATACAACAACAAAAAGCAAAGAAGCGGAGATGTCAATAATATGCGCGATGCAAGACAACTATCAATTTGATTTACCGTCCTATAATCAGATCGTGACCTCTATTATGACACCGGCTCCTGGCCTCGAAAAGCTAGACAATTTAAGGTGACAATCCATATGTGCGGACGGCAGCGGCAGCGGCACGGCAGCTGGACGATATGTGCGGTACCGCAAGTCACATTAAATCCATATGTGCGGCAGCGGAACGGCAGCGGGACGAAATGTGCGATATCGCAAGTGGCAAATTCAATAGGGGAAGGCATGTTGGCGCCTTTTTTTTATTTTGAGCAGCTCGGCACCTACCCTGTCAAAACTGTCTAGGTTAATGATTCAAGAACGAATACTGCTGATGATTTGGCCCCTGTTTAATAAGAAGCAAGAATGTAAAAGACATCGAAGGTAGCATTGATTTTGGGTGCATGAACTTCTGAAAGAGTAACTTCGCCAGTATTGTAAAGTTGCAATTATCTTGATCTTTTGTCACTAGCATAACGAACAGGTCCATCCATTCCTTTGCCATTCAGGACAGCCCAGACGGCACCATTTGGGCATATCAAGAAAATGGGTGGATGAACGACGACATAAGGGTGCAATCAGCAAGTTTTCCGTGTCAAATGAATTGACTGCATCACACAGAAATTCTTCACAGTCAACCCTATTCCGCCACATTCATATTTTTGTCTGCGGCAGCGGCAGAATCGCTCCTGGGTGCGATTTTTATCGTCCCGCTGCCGTCCCGCACTTGTGGATTCAGACATTGATATTTCTGTTGGAGCGATTTGTATCGTCCTGCTGCCGTGCCGCTGCCGCTGCGCTGCCGCTGCGCTGCCGCTGCGCTGCCGCTGCGCTGCCGCTGCGCTGCCGCTGCCGCTGCCGTCCCGCACATATATGGATTCTCACCTTTAGGCTGTTTTTGTCTAGCTTTTCGCGGCCAGGAGCCGGTGTCAAAATAGAGGTCACGATCTGATTATAAGACGGTAAAAAGTCGAAGAAGAAAAACAAACAAGCACGCACAGCAGTCATGAGATTATCAGGAGTTAGTTCCCCTCCCCTTTGTGAGGTAGACTCGACCAGCGTAATAATTAGTTTACATATAGTCAATGCTTGTGACTGCTTATGACAGTAGTTCGAAAGGGGTGACCAGGGTATTTCTGTGGCCATCATGCAATGAAACAATTTTGAGTGTTGTGCACATTCTCTTCGCCTCTTTGGATGGCAACGAAACAGTTCTGAATGTAAGCCACAGGACTACTGTTCCTCGGTGATTATAACGTCTTTTACATTTAATTTATGAGGCCAACGTCAAGAACACGACGATGTTCCAAAATTAGGAAGGGATCATCAAGCAGTAATTATTAGACAATATAGATCTATAGAGGCTTCGCTGATTTTCTAAACTCTAAGCTCTAGACAGTAGCACTCTAACATAGTATTTCCGAATCACCACGGAGCGCATAATCTGAGCCTGAATACAAGTGAATGAACACGCATACTGCGCCAGAATCTGCACTTCAAACAATATTATAGGAGAAATAAGCCATACGAGAAGCTGCATGAAGACAATCCTGAGACCATCTGCAAAATATTTGATATTTTTTTGCATAATTTCTGATTATTTTTCGTTATCATTCTTTGTTAAAATTAACAGAGTCGTATAGTTTCACATTTTTGGACTCAGTTTGCGTAATTTCAGAATTTCCCTTGCTTAAAACGACGGGGACAAATTATTTTGCAGATGCTTATTCAAGCGAGGTGCATAAAACCACAGGGACAGAATAATAATATACGAAAAGAGCCATACACTGCATGCATACGCTCCTCAGATTAAAGCTAACAGATAAGGAGACATTCATACTAGGCCTAGAGGTACCACAGAACATTCGTCAACGGTAACATGCACATCATAGCATCCCGTGTTTTTTGGTGTTTTTTAAAGTTTTAGTAAGTGTTTTACGGCACTTGCAACACAGTAAGGTCATAATATAAGTGCCGAAGATTAGAGGTGTTACAAGAGAGTAACAAACACAAAAAAAGAAGGAGGGGAGATAGAGACGAGAGATATTTGATAGGAGAGAAGAGACAATCCACACCAGAGCACCCGCCAACCAACCCAACACTAACTAACATGATGGCATTTCTTAGCGTATGGGCTAATATTAATTTGAAGAAGAATAAAAGAATTTTATTAACTTTGCCTCGCTTAAATCTTTTGATAATAATATGAGGCATACATGTCTCTTTTTGGACCAAATCTCGGCTTTGGGTAGAGTGCGCAGTGCGATCTGACTGTGGAAATTCCCAGCGCATTGTTTGCACTGATGATAGCTGACCGGACAGAGATGTACAGTATTGCGCAAGTGGAAAAAGGCGTACTCTGGTGAATGTTCTGTTTTATCGAAGAATTTGCTAGTGTATTCATGGACAGTATTGACATAATATTGCATGCACGCGCGTACACACACACACACAAACACACACACACACACACACACACACACACACACACACACACACACACACA
>NW_004797315.1:13618-18618 GCF_000002075.1 Aplysia californica | reverse complement strand
TCTCTAGATCTCACAACCGTCTAAATCACTATCTAGGACCTCTAGATCTCTAACCGTCTAAATCACTATCTAGGATCTCTAGATCTCACAACCGTCTAAAACACCACTAGGGATCTCTAGATTCCTGAACCGTCTAAAACACTACGGGGGATCTCTAGATTCCTCAATCGTCTAAAACACTACGGGGGTTCTCTAAATTCCACTTACTTTAACTTTTTCGTCCCTCTAGTATCCTTAAATAGGATGTCGAGGGGAGGTGCAAGTTTCGGTCCTGTGCTAGGTGTGTAGCGTCTGTGAATGACAATGTGTTATGTTGTCCCAGGACTGTTTTAACCCCACACAGCAAGGTCTTTCTTGGTCTTCCTCTTAATTTGAAGCCGCTAGCCGCTAGTTGCTTCTGGGGCATTCTGGTTGAATGTCCAAACCATTTGACTCTTTCTATTTTATTACTGGTGGTATTCCAGTTTGTAGACGACGTATGGTTTCGTTTTTTTATGCGATCTCTTCTGGTGACGTGGATGGTTTTGCAGAGACACATCATTTCGCGTGCATTGATTATTCTTTCTTGTGCATTGTTTAGAGACCATGTTTTGCACTGGTATTGTAATGTTGGTATGAAGATGCAATTGATGAGTTGGGATTTCACTTCGGTTGGAATGTTCTTCCGACTGAGCAGGGGTGCTAGCTGGTAGGTCACAGTATTTGCCTTCATAGTTCTTGTTTCTATTTCTGTGTCCATTCGCCCATCTTGTGTGAAGATGCTTCCCAAATATCTAAAGTCCTCTACTTGTTGGAGCTTATCCATAACCGGCTTGCTAGGCCCGTCTCAACTTCACCAAAGCGACGTTGGCCACCGACGTTTTAGGATGACCCGTGTTGGCCTTCACGGCTAGCGTAGCGCCTCAGTGACATGAAGCCCCACCGTACTTCACTCAGACCCAACTATCCATTACTTTGTCCTGTTTCCGTCTCCCTCGGTGTGGACGGGGCGTTGGACTTTTGGAGACCTAGATACCACAACCGTCGAATCCACTTTCTGGAAGTCTCTAACTTCTTACTTACTTACTACCCGTTACGCCATCTGACGTTTAGGGCAGCAACAAAGGATCTCCAGCTCTGTCTGTTTTGGGCCATCTTGGTCAACGTCCCCCACGAATGATTCCAGGACTTCATTTCAGACTCCACAGTGCATCTCCAGGACACTTTGGGTCTGCCCCTCTCGTGACCTCCTTCGGGTGTCCAGTGGAGGGCAGTCTTCACAATAGAGTCTGCTTCTCTTCTCAGAACATGACCAATCCATTTCCATCTTCTCCTTGGAGATCTCTAAATAAAGCCGTTATTCCAATAAAGACATCGATTGACATTATGACATTGCATTTTCCTTCTATTTCGTTATTTTTCTAATTTTTGATATAAAAGAAAATAATTTTTTTCTACCCGTGGTTCTAGTAAGCCTGCTAGATCGTGAAAGATAATTAAGTGAAATATGATTTGTAGGCCTATAATATCATGTCTTGTTATGTCTACAACGTAATAATAACAGTTCGTTGGTTGATGTCTGCCGGTGACCCACAGGTCCGCAGAGTAGAACATTCTTTCTCAAACAAAATAGGAGAATTGGAAGAGATAAATGATAAGATCACTTGTGGTTTCTGCTATGGCAGATGAGACTAAATCTGACGGAGAAAAGTTTGCTAAAAGACTTATGCAAGCCTGCTGCCACCGCACTCACCCATCACTGCCGGGATTCGATGGCGATAGACTACTCAGAAAAGAGAACTTGCGCCCAAGGTTTGTTTATAGTGAGAAAGAACGGTGCTAACACCAGACGTACTCTCTCGTCTAAATACAGGGTATTTGATGAAAAGGTAAAAAAAGGTAAAGACAAGACTCTGATTAGTATCTAGGTGCAGCAGGTTTGTCAGAATATCGTCTACGTTAAAGAGCAGACTGCCGAGAGATATGTATGAGTCGAAAACCATACAGGCACTGCTTTTTAGCCTATTGCTGCTTTTCAAGCAGATTTTCCACCTTGAACAAGACGGGAAAAAAAGTTGCGATCACGCTTGCTAAGTTGAGGAGTCTTGTTGGGAAAGAAATAAAAACAAATGATAAAAAAAAAAAAAAAAAAAAGCCTAGACGGATCATCTTCCAGGCAAATAATGTTTTTCTGTTCGTTTGTAATAAAGCAACTAGTGAACACATTTCACTAAAAGGGGGTCAGGGAGTACACCCAAAAAGTCCTGATTTGGCTCAAAATTAGGGATTTTGAGTTGTTTTTAGCTTCTTCAGCCTCTTTTACAACTATTTTATAGCCTTAGAACCCCCTAACGCCTTATTTTTATCTCATGTCGGGCGTATTGTTACTGTCATTTCCCTACAAAGTCAATCTTTTATTTTCCTTTATCACCAGTTTTCTCAAAACGCGGTTTTTCTATACATGTACTTAAAAAAATAACTCCAGTATAATTTCTCATCAAATTTTCATAACATTTTTACAGAATGAAGAAAAGATGTAATAAAAAATGTGTCCGTTGAAGGTTTGATATGTGGAATAAATTTTGTTGATGGTTTCTGGAGTGTGGATTTTCACGGATTTTTGCTAACTTGAATACAACCTCAGGAAAAAATTCATGAAATTTTAAAAAATTTGTTTAGGGAAAATTCAAAAGACGAATTTGTGTATCTAATGTTTGTTGACATGCATGCAAAAAAAATTATTTCCATGAAAAATAAGCCCGGTGTGCATTACGTAAGACATGTCAACAAAATCCGCCGTATCCATGGAAACGAAACTTTTTTTCCCTCAAATTTGATAGCGGATAGTAAGACTCCACTATGCTTGTTATAATATGTGTGAAATTTAGTAAAACTTGATCCACTAATAAGCGAGATAGCCTTCAGGTGTAGCCCTCCCCCCCACTACCCCCACCCCCTTAATAATATATAGAAGCATAATTTACTGCATTGTGAAGGAACTTATTGAAATAGAAAAAAAATCACGCATGGATGTGTGGACTAACAACTGTTCACTTTTGTCTAAAAAAATCGTGATGATCAGAGTATTGGCTATTCTATAACCTTTTGAAAACGTTGCATTTTTAATGGCGTTCAGCACAGTTTGATTTCACGTTGGAGGCGCCTGATTTTAGACATTCGAATGTGAGTCAAAAGAACCAGCAATTGCCGTTATCCCTGACCCTCTCTGTCCGTACCTCCATCATCATCATCATCATCATCATCATCATCATCATCATCATCATCATCACCATCATCATCATCATCAGCAGCAGCAGCAGCAGCAGCAGCAGCAGCAGCAGCAGCAGCAGCAGCTGCAGCAGCAGCTGCAGCAGCAGTATCATCATCATCATCATTGTTGTTGTTGTTGTTGTTGCTGTTGTTGTTGTTGCTGTTGTTGTTGTTGTTGTTCGTCTTCTTCTTCTTCTTCTTCTTCTTCTTCTTCTTCTTCTTCTTCTTCTTCTTCTTCTTCTTCTTCTTCTTCTTCTTCTTCTTCTTCTTCTTCTTCTTCTTCTTCTTCTCATCACCATCGTCGTTATTACTAAAATAATAATAATAATAATAATAATATTAATAATAATAATAATTATAATAATAATAATAATAATAATAATAATAATAATAATAATAATAATAATAATAATAATAGTAGTAGTAGTAGTAGTAATTATAATAATTATAATAATTATTAATTTTATTTTTTAAAGTAAAAATATTATAATTATTATTATCATTATCATCATTATCACAATCATCATCACCATCATCATTATTATCATTGTTATTATTATAGTAATTATTATAATAGTTATTACTAGTAAAAGTACCCGTTCTACGAACGGAATAATACTGAAGAAGTATTAGGAAAGTTAAGAAGAGGAAAAAGACTGAAAACAGGAAAGAAACAAAACACAAATATTTTACCTTGAATGTATCCATGTAGCACCCCCTCTTGACTACCTCTAGGGGTAAGACTTCTCCCCCCTCTTCGAAGGCGTGGCATTTTCTACTAAAGTTCCAGCTCAATAACTTTTTAAAAAAAGTGTTAGGCCTACATGCAAATTGTTGCTTCCTAGAAGAACCTGATCTAGATTCTAGATCTAGCCTAGATCTCAAAGGATTATAAAGACATAGGCCTATAATTGAAAGAAGGAGCATAGGCCCATAGATTGATCTAAGTTTAGAAATTCACATTTTTAACAACCGACAGGCGTCACAGATGGCCTAGATTTCAAGATCTATTCATAGCAGGAAAAATCCACTTTCAAGAATACTTTCATAATTCTTGACCTCGATCTAGATTCACCGACAGCCTAGTTCTAGACTCTAGATCTATTCACAGCAGGAAAAAATCCACGTTCAATACTTTCATCATTCTTGATCTCGATCTAAGATTCCCTTATAGATCTAGATCTAGCCTAGATCTAGATCTTAGAATCTATAGTGCACAGAAAGAAAAATCCACTTTCAATATTCAATAGGTTATCGAGACGTCACAGATCTAGATTCTACTTTCATTTCATGATTCTTCTTGATCTCGATTTAGATCTCGATTCTAGATCTCGATTTTAGATCTCGATTCTAGATCTCATCTAGACACTGTGCACAAAATACACTCGTCTTTCGGCGTGCGCGCTAAATCCACTGCCGGAGAAATCTGCTTTCAAAACTTTCATGGGTTTTAAAAATCTTGATCTAGATATTAGATCTAGACATACAACAACACGCAGGGCGTACACCTGGCTACGATTGGCTGAACCTTTGACTTTGACCCATGAATACATTAAGTAGGCCTACGGTAGGCTACTCTTGGCGCTTTCGACGACAGCCTCCCTGTCACTCTCACCACCCTCCCCCTGCAGTGATTTCTGGCCTCCTCTATCCCTTCCTTTCTTTCTCTCTGTCTCTGTCTCTGTCTCTCTCTGTCTCTCTCTCTCTCTCTCTGTCTCTCTCTCTGTCTCTCTCTCTCTCTCTCTCTGTCT
>NW_004797315.1:11075-12968 GCF_000002075.1 Aplysia californica | reverse complement strand
CTTCTTCTTCTTCTTCTTCTTCTTCTTCTTCTTCTTCTTCTTCTTCTTCTTCTACACCTACACCTCCCCCTCCTTCTTTTTCTATGAGCGCCCCAAACCCGCTGCGAGAAGACAGTCAAAGGCATGAGATCGAAACCGGGATTTTCCGTAAACTTAATTAATGTACAACTGAACCACAGAATTCTACTAAGTGTAGAATTCTGTGAACTGAACACAAAATACCCTTCTGCGCAGTCGGCACTCCGCAGTGAATATACAATGTCGAAACAAATGATGGCGATCGCTACAAAAGGACTGAATTAAATTAAAGGGGGCTTTTTTCTTACACTTTTGATCTTAATGAAAATACAATAGTGCAACACTACATTTCATGTTATGGGTAATGGCAAAGTTTCATATTATTATTTTTTCATTGGGTCGTTTCTGAGAATATACTGTTCTCAAAATTTGGCCTTAGCCTCATTAGTAGTAAGATTCTAATTATCAGGGGCGGTTCTTTTACTGGGCTAGACCGGCGTCACCAGTCACTATTTGTTGGCGGCACAGTGAATAAGGGATTGATTGCTGACGATAATGTTTATTTAGTTTCAAGTAAAAGCACTCCGTCGATTTGACGGCGCTCTGAGAAACAATAGTGGTTCTTTGCTGTTTTGTCGCACTAAAGAGACTCGTTCTTTTATCTTTGTTTATCACACCGGCACGTTTATCATGTATCGTCCCTGTCACGATGTGAAACTTCTCTACGCGAGGGCTTATGGGACACTGCCCGGCAGTGACGTAAGCTTGCCTGGCGAATTCAGTCTTTGCCCAGAGAATTCTACACTGCTGCCTGTGCCCAGAGAACTTGAAAGACGCCTTGTAATTGCCAATTGGCCTCTCTGTTACTTTCGATGGAAAGACATGTCTGCAGTACAATAAATGACGCATAATAATACATTTTTTTCCAATGATTTCATCAGTAACATTCATTATTCAACCTATCTCTTATTATTGCTCGTACATCTATTGTTAGCACACTCATTACTTATCTGTTGAATTTTAAGACATCTATGGTTCTGTTTTGTGTTCTTTTCGTAGCCTATTTCCCGGGGTTATCTTACTTGGACAGGACCCTCGGTTTGCGATCCTGTGTTCCGAACACCCGCCCAGTTGTCGCCCAGTTGAAATGATGTTATGTATAAGGCCTAGATATATCTAGCTGGAGTCTGGAGTAGCAGAGAGAATTTTAACAAAGAGAGAGGAGCGCCCCGTTCGGCTGTCAGTCTGGGCCTAAAACAATGCACCCTCCCCCCCTTTTCCCTTTCCCCTTTTCCACCTTCACCCCAGCTAGACTCTGTAATAACATTTCTATAATTAGTATTTAACACAGTTCTCCTCTTTACACTAAGAGTGTTCTGAGAGCAGAGAAGAGCAATGAAGGGAACTTTTAAATAGGATCGGAAATTGTTGTATGCTGAATTTGTTCAATGTGCACAATGTGTACACAATGTTAAAATTCTATTATATGTGGTTAGTAGTGTGTAGTGTACAGTAGGCCTATTTGATTTTAGACTTCATCTGAATGGGACAGCGTCATTGGTATGGTATCATTAGTTTGAGAGCACATATGTTTCATTTTTACATTGGTAGTGAGACACGCGTGTGTGTGTGTGTAAGTGTGTGAAAAGTGGGCCAAGGTCTTTGGGCGACGTACAAGGGGCAGGGCTAAGATGTGGCTGTTTTTCACTTTCAATTTGTTTTCTAGTAGGCCTACCGTTGAACTATTTCTTGTACAGTGCCTCCCAAGTCAGTTTCTATTCATATTTCAGTTGCTGCAATCAATGTCTTGAAGCTCAGATTTACATTTTGAAGTTTGTAACGGCGTTGATTTTCTTCTACTAAACCCGTATATAT
>NW_004797315.1:8636-10430 GCF_000002075.1 Aplysia californica | reverse complement strand
GTAAACGCCGAGACACGCATATGTGTATGATTTATCTGTCCGATTCTGTATAAGGAAACAATCTATGTTCCAGATCCTCCCATCTCTTGTGGATATCCTCCGAGATAACGCTGCAAATGTGCGTTGTTGTCTCCCCTGCCTACAGTTTGTCTACTGGTCTTTGCTACACATTGACCAGCTACAGCAGACCCAACAGGTGACCCCTTTTGTCTATGATTGTTCCTGAAAAAGAATTGCTAGTAGTTGATAGGCAAAGAGAATGAAAACATCTTCTGTGGAATACTGTAAATTTTAATTAACCTGGCCCCCCAGGAAATCGCGGTCTTGCGGCCGCGTTTTTCGTCGAGTTCTGCAATAAACCCGTATTTTTTTGCAATTTTCGCAATTTCTTGCAATTTTAGGCAAAAATACATCGTTTTAATTTTAACAGAATTTTTTATACGTAATGGTGCGAGTAAAGAACCGATTGGCCTACGTATGGTTTCGGCCCAGCTCTAGCCGGATGGGCGTACTCTAAAAGCTATAACCGGAACTTCAGGCCGGAATACATTATACAACACAAACTGAGACCAAAGATACTACACCTATAGATCTAATGTGTGTAAGCGTGCGAGTGCGCGTGGGCTAGAAAGTAGGTGTGTGCTGTGTGCATGTGTGTGCGCATGTGAGTGTGTGTGAGTGTGTGTGTGTGCGCGCGCGCGCGCGTGTGAATATTCGTATTCGTACATGATGCATGTGTCTACATACACGGCGGTAAACGGGCACCTCGTCTCAGTATCTACGTACACGGTAACCGGAATGGAAATAAATCAATATTTGCCCTGTGCTGTCACTTGTTTTAAAAAAAAGAGATACATGTACAAGCGTCTTGTCAGGCCCGCCATCGTCACCGGTCAGTGAACCTGGGCTTTCGCATCACATTGTGAGTACCAGTTGGGGTCACCAAAGTTCAAAGTTTGTACGCTGCGAAGTACAGGGCTCCAGAATTGGGGATTATTGGTTGTTTTTTTTAAAGGTACAGTCGGGAGAGGGCTAGGGATGAAGGCAACACCGGATGACAAAAACTGAACTTGGAGTTCTGAACTGCTCGGTTACCGTGTACGGGACACCGGTTGCCGGTTACTGTGTACGTAGACACTGAGGCTACGTACCTGGTTACCATGTACGTAGACACTCCGTTATGTAAAATGCCTTAGGCTGCATTCACACGGGAGTGGGCGCTATAGAAATGATCTACATTATTATTACTATTGTTTATAAATTGAAAAAAAATGTTCTGTATTTTACGATTTGACTTAGTGTTAAAACAATACCATACTGTTTTAAAAAAGAAAATATCTGAAATAGATCCAAACCCAGATTACCGGTGTATCGAAGATTTCAAGACAAAAATAGAACAGGATCTGAATTGATTGGAGCATAAGCTAATTTTGTCTTTAGAGGTTGTTTAGAAAATCTCCCATAAATGTTTTTGTTTTTATAGACTAAACCTCATACTGCACTTTTACTTTTAGATCTTTGCAAGAACCAAGTACCCTGTATGTACTAAATTTGGTCAAATTCTATGCCTTCATTTAAAAGTTATTACGAAAACCGAGGGTTCCCTTATTTTGTGTCACGCGGTATTATATTATATTTGGTCGGTAACTTTATTGTTCATGCTCTCGAGTGTTGTAACTAGTAAATGTTGTTAATAAGATTTGTATTGTGGGTCATGATTTTTTAAACGAAGTGTATACAGACCCGGTAACCGGGAACAAAGTCACGAAGTATACAGACCCGGTAGGGGAACTC
>NW_004797315.1:6920-8017 GCF_000002075.1 Aplysia californica | reverse complement strand
GATCCCTCATAACCCATAAGCCCCGCCCAGAACTCATACCCAAATCGTAAGTGATATGAGTGGTCACTGTGTACCCAGTCTGTAACAAAGTAACAAAGGATGTCAACATGAACTTGTTACAGAAGCGTCGCTCGTTCTCCTACCCATGTGTTTATTTTAACATGGCACTCGGTCCTCCTTGTCTGATACATTTCGTTTTATTGTCACCCTTGTGCAAAATCAACGACAAAATAAAAATTACAAACAAAATACAAACCAACAACAACACCAACAAAGACAACATAATGGGGCTACTTTCGATTGGGGCCTCAGATGGGAATGGTTTATTTTCTTCATCTTGATCAGTCCTGCCTAAGACGGCCACCTGTCTTATACTTATACGGCCACTTTTCTCCTTGACAATGGGTGGCCGTCTTACACAGGTTTGACTGTATATGTTTTTTGACCATTTTGATTTTAATGTCTTTCATTCCTCTGTTTTATCTCTTTTTTTTCCATTTTCTGTGTTTATCTCTTCAACTCAAATTGTTTTTGTTCAAAGTTTAGGAGAGAAAAAGGAATGGTTGGCAATTTATGGGCATCAAAATGTTGCTAGAAAATGAGTAATTTCATTCGAAACATTTTTTTTCTTTTTTGTGGTTCACCATATCAGCCAAGGCCAAACAGAGTTAATCATTTTTCTTGTAACAGGGACAACTTATGTTATCACTTTTTATTTCTGTACAGAACATCAGCATGAGTACGACCACGCGAAGAATTGGGGAAGAAATCTACTACCCAAAGTCATCCAAAGTAACAGAGGTGGAGAAGATCCTCGCAGGCCCGTCCCTCAACGAGAAATTGAAGGATGGCCTATTTCTCCGCAGCAGCAATAACCATGTCCGATTCTTGTCTGCGCTGATTATTTTAAAAACTTTGTCAAGAGGTCAGTGACTAGAAACTAAGTTTATCAAACACTCTAAACTTTGGCATAGAAGATTTAACGATTTTGGAGATGCTATACCTCTGGGACTTAACTCATTCGCTACGTATTATTTTCGGCTTGTGGAAGAATTTTTTTTGGGAGGGCGAAATGAAATGATGACTAGTGCGCAGTT
>NW_004797315.1:4673-6122 GCF_000002075.1 Aplysia californica | reverse complement strand
GTTGTTGATGGGTGGGGGGGATGATGGAGGGGCTTGCACTAAAGTTAAGGAGCTCTTGTATTTACATGCTTATTCTTAATTTTAAGATATTTTTTTAAAATTCATTTACCTATTGTTGTTTTAACATTTATTATGTCTTAAAACAATTTATTAATTTAATTATTAATTTATTATTATTATTAATTTATTTTTATTGAATTAATTTATGTATGTATTTTTAAGATTTTGGCTCAGCGAGTGGGTCAAACATTAACATTTCTCGTGGTCCAGAACTCTTCATGTAATGGGCAGTTATTCAAAATGATCTAAGAGAACATAATAATGTCTAACATGTTCATGATGTGATGCTTTCCTGCCCTCTCCGCCCAGTCTCGCGGGCACAAGAGAACTGTGGATGGGACCGGACTGTCAACTTGACCAAAGGCTCCAACTTCACATTGAGGAGCCCTGACATTTCCATCACCAACCTAAGGTTCGAAGTCCGCGATTCTCTACAAGATCTTTGGATAACTGAACAACTGGCGTGGGCGATCACGGACCTCCACTTCACGCTGTCTTACGTTGCAGCAATGGTGTCTGTCGTTCTTACTGCTCCTAGCCATGTTGTCATCTTGTCCAGTAGCTTTTCTCTCTGTCTGCCTCTTCCTCTCTTTCCATCGAACTTGCCTGTTATTACAATATTTTCCAATTTTTCTTTCCGCATTGTATGTCCGAAGAAATTAGCCTGTCACTTTCTTATATTCGTCATAAGCTGTAATAATGGTAATAATAACAATATCAATTTATAATAATGATAATGATAATAATAAAAATAACAGTAACAATAATAGCAATAGCAATTTATACAATAACAACAACAATTACAATAATAACCACAATAATGATAATGTTAACGACAATGATTGTAATAATAACAATACCAATAATAATAATAATGATGATAATGATAATAAGAGTAGCCTAATAATAATAGCAGAAAAAATAATAATAATCACAATTACAATAATAATAAAGATAATGATAATGTATGAAAATAATGGTAATAATAACAATACCAATAATAATAACGATAATAATAATAATAAAATAATAATAAAGATAAAAATAACAATAATGATGATGATGATGATGATGATGATGATGATGATGATGATGATGATGATGATTCTGGTTGATTCTCTTTCCAGCAATGCAGAGCCATGCCAGATAACAATTTCCATGGCCAATTACACGCCAAGTCTAGTGTACAATGTACTTTCTATACACATGTACACCTTGAGCTTCAACTTGTCTGGACCTGGGGTCTGTGGCCAAGACTCGGAGCGTCTAGAGGTCTCATATTCTGTGGATAGCACGATTGGTATAGTAGAGAATTGTTGCTACTACTACTACTACTACTACTACTACTACTACTACTACTACTACTACTACTACTACTACTACTACTAC
>NW_004797315.1:0-1609 GCF_000002075.1 Aplysia californica | reverse complement strand
TCCTCTCCTTCTCTCTCTTGTCTTTCCTCCCCTCTCTTTGTTCTCTATCTCTCGTCCTCTGTGTCTTTCTCTGTCTGTCTGTCTATCCACCCCCCCTCTCCCCCGCCCCCGCCCTCTGTATTCATTTGTGAGGCATCCCGGTTGGTGAAATCAGGCGCTTGTCAAAAAATGAAATAGGAAAAAAACTTTTACCTTTGGATTTCATTAATTGGACGAGCGCCTGATTTCACCACAATGCCACCAGTAAGTATTAACTACTATTGTATTGTTAATATTTTCCCGTCCTGCTAATGCATTTCTAATTCTGTGTTAATGGTGCCTAAAAACACTTACTAAATCAATCAATCAATCAACCCATCAATAATTCAATGGATCAATAAATCCATCCATTCATTCATCCTTCCATCCATCCATCAATTATTCAATCAATCAATAAATCAATTGATCGATAAATCCATCCATCCATCCATCCATCCATCCATCCATCCATCCATCCATCCCTCTATCCATCCATCCATCCATCCATCCATCCCTCCACCCATCCCTCCATCCATCCATCCATCCCTCCATCTATCCATCCTTCCATCCTTCAATTAATCAACCTGCAGATGAGCACACACCACCGATGTGTGACGGCCTTCAACAGCTTGCAGTGCGGGATGAACCAATGCTACTGTTTTCTCTTCGCACCGGTGAAAGCTTCTTCCCAAACTCGTAAGTGTTGGTTGCTTTTACATTATATATAGGCGTTCTCTATTTGGGGATCGGTTTGGTTTGGTTTGGTTCCGTTTCTGGCGACTTCGTTGCACACTGATGCTCGTCCTTCGCTGGCGAAGATGACCCTGACTTCACATCACTGGAGGGGTGGGGTATGTGCGGAGATGGCTGATCAGGCCCATCTTCTCTCGGAAATGTCTGTTGCAGTGGGGGCAGGGGATGGTTATGACTGAACTAGGCTGGAAGGTAAGGCTTTCTCGGTCTTTTCTCAGCTGCCGTCTCCAATCTTTCTTTCTGATGGGTCTTTCTTCAAACGTGGCAACCCCCGATCTTACTAAGGACACTATAAACAGACCAACTGCCCTAACTGATGGACCAAGGCTCTGCCTTGAAAACAAACATGTTTGTTGCTGAAGGTCATGGTCGGTTTCGTCGGTTTTGCCCTTCCCAAGGAGGATGATCTGGTTTACCCCAAACCGACAAAACGGTTTACCCCAAACCGACAAAACGTACTGAACCGAATTGAATTGAACCGAACCAACGATGCCAATGGTGTCTCGGAATTAAGTTCCTTGGCCTCTGTTGCCTTTCGGTATCGAGGGGAGAAGCGAACGTCTGTCTTTTGCTTGTTGTATTGCCTTACGCATGCGCGATATGTTGATTCTGTCTAATGGTTCTCTGACTCTCTCTAAATAAGTTGTCGTTGTTATCGATCCAGCAACAGCTGGGCTCTCGCCATTCTGTCGAATGCCATGTAGTGATAAGTGCCGGTTTGCTGCAGATTGGTTTCAGTAATGAGCAACATTTTAAAACTCACTGTGTACACACTATTTCTTTTTATAATCAACGTTGTTAATTCATTCATTCAGTTTTTAAATTCCTTTTTATTTGT
>NW_004797314.1:2201556-2202923 GCF_000002075.1 Aplysia californica | reverse complement strand
CCCCCCTCCATTGTCCACAGTTAGCAGTACATGTAACTACGCCACTGTTACTGTTAGTAGGCCTACTTCATTGGCCATGGTACATTTGTACTACCACTGTTGTGCCCATAATGAACACTATGGCATAAACTGAAAAGATTTTGCTGGTGCAACAACCTACATGTTCATTCATTAGATTTATTGTAACACTAGCAATTAACAGAGTTGTTCATTTTAATGGGTTTTGTTCATTTGCACACGCCACGCGTAATCACAGTGTAGGTTAATTCCAATTGACTACTTTTTGCGACGTAACCCTAGTACAATGTTAAAGAAAACTATCCATGCAATAATATGTAAGCGACTGCTGGTCTGCTTTTTATTTACTGGCCTTTCTGTTGCACATTTCACATTTAGATTTCTTTTTTTTTTTTTTTTATCACTGAAGGTATGTAGGTTTTCTAGACTTAACCCAGTAAGTTTGAGTGGATGAGAGGAAAAAGCAAACCATTTGAGAGTCTGCATGGGAGGGAAAAGTTTTGTAAACACAAAGGTCATCTCTGCGAAAACAGTTCTCTGATTCACTCTCCCTTGCTTTGTGGGGTTGAGAGTGAAGGCGGTTATTGGGCCGTCGGTACAGAGGGGACAACGACGATACCAAACTGCTAAAATCAAACGGAAAAAGTGGCCTACAGTGAATGTTTTCTCTTTTAACTAAGATTTTTATGAAATGCTGGAAAGAGCTTTTACTCGAAGACTTGCCTCATCACTCAATTCTCAGGCTTATAATTTATAATTGCCAATGACGTATTAACTGAGGCGTCGGTAGGCCTACTGTCAACTACTGACTCACTATCGGGGTGGTATAGTAACAATTTCGTAGTTGCAGTTACAGTTGTAGTTGTATTTGCAGCTGCCGTTGTAGTTGTAGTTGTAGTTGTACTTGTGGTTGTAGTTGTAGTTGTAGAAGTAGTTGTAGATGTAGTTGTAGTTGTGGTTGTGGTTGTAGTTGTAGTTGTGGTTGTAGCTGTAGTTGTAGTTGTAGATGTAGTTGCAGTTGTTGTTGCAGTTGTAGTTAACTTTGTAGTTGAAGTTGTAGTTGTAGTTGTGAGTGGTTGGCGGGTGCTCTAGTGTGGTTTGCTCCTTCTTTCCCGTCAACATTTATTTATTGACCTCATCTTTCCTCCTCCCTTTTTGAGTTTGTTTACTCTCTATAATACTGGCACTGGCACTTCTAATCTTCCGCTCTCATACATGTAGAAATTCTAACCGTATAGTGTTACAAGTGCCGTAAAACGCTTACTTAAACATGAAATCGACGAAAGGAGAGTTGTCGGGAATTATGATACAGTAACCTTGTTGCTGCTTGTAGGGGGGAGGGAAAAAAG
>NW_004797314.1:2198852-2200008 GCF_000002075.1 Aplysia californica | reverse complement strand
TCTCTCTCTCTCTCTCTCTCTCTCTCTCTCTCTCTCTCTCTCTCTCTCTCTGACCCCCCTCCCTTTTGTTTTGCTCCACTTTCTCTCTTATTTTTACTTACTCTCTCCCTGAACGGCATCCAACTTCGGCAAATCCAGATCCTGGATGATTGCCTCATCCCTTTTATATTATATTGTGCCTCTGTAGCTTCCAGTTGGTCTTCCTCGTTTTCTTTCTCCAGTTGGTTTCCAATACCCGGTACCATGTTGGAGGGCAATCTTGTCTTCGGCATTCTTAATTCTTAGAACATGTCCTAATTCTCCACCTTCTCCTTTATATGGTTGTGTTGATATCTTCAATTCCAGCTCTTTCCAACTCTTCGTTAAATAAATAAATAAATTGTAATAAATTAATTCCATTTTATTAGTACCGTACGGTAAAATTCTTCATAAACATTTTATTCGGAAGCTTTTTATTTTTCGTTGAATTGTTTTGTTTCTTTTCCATGATGATCTCTGAACCATACGTCATTACAGCCAATCATTTGCAATTACAATATTTTTAATTTCGTCTTCAGTTTCAATGAAATGATCGTTCACTTCAATTTTTAATTTCATAAAAGCGATCCATGCATAATTTTTAAGTCTTTGGTAGACGTCGTCAACTCTTTATAATGTATCATAAATTTTTATAATTATTATTTTGAATAAAAAACCTTGTAACGTAGGCTACTAGTAGGGTCACTAACTAGAATTCACCAGTGGCGTTGGTAGCAAAACGATTGGTAAAATGAGGAGGAGTACCATAATAATATATAAAGTCCAAGGGGTTTTATGCACCCCGCACAATTTAGCACAATTTGATTTTTCTGTGCATAATTTCTGATTATTTTCCTTTATCATTCTTTGTTAAAATTAACAGAATTGCATAATTTCACATTTTGTGGGCTCAGTTTGCATAATTTAAGATTTTTTTGCATATAAAACTGCTGGGACAGGAGCATGAGTGGCTTGTTTTCTATGCATGCCAGACATTCAAACCGATCATTCATTGTTGAGGAGAAAAGTTGTCATCTTGCTGTCTTACGCACAGGTGGTCATCTTGGCGAAATATAATTTTATATTCTCTCTCTCTATATATATCTATATATATTATATAATATATATATTTGTGTGT
>NW_004797314.1:2195953-2197577 GCF_000002075.1 Aplysia californica | reverse complement strand
AGCAGATTACACGAGGTATACAGCGTTGACAAGCTAGAAACCTTGATCTAGGCTTCGTTTTAGGAAAGAGAAGCTCCATTTTGTGATAAAGTTATTACAGGACATTTCGATCTAGTGCTGCGAAAGAACAAAAGTTAAACATGTACAGAAAAGAATAGATAGAGGGGAATAAATCGAGGACCAACCATTAGCACATAGCACACAATTTCTGGTCACAATCAGACGCTCTAGTCGCACTTCTCAGAAGAATGTGTTACTGTTGACTCGTTGGGAACGGCGTCAAATGCTAAATTTATTAGAACTTCGGTGTCTGGCCAGGGAGAAGGAAAAGGGGAGAAGCGAGGGCATTGATTTAGCGACCCGGACTCCGTCAGCCGAGTGCCTCTCGGTAAGTTAGCATTCTCAATCTCATCCTAGGTAAAATTCCCCTTATAACGTCCGTGGGCAATCGCCGGCCTGGGGTCTTGGTCAGAAGGTTTATTTTAGTAGGGAATCAGTAAGTGACGAATAGAACATCGGGTGACCAAAAACAAAAGGCAATACATTGCATGTACAAATTAGAGGCATGCTGGCAATAAATGTAGGCCTACTGACAGTAACATTAGATATATAGTTTTTCTGATAGTGCTACTGAGAATTATACAAAGTATTAAATGTATACTGTTCAAGACAGTCTTACCTTCAATAAAATAAGCAACTGAAAAGCCTGACTGGCAACCAGAAGCTTCCCCTTTACTCTTACGGTGGGCAATTTGAGAAGTTGCCGGCTAGGAACATGGCTTTCGTCCGACGCAGTTTACTAAGCTAAGCTTGTCTTGACCGGGAGCGGTGACAACAGATCCAGTAGCGAGCCACCGTTGATAAAACAGAGATCAGATGAAGGAAAGAGAATCTGTAGTCACAGTAGTGCAACGACTTACCAGTGAAACCCTGTCGTCTTATTTTAGGCGCCTTCAAATCGACAAAGCGGTTTTTGAAGGTTGACAAGATATATTATATAATTAATTTAGATTTAAACTTGAAACTGAATGAAAAGTATTACTGTATCAACAATCTTGTCCAGTTGATAAAAGAAGTGACCGGCTCCGCCGGTCTTGCCCAGATAACGAACAGCCCTTGATCAATGCTATCAACAGGGACCAGAAAAACTCTTTACATACCAGAGAAACCCCTACTCACACGCACTGCTTTTCTGTTTGACAAGAGTGTGAGTAAAGAGATAATTGTCATTTTGATTTAGTTCTGGGAATATATAATATATAATATAATCAAGACAGACGGACTGAAACAACAGAGGGAAATTAGAGAAGTAGGACCTACCAGTGGCGCCCTCCACCAGCCACCAGTACACACGTTGCAGACAACACACTAAAACTGACTGACAGATTGTAAACGTTTTAAACTAGAGCTTATCAGCACAATATATATATCGACCCTGTTGGTTAAGGCCCACACAAAGTAAGATTTTGGGTCTGAGTAAAATAAAGAGAAGCATATCGGCACAATTACGGCCATACAGTGCACGGAATAAACAAGACAGGCAGACAGACTTACAGACAAATAGACAGACAGAAGCAAAGAAAAGAAGTATGGCTACCAGGGATGCCCTCCAACCATCCGCACA
>NW_004797314.1:2168823-2193686 GCF_000002075.1 Aplysia californica | reverse complement strand
CCCCCCCTCAACATTACCATACCGAACAAAGTCATTGACCTAACAAACTGCTAAAACACTAAGAACATGAACAATAATTCTGGAAAATTTATTAACTTAAAAAAACGTCCTATAACATTTAAATAAGAGCTCAATACTGTAAAAACTTGCAGAGGTAACAATCAAAAGAATACTTCAATATAATTTATATACAGTGGACATACTAATATTGGTTCTTGCAACATAAACAAATTTATACAGCCCAAACCTTCTCTTGGCAGGGAGTCGTAAACGTTCTGGCAGTAAAGAAAGAATGAACATAATATATAATAACGTCTCTCCTCAAAACACACTGATGAGGTAACTTATTGTACATCTTTTATATCCCCATCAACACAATTTATCATTCATAAGAAAGGGGCAAGCTGCTTTGACCTTGCCTTCAAGGCAAACCCAGGATAAGAGGGATAGGCCTACACAACATATTTGTACAACATCTCAGCAGACAGACTGAGACGTTCATCTCAGCAGACAGACTGAGGCGTTCATCTCAGTAGACAGACTGAGGCGTTTATCTCAGCAGACAGACTGAGACATTCATCTCAGCAGACAGACTGAGACGTTCATCTCAGCAGACAGACTGAGACGTTCATCTCAGCAGACAGACTGAGACGTTCAATAAAAAACCCCTCCTTACTTAGGAGCCAAACTCATTTATCATAATGCAACAGCAAAGAGTGTGACTCCTTCACCCCAGAGGCTGGTATGGTACATGGTACTGAGGAGGTCCGATGTGTCCTTTTCTTCAAATGAGTGAGAATAGTACTGTATAAATAACTGTAACCCATCCATCAGCAACCAAGAATCTGTTCTTTCGAATACCTTGTGTTGTTAGAATAGAATGCCATTTTGTTTGGATGAGATTTCCACTAACCCACTGGAATGCTTTGCCTAGTCATTTATGATAAATCGAATCTTTGAACGCATTCAAAAGTCTGCTCACTTAATTATTATTATTTTTTTTTTTTTTTTTTTATTAAAGAGAGATTTTTATCAAGATTTTGAGTCAAACCACAATGTAGTTTATAGTGATATGTGTTGTTACTTGTATTTTTGTAAAGCACTTGAAGCCTGAGTTGAGTGCTTCATTCTCATGTGTGTATATAGTGGAATCTGCTAAAAACCTAAACCTACAGGGGACACTGAATTTTCTTCAGTTTAGAGGAGTTTTCATTGCTTAAATTAGAAGAAAAAACAATCTGAGATTTTACTTTCATATTATTATGGTATACAGCTGTTTCCGGATTTACCATATTCCTGTAAGTGGACTCCACTGCTTTATAGTTAATGTTATTATTCTGCAGAAAAAAGCGAAGTATTGAAATTGCTCTTTACTGTTAAATAAGCTCACTGGGTTATTTTTCAAGAGTTGTAGTTTGCTTCCTATCATAGTAGTAAACTTGCAGCCACTTTTTCCCTTCTCCCTCACTTCTTCAAAAACACCTGATTTGGATTGCAGTGACGCTGAAGTAGGAGTAGTAGCAAGAACAGACTCCACCAGAGCCCTCATGCGACTCACTACACACAAAGTGGGCAATAAACAAGTTATAAATAAGGGAAACAATACTCCAGCAGAAAATCCAACAGAATTTCAGGTAATTCCTCCTGAAAGCTGAACCTCCAAACATATATATAGAAGCTGACCGATAAATTAGCTATCCAATCCACTGGGTGATATGCGGACACATTCACTAAATTGGGCAGCTGGCCAAAAGAAAATGGCAAATATAAAACCTTGACCATGGTGTGAATCAAAGCAGAATCTTATGTCGCAATCCAAACCACATGATATACAAAAAACTCATTTCAAGGACATATGATATTGCTGATATACCACAATATCTCATCACAGAAAACTTCCGATGCCACAAAATATGGGTCGAGACCCTAATCCAAGAGAATCACAAAGCGAATTTAGAGAATGAACATGTTTGAATTAAAATGTGTATGCCGTTTTGTAATCCACATCCTGCAGCATTTCTCCAAAAGGCTATTCAACTGCACAATATCAGAGTGAAAGAACTGCTGAAGATGACGCACTATTGAACAAGTATTGGTCAAGATCATGACCAAAAGATCACTTCTCACCACATCTGGTTGCTCTTCACTGCCACCACCTCCACCTTCAAGATTCAACACACGTTGTCAAAAAATCCAGATACACTGCTTCCATCTTTTCGCAGATGTTGTTTAAATTACCCATCATGAAAACTATTTCTTTCTCTTCTGCAATTAATTCCTGAAGAAACAGTTCTTTTTACTGCTTCAATATCCAAGAAATCAAAACTCAATGCTTCTGTCTTCAATTACTCTCTAGGAATCACAGATTCCAACACTGAAAATTTAACTCGGTCCAAAGTCTTCCAAATGTGCAATCCTTAAATTTTTAAACATCCAGCAACATTTCTTCATTGTCACCGCTTCCAAGGTTTAGGGTATCATCACCAAGACCTAATCCCGCGGCACTGCCCCCATCCTCTCCACTATTGTCCGCAGCAACAGGAGACATTGTGACGCCATCTCCGAGGGAAATCATCGGCAGAGGAGATGCCAGGGTCACATCATGGCCGAAAGCATCATCATCGTCATCATCCTCTTCATCATCATCTCCTTCTTCAACATTTGCCACATTTTCGCTGCTTGCGACATCCTCATCCTCCTCTTGAGCTGAGAGGAGGGAATCTTTGCTCCGATGAGGCAAGGGGGAGGGAATGCCTCCACCACTTTGGGGTGCACCTACCATGCCACATGATGGGTACGCACCACCAGCTACACCTCCAAACTGCATGATCATCATATCGGGATCTGAATCGAGCAGAGATGACTGCTGTTGTTGAACAGCGGTCAAACCCAGTTCATGTGTAAATTTATCCGACTCTGATGGATCGTCCTCCTCCTCCTCTTCTTCTTCTTCTTCTACTTCTTCTTCCTCTGCTTCATCACTATTATTATCCACCTCTTCCTCCTCTTCTCCACCTTCATCATCATGAGCTTCACTTTCATCATGCTCTTCCACTTCTTTCTCCACCTCTTCGTTATCAAGAACTTCCATATCATCAGAAACACCTTCCATCACCAACTTCTCTTCTTCTCCATACGAGTTATCCTCTAGGGCCGCATCAGCACTACCTGTGCCACTTGGTTCTTCCTCATTTCCATCTTCCCCTCCTTCCATAAACTTTGTCTCTCCGTCCCTAATTTCTTCCTCTCCTCCAGAAATGTCTTCCTCCGAATCACTCCCCACAGGAGGTGCACGATTCAATTGCAGCAACACTGAATCAGGAATCCTTTGGACCCTCACCTCGGGTTCAAGGTTCAAAACCAGCGGGAGGTCAGTCCGATCCCTCTCCTGACCTTTGATGTATTCGTGCGCCATCCGAGACACCTCATTGCGATCGACGACCTTGGCGTCCGTGTCGGCATGCACCGAACTGACATGTCGCTGGACGCTAGATCGGTCAAACGCACTGTATTCGCAGTGACTGCACTTAAAACGACGCTCCCCGAAATGTGATTCAATGTGCCCGCTGAACTCCGTCTCTGTCTCTGCCAGGAACGGGCAGTAACCGCACTTGAGCGGGGAGGACAAGCTCGAGTCTCGGATACGGTACTTGAACCCTTGGTGCTGCTGGGACAGGTGCAGGCGGAAGTGGTACAGACTCTCCGTCTCGTAGTCGCACTCAGAGCACAGATAGTTCAGGGCCGACTGGCTACTCCGTCTCGTCACTGCACACAGGAAAATAGGAAAGAAAAGAAAAAACAGTCAATTATACCCATGTCTGAATACATGAAAAAAAACAACAAAGCAACAAAAATATAGAACTACCCACGTTTGAGCAAAAAAAAAAGAAAAAAAAGAGCTGTTGCCGACAAACAGAATGATAGGTTTGTTTAAAACAGAATATCAAACAATATTCATTACTTAGTTTGAATTTAAATCACTTCCTTCTGTCTTTCCACACTAATGGAATCTGTCACGTAAAGCTGGATCATTAATGACAAGTGTCTGAACAAGGTGCATAGATCTGAAAGCAAAGGACTTTGCGATAAAAACTACAGGATTAGCAAAAAAAATCAACTAATCAATAGTCATTATGAGTTTCGTACAAATGATTCAGACAGTCAAGAAATAATGGACAATCTGTTAAACACAGTACATTAACTTCTTCTCTGCCTCACAATTTAATCTTGGACATCCAAGTGGTGAAATAGGTCATTGCCACTAAAATCTTAACTTCTCATTTAGTCATATATAATAAAGATGAGAGACTTTAAAGGGTAAAAAATAAATAATTTTGTTAAATGTACAACCCTGCAAAAGACATGTAAAAGACAGCTTTCTTGAGAGAGTTGACGCCCGTTCTATAGCTGAAAGAGCTCAATTCAAGCATTTATTTATTCAAGAAAAATATCATTCAAGCTGTTTGTTTGTTTTTGTAAAGTGTTTTACGGCGCTCGCAACTGCATAAGGTCATATGAGTGCGCGGGACACACCTAATATTTTCAGTTGGTAGGAAATTTTGAATTTTGCCCGGGTGGCGGCCGAAGCCTACTCTTATCGATTTTAGACCACCAAGGGATCTTTAGCGTGCGCAACTTGCACACGGGCCCTCCGAGATTTTTTGCCCTTGTCCGAGAAGGCTAGGTGTAGATCTTTCCTACCAGAAGATCAGGGGTGTGGCAGAAAGACAGCTGTAAGAAGGAGTCAAGGAGTAGCAGTAGAAAGGCTGCAGAAAGAGTCAGGAGCCCAGAGGAGGGGGCAAAGGAGGTGAGGGGGTGGGGGCAGAAAGAGGAGACGAAAGCAGACGACAGAATATTGCTAGAGAGCAGGAAAGGAGGTAAAAGGAGACAATTTTAGAGAAGAAAATTTTTCGGTCACTACCCGGATTCGAACCCGGGACCTTTTGAATGAGAGGCCAACACCTTAACCTCTAGGCCACGAGAGCCCCCATTCAAGCTGATTTTGATGAAAACCAGAATTGTGCCCAATTTTTGGGACACCAAGTATTATACCAAATTGTGCATACGCTGATTTGATCACTACATTCAAGCAAACATCATGATGGTTGACGTTGAATACACATCGACACTAAAATATATGACATTCTAAACCAGTGCTTGTCAACCATTTTATAATCAGCACTACCCATTTATGTCACTTTTAAAAGGCTAAGATTTTCTTACCGCCCACTTCACATCCATTTCCAAGTGGAGCATGAAATAATACCTGTAACTACCCAGGTGATCTCCACCGCCCACAAAAATGACCAAATCTCCCATTAGTCTGTCCCCGGGATTTTATGCACCCCACATAATTTAGCAAAATTTGATCATTTTTTGCATAATTGCTGATCATTTTCCTTTATCATTCTTTGTTAAAATTAACAGAGTCGCATAATTTCACATTTTTGGGCTCAGTTTGCATAATTTCAGAATTTTTTTGCATAAAACTGTGAGGACCGATTAGTGGATGATACCACCCAGGTTGACAAGCACTGTTCTAAACATTTCATGCAAAGAGAGGAAACAGGTAGGTTACATAACTGTGAATAATCCTACCAACAATACCACACAATAAGCTACTACCATCACCAGGAGGACACATAATTATACACACAGTCAAACATGCTCTAACGGCCACCAGTGCAGGACTTTCACCTGTACAAATGAATTTTTCTCGCTTTAGCCCCTGCCGTTTTGTTTTTTTTACATTATAATTATATAAAACTGTCGAAGGCATCCACCTGTCTAAAAAACCCACTTTTCTCTATGACAATGCAATAGGTGGCTGTCTTAAACAGTTTCGACTGTAAATTCACAAAGAGTAACAAACAACTAGCCGAAACTGTGGTCGATACAAAGGTACAACTGAGAAGAAACTATAGATCTAAAATTAATACACAAATAAATGCAACTAAAAATACTTATGCTGCAAAAAGTTACACTTTTTATCTTCAATCCAAAGGTTTGAATAAGGGGACATTCCATTATACAAGATAGAAACTTTTAGGTTGACGATAAGCTATGAAAATATAATCAGCAGATCAAATTAGCATTATCTTCAGTCTTCAGAATTAAGAAATTTTGATTAACAAATTAAGAATTTTGAGTGCGTTGAATCTTGGACACTTTCCCTCAAGCAGGCTTCTCTGCCATGACAGTGTCAAATCTTATTGACCTCATAATGAGACAGCTGTGTTGAGCAACATATTACACAGAAATGCCAATCAATTATACATTTCTTACAATCTCAGTGAAACCTGTAGCTGTAAAGCCTCATTCACGACTACACATAAATAACATGATCCACGTACAGGTAAATAATGTGGTGGGCGAATAACGTTACAAAATACCAAAAAAAATTAATGAATCCATTAACAACTGAAAATACTTCAGAGTTATTATGTGAAAGTCTGAAGACGCAATGACATGGTTGCATAGTTGCAAGTTGTAGAATTGAATTTTGAAACTAGGACAAAATACAGCAACCACTCTCCTCCGATTAAGACAGCAAGTTTTTTTTTTTCTCCATTATACAAGTACAAAGAAAGATACAGAAGGTCATTTTTACCATCATCTATCAAAATGCTTCCATCTTAACCATCTATCTTGTTTAGTGTACTTACGACCTTAGAGCATGCATCAAAATAACATCGAGTGTGTATCTAGCTTACGATTATTATTGTTTATATTGCTGCTCATTTATATTATGTATGTGATTGTAAGCCTACTTGTGTGTGCATGTGCGTGCACGTGTTTACGTGTGTGTGTGTTTGTGTGTGTGTGTGTGTGTGTGTGTGTGTGTGTGTGTGTGTGTGTGTGTGTGTGTGTGCGTGTGTGTGTGTGTGTGTACTCGTGGTGGAACACCAAACCAATGTGCCAGGATCTGGACAATAAAGATGTATCTTATCTTATCTACACAGAGAATACACCAATACAGAATACAGAAAAAGAATGAGAAAAGTCTGAGGTGGTAAAACAGCTAATATATGAATATAGTACCATACTTCCTACACAGAGAATACACAAATACACAATACAAAAAAGAATAAGTCTGGGGTGAAAAACAGCTGGAATGTGAATAAAGTATACTACCTACACAGACAATACACCGATACAGAATACAGAAAAAGAATGAGAAAAGTCTAAGATGAAAAACAGCTCATTTGTGAATATAATTTATTACCTACACCGAGAATACACCAATACAGAATACAGAAAAGAAAAAGTTTGAGGTGAAAAACAGCTAATAGGTGAACACAGTAGGCCTACTACCTACACAGAGAATACACCAATACACAATCCAAAAAGAATAAGTCTGGGGTGAAAAACAGCTAATATGTGAATATATAGTGCTACCTACACATAGAATACACCAAGACAGAACACAGAAAAAGAATGAGAAAAGTCAGAGGTGAAAAAACAGCTACCCTTACTCACGTTTTCCAGAGCTGGCAGTATCCTCGTCTGTCGGCTTGGGGCTCACTGAGGGCCCGGCCGTCTCAGACTTCGGCGAGCTCTCGGGTCGCGACACACTGCTAGACAAAGAAGGCCCGCCACCCTTCTTGCTGGTAAGAATGGAGCCCACCGTCCCCGACATCCGCAGGTGGATCACCCACAGAGCCATCCCTTTGTGGAGGCAGTACTGATGACGCATCAGCTTCTCTCTGAAAAGAACGTGTGGTGGTTGGGAGGAGGGAGAGGGTTGGGGGAGGAAAAAAATAATGTTTAAAGGTTGAAGGTTTCCAAAAATGCTTTTGTTTGTAAAGAGTAAAGAGAAGCACACTGACACAATAATGGTCATTTGGTGAAGGGAAACAGCAAGACAGAAATGTAAGGAAAGGAACAAGAATGAAAAAGAACAAAAGTAAGAACATTTTACATCTAAGATGTATTATCTATAATCTATAATCTAAATATTACAATGAATATTTTTCTCTTTGCTTTATACTTTATGACTGACTAAAAATTTGATTATGGCTCTATATATTGTATAAAAGCAGCTATAATCTGACTTGTCTTTCAATTTGACATGAAAGCATTACGGTCTGTAATATAGGTGCCAATAAACACAGAAGGCTTTGTTCAGGACTTACTTTCCAGAGAAAGAGCGACTGCAGTAGGGGCAGATAAATCCCTTGGGCTGATGTGACTTCAAGTGTGACTTCATTGCTTGGATCACACAGGAGGAGAAATCACACGTCTTGCACTTGAACCTGAGAGAAAGACACCGGCACACCGATTTGGTCAACTTTCCTTTTTAAGAGAATCTCACATTTTGTTGCGTTCTGATAATGACTGCATAATGCAATATATTTTTGCTTTCGATAGGTCAGATACAACTGCAGAATCAACAAGGAACTCTTTGACTGACAATCTATAAACCCTTTACCTTCATAAAACAGACTTGCATTTTGTGAAGAATCTTATTGGCGAATGAACACCAAAAAAAATGACAAAACTCCACGGAGCACAACTAAACATAAATATAATAAAATCCCATGCATGAAGCAGCAAAAGTAAATTCAACAGGCATCGTAAAGAAACTCAACAGGCAGCATAAATAAATTCAACAGACAAGAGCTTACAAGTTATTTCATATGACTTTTTAAAAGAACTAAACCCATTCATTGATACACTCCTACCCCCCCCTCCTTCCACCCCACATTAACTTAATTCCACCCCCCCCCCCCCCCTCACACACACACACACACACACACACACACCTCTCCCAACAACCATAATACAGACACACATATTTTGTAAGAGATGATTTCATCTACAATTTCTCATCTCAATCGACAACAAACACGCACCTCATGGTGTTGTTTCCCGCCCCCAGGGTCATCCTGGTTGTGTATCCGACATCCGTTGAGGCATTGGGCACGCTGCTGTCGCAGTCCGGCAGGGCCTCGCCCGTCTTGTCGCAGGTGAACCCTCGCTCCAGCTCGGTCCACAGAAACCTCTCATCGTGGTGCACTTCCTTGTGGTGATTGTAGACTTCGCTCACCGTGCCCGCCGAGAACTCACAGTTGTAGCACTTGATGGTGACACACATCTCCACTCCAACTGTCTGGGCCGACTTGCCCGTCTGGGGAATACATGATGATAATAATAATAATAATAATAATAATATTTAAGAATAATAATAAGAATAATAATATTTAAGAATAATAATAAGAATAATAATATTTAAGAATAATAATAAGAATAACAGTAATATAGTCTAGCAGGCACATGACAAATACGCACATTGTGAACACATTTTCAGGTCCCGAATTGTTTCTATATACGGGTGTATTCTTTGCTTTTAAAACACAGACATAGGGAAAATTCTTAACTACGAAAAAATGTCCACGTCCTGCCTATTTTGTTTTGACCGTTTGATACAGAAAGCAGGGGTGTGCAAGTTCAAAACATGATCTATTTGTACATCCACAATACCTTTCAAAATTATGATCAACAAAATAGATAAAAACATACAAAGTACTGCTTTTGCAGTGGTTATCAAGTTCACAGAAAAGTCAGGATGATAATTAGAGCTGTATTTCCCAAGGAAGAGATTAAAACAATCAGCTATATTGAAAATAATAAATAGAGTAGGCAAACCTCATATAAAACACCCTTCATCAAAGCATTCACACACTCACATATAAAAATACAAACGCAGGTGTGCACACACAACCACCACCAGCACTTCGATTAAGTACATTTGCTGGCACCAACCCACCTGTTTTCTTTCAACCCAGTCTCCAGAGTCATCCCCATCTGCTGCAGCCCTTGCTTTCTTTGCCGACCGGCTGTTACTGCCAGTGGGGGCGCTGCGTTTGAGGTTACCACGGTTCTCTTGGAATTGAGAGATGAACTTGTCCGTGAAGGCGATATCGAACTCGGGATCTTTGATGGCTTCTTCCTGTACTTTGATAGCCAGCTGCCTGGTTTCTTCCAAGAGTTCTTCCACTCGGATCTCTTTCTTCGGGTTGCGGACGTACATATATTGCTCTTCGTGACCTGATTCAGAACAGAACACATAGCAATCTTTAAACAATGCGGGGATTGTAAATGCCTTGTGTAATCAATGACACTTCATTGGAGATGAGCTGCTTTGACCCTGCCTTGTCTAGGCTAACGTGAGTTGTGAAGGACACCGCCCAACAGATACACAGTGGAACTCCAACGGCATCTGCGGTGAAGCCGTTAGATGCTTCGCAGTCACACGCAGGTTACCCAAGCTCAATTCCCACGTGGGTTGAATTTTTTTCAAGTATCTAGGCCTCCCAACTGAGAAGTGGTACCCTTCTCAGCCCTTGCTGGTCATAACAGACAGGGTCAAAGCCCACCTACTATATGATGTTAATAAAAAAATGATACTCCTTATAATAATTTATTTGCTCATTGTTATTTGGCAAAGACCTCAAAAAAATATTCTAATAGTAATTCCACTTCTACAACTAATAAATCTATTACTAGTAAACAATGGATTGTGCTTATATATATAGCAGGTATCCTGAGAAAATTAATAATACTTTGAGGACTGCTGCAAAATTATTTTCCTCTCACCTTGTGACCGTGAATGTCGGCGACACTGGTCTGGGGAAGGAAAGAAGGCCCCGCAGTTGGTGCAAGTGTAGGGCCGGTAGTTGACGTGTCGGTTCAGGTGGTACTTCATTTTGGAGGTCGCCATGGTCTTGACGGCACACGACTTACAGACAAACCGCCAGGCTGGGATGCGCTTACAGTTGAAAGGCAGACCCTGGTGGTCCCAATCCATGTGGTCTTGCATGCGGCCCATGGACGTCTCGCGCGCGTCGCAGTGACCACACTGGATGAGCTCGTCACCTTTCTCAAAGACAAACCGACGCTTGCGCTTGAAGGTGGTGTCGGATCCGTCCTGGAGTTTTCGCTTGACGGCTTTTTTACTGCCGTCCCAGCATGCCGATGTTTGATCATCTTCATCTGACTCGTTTTGTTGAGAGCTCGATGCCCGTGCGGTAGAATAGCTATCGTCTCCTTGGGAATGGTTTTCTTTAGTGTGCTTCAGAATATCATCCTGCGTGTCTGTCTCATAGTGGCAGTAAGCGCAGGCATACTGCTTCGGCCCCTGCGGTGTGGTTCGTGGAGGTGTGACGGTGGACAATTTCTTATGCAGAAGGTTTTGCCGTCGCTTCTGAAAGCTTAGAGGACCCATGAGTGTCCTGGGTTTGGTTCTCGGAGGGTTCAAGGTGAAGGCATCTTCTTTGTACTCCTGGCCCGGGTGCTCACGGTCTGTGTGCTTCCTCATGAGCATTAGGCTCAGAGTCTGATAGTTGCAGATGGGGCAGGTGTGCGTCTGATACTTCTCGTGAATCTTGTAGATATGCCGGACAACATTTGACCGATGGAGCGACGTAAACTTACACTTCTCGCAGTAGAATTTCGTGATAGGCCCATCCTTTGACTTCAGGACTTTGATTTTGGTGATGACATCCAGGGCCTTTGGCTTCCCACCTGCTGGTGAGCGATAGGAACCAGGGGCGTAGGACTGAACCAGGGGTCGTCTCAAAGTTGAGAACTGAGAGCTGTCTGGTTCCTCTTCTTCGTCTTCCTCAGGATCATAGTTGGACCTATCTGCACCGGGATCATCTTCCTCGTTGTAGTCATCATTTTCTTCTTCACCGTCTTCTCCTGAACCATGTTTGTGTTTACTCGCGGAGTGTAAGACATCATTATCATCATGAGTATCAAGGGCAGCGCCTTCTTCAAACTCTTCGTCTTCGATTTCCGTCTTCACAACAAAATCTTCGCTGGTAGTGAGAGGACTTGGCGGAACCTTATTCTTCTTCTTCCCAAACATCGCTACTACAAGAGACGGAGGGGCAGGTCCCCCACGGGTCTCAGAATCATTTGTCCCATTCGTGTTCTCATCATCATCACCATCTCTCTCTCTTTTCAAGGAGACCACAGGAGAACTCGATCGTGAACCTGAGTTTGATGACTCCGGCTTCTGTATGAGATTCTGACTCAGCCCCCCCACGTTGGCCATATCGTCGACGAACTCCCTCACCCTGCCCCCTACATCAGGCTGGGTAAACTTTATGTTGATGGGCTTGTCCTTGTGTTCTTCTTTGATGTGCGTCGACACATTGTACTTCTCCACACCCTCAAACGGGCAGTAGGGACAGCCAACCAGGTTCATCTTGAGGTGCTTCAGCATGATGTGTCGGTGCAGCGGGTACTTCCGCGGGAACTCCCAGCGACACACCAGACAGCGCAACTGACCTGTGTTACGCGTCTGGTACAAACAGCTCAGCTCACGATCCAACGCGTCGCGCCCGAGCATGATCACATCCGGGTCGACTAAATTGTTCTTTTTCCCTGGTGTAGTTGTCTTGGTTGTTGAAGGGGTTGATGATTTATAGTTGCCAAATCGGAATGTTGGGGATTTCAATTTGGTGCTGCTGGAACCTGAGAGGCCAAAAGATCTAGGTTTTTTGCTAAACGCAAAAGGTCGGTACATGCGGTTGTAGTAATCTTTTGAAGAGTCTGATGACTTTGATGATCCAAGCCCGTCCCCAGTGTTATTTACATCAGCATTATCTGAAACAAGAAAATTTTTTATTGATAAAAGAATCAACATAATGCCAATCACAAATTAACAGTAAATTTGTAGTGACAATAGTAGCACTGAAAGAAAGTAAAAAAGGGACTATGCACAGTGTCCAACAACTATAAAGATTTTCACTTTTACATACTGAGAATAAAACAAAACAAATTATTTTGTATTGACTGTAAATTACACAAAAAGCTACCCCCCCCCTCGCTCTCTCTCTCTCTCTCTCTCTCTCTCTCTCTTGCGTAGTTTACTCCAAAGATACAAACATACAAGCGCATCAACATAATCATACATCGTCAGTATGGGTCTTCTACTGTGTATCAGCCAAATAGGCTACTTTTTAGTTTTCTGTACTGTTCTTTTTTAATTATCACTTCACCTATTGTAATTGCAGTTGTGAATAACATAATTTCAGACAAAAAGAAATGTCAGTCCTACTTTGTTAGACTGATGGTGAAAGTCGAACGCCAGAGGTATATATATACATGGCATACATAACCCCCCTCCCCCCAACCCCCCTCCCCCAACAACTGGGATAACAACAGCTCTTAACAGATTATGTTCAAAGAGCACATCAAAGCAGACCATCTTAGAGCCCATTGCAAAATCTTCTGAACTATCAATTCTGCCATTAACATTTTGCCATCACAAGGCTCATAATATAGTAAAAATCTTTACCATCAAACGCAAAGACATTTTGGGGAAAATCGAAAGAAACTGGGTGGTAAACATTGCCGATCGACGAGATGTGACTGCAAAATACGCTACTACACTATGACACCTCTTGCTCACCTTCGCCTGCGGCTACTTTGGCCAGGAACTTGGAGACGTTCTGAGCCAGGTCCACCTCGTTGGTCTTGATGTTGACCGGCTGACCTTTGTGGCAGGCCAGGATGTGGTCCACCATCTGATGTTTCTCCACGCCTTCCATGCCGCAGTAGGAACAAGTCAGCAGCGCCACCTGGATAGAGAAATACACACAAAGCCGAAAGTTGACGGTAAACCTGAGAGAGACTCATTGGAAAGCCTGAGTTTGTCAGCAAATTTGGAAGGCAAATTTTGTACGCTTTAACTCTCTCTCCATGGATAGGCATTCCCCATTTCTATTATATTACCTATTTTTAGATTCTCAATATGTGTTTGTTAAAAAAAAAAAGCTTTAACTTTGATGAATATTGACCAAAATAGAAGAGAGACCCATCAGAATGTAGAATGTGCAGACAAAGAAAGGTTTATGAGAAGTGAAAATGGAAGCAAATGATTAGTAAGTAAGAAAGCTCCACATGGAGTGGCCATGCATAGGTAAGGGGCTCTTCTGGTTTGCTACTTGCCAGAGTGAAAGAGTTGACCATAACTTATTTTTACTGACATCACTTAACCCTCAAATATATACATATAGATCATATTTAATAATAAGGTCAAGACCAGAAAACAGACTTGCAAATGAAAGTTTAAGTTTTGATAAAGATGCTATACTTTTGAGAAGACTCATAAGCTTCTCAAGAGTTTAAAATAAAATTTCCAAGAAAATTTTACACTAAGTTAGATTTGATGTCCAAAATGTTCTTTTTAAAAAATACTTTTATTTTTAACTGTAAAACAGGCATTTTAAAATTTCAAAGTACCGAAAAAGAAAAAAAAACACCCAACAAAGAAAACTAGAAAACATTAACATACAAACAAAACTCAGATGAAAGACAGAAGTAAAAGAGGTTAAAATAATTTATTTCATTCACAATAAAAGTAGCTGCTCCTTCAGAAAAAAACTTATTTATTATAAAGTTTGTTTTAACAATAATAGCCATATCTGATACCCTGGACAAACATAGATTTATAGGCAGTGAAGGGGTAGGCTACAATCCAACCAACAGCAAAGACAGCCCTTACCTTGAGGTGAGAGATAATGATGTGTCGATGGACAGCAAACTTCCGCTGAAACTGGTTCGGACAGACGAGGCACTTGTAGAATACTCCATCGCTGAAGTCGTAAAGGCAACCGATCTTGCTGTCCAGCTCCTCGCTGCCCAGCGTGTGGTTGTAGTTGCTGCTGGCACTGCTGGGTCCGCTGTGTCCCGGAGACTGATGGTGACCCCCTGAACAACTTTGTTGACACGTGCCCTTGTTGTCATCGTGGTCATGAGAGGTGTCGTTGGCTGAGAACGGCACCTCAAGCCCTTCGTCAAGGCTGGCTTTGCGGTTCTGTATGATGTTGAACTGTGCCAGAAACTGAGCCACCTTGGCTTCCACGTTTACCCGAAGATAGCGGACGCTCATTGGTTTCCCGGGGTGGATCTTCTTGATGTGATCCACCATCTTGTACTTCTGCAGGCCGCGGTGGGCACAGAAAGCACATTTCCACAGATAAATATTAAGATGGCGCAGAATGTGGACATGAATGAAAAACTTCTTTGGACGCTCTGTTCCACAAATCAGACATTTCATTTGTGTGCCATAATTCTCGTACAGACAACGGATCTTAGCATCCAAACTGCCACTGCCTACTACACAACTCTCCTCCATTGGGCCCACTTTACTGCCCATGGCTGAAACCTGGACAGGATATGAGTTACGGCCCATGACAGATATCTCTGGATGAAACTGTTGGAGATGCATGACCATATCTCGCCGGAGCAGAGTAGCAAAGTCACATCTGGAGCATAGTGCTGGCTCTTTGAAGATTTGATCGTCTGGGACAATCAAGACTTCTTCTTGGCTTAGAAAACCCGGTTTGCTCACAGCTTTTTCAGTGGAACCTTTACCAGCAGCATTCAGGATGTCCTCAGTAGTGGCTTTAGCCAGCTTTTCAACATCCTCGTCATTGCTGATGACCTTGACTTCAGAGTGGAGGGAATTGACATGTTCTATAATGTCCGCTTTCTTGTGAGTGTTATAGGAACATTTAGGGCACTGGAGAGGTACAGAGAAAACATCTCCTCCTTCTGGAATCACAAACAGTTGCTCATAAGCTGTCGAAGAAGAGGATGATGATGCTGTAGATGCAGAAAGGAAATCCCCTGAAGTTTCTGTTTTTGCCTGATCAGGACTAGGAGAATTATTCTTCAACGCTGTTGCCAGTTCTTTATGTAAATTTTCCTCTAGCTGCTCAAATGACTCCTCAACAGATGTCTCGGCAAATGATTTGTCCACTTCAGTGGTGTCGATAGCTACAATCTTTTTCACCAGAGCTATTGGTTTTCCTGGATGCTTCTCTCCCAAATGTTCATAGAGCAGTTCTCTGGCAGTTGACATACAACTGCAGTACTTACAACGGAACATAACCAAAGTGATTTGTCCTATCTCTGAATGTCTCTTCACATGATTCTTCAGATCCGCAGCCTTGGGAAGAAGATACTTACAAATTGGACACTTGAATTTGCGCACCTGATTCTCTAAAACCAGGCCAGGTTGTAGTGCTGTTTGCTGAGAGACGAGGCGGGTGAAATTCTCATTCCTCTCAGTGATCTGATTAACTGTCAGAGCCGCTGGCGCAGATGACTCATGCATCCGGTCCCGTGATCTCTTCGCCGCACTTGTAGGGCGCGTAAAATCAAAAGCATCATGAGAGCTGGAGGCGTCTGGGGACTGCTGAATACCTTTAGGACTTGGCGTAGATCGAGAACTACTGTGAGATGGTGGTGTATCGTATGAACTCAAGGGAGTATCGGTTGGTGTGAGGCCTTCAATTGTGAACTCTCCTTTATCGCGGAGGACTCCATGCTCTCGCTGGTAATGAATAGCCATGTGTATCTTGTGGCGAGTCATGTAGTCACACTGCTCACACTGGAGAACCCGAGACTCTAGAGAGCGCGACACAACAGTGTATTGATCCTCCACGGGACCAGAGCCCCTGTGTTTTCGGTCACGATTGCAGGTGATGTGCTTGACGATGGTGTGCTTTTGGTTGCTGTCAAACTCACACTTTTTACAGCGGTAAAGTAAGAACTTGATGAGTCCAGGGTGGCATGTAATGTGAAGTCGGAACTTCATCTCGCTGTCAAAACCTTGTGGGCAGAACATGCACTTAAAACGTTCTTTCTTTGTCGGGGGCATTCCATGGGACCGTTCATGGCAGTTCATTCGTTTCAAATCTCTGGCGATAAATGTGCAGTATCGACACCTGTAGTTTTCCGCTTGTCTTTCACTCATGGGAACATAAATCCGTCTTCTTATACCATTTTCATCAATGGTATAGCCACTGGAAGAATCATCCACTCCAGAAGACTCTCCAAGCTCATCCACATCCTCTTCAACCTCTTCCTTCACCCTATGGGACCCAAATCCAGAGGACTCAGAATTAGGACTCCTCCCACTGTCTGGAGTTGCTTCCCTTCTTCGTGAGGAAGGGGAAAGCATTCTCGCTGAAGGTGAAGGGGAACCTCTAGGGCTGGTGCCAGCGGCCAGAACTTCCGCCAATGTGTTGCCGACAGATTTCCCACGCTGCTCGGTCGAGTCCTCGTGCTGTTTTCCAAGAATGTGATCAAGCACAGATGAGCCACCTGGTGATGATGAGGCAAGGGCAGGGGCTGGGGTCAGGGTAGGGGGGAGCATCTCCCGCAACTGTTTCATCTCCTCATAGTTGTTGATCTTACGATCGTGACAGATCAGCTGTTTGGCCACTGACACCATCTTGGGTTTTCCTGGGTGGACTGTGGAGATGTGGTTGAGGATGGCACGCCGGTCAGTGGCCTTGGAGGAGCAGTGTGGACAGTTGACGATGTGGATCACGTTCTCTTCTACGTGAGATTGCAGCATGCTCACGTCAGGGAACACGTCCCCGCAAGCATTGCACAGCGGTTCGGTAATATGGGGGTGAGAAGACTTCACATGGTTAATGTAGTCTGGCACCATGTTTGTCCCAAACCTGCAGCCTTCATTTCCACAAACGTAGAGAGGGGATGACTTGTTGTGGGTGTGAGTATGATTGGAGATGTGTCGGACCAGGTCATTCTCATTGGGACTACGGTGGCCACAGTAGTAGCAGGGGAAGAATGTCTCTGACGAATGGAAATTTGTTGTATGCTCTCGGAATTCAGCTGTGCTAAGGCTGCTGAACAGACAGTTGAAGCCACAGATGAAGAAATTTGGATTCTTTTGCTGGGGTCTTGGGGCAGCTGAAACGACTAACTGAGGTGGGGGAGGGAGGACGGAACTATTGTTGGGGGCAGAGTGAGACGGGGCTGCCTGGAGAGGGGGAGGGGGCAACATGGGTGTGGAGGAAGAGGAAGAGGAGGAAGAAGAGGAGGGTGGAGAAGACTCTGCAACAGAATTCTTGTACATTGGTTTCTCCGGCCCCAAGAATGACAAAACCTCTGTCTCTTTCTCAGTGACAGGTGGAGGCATCATAATGAAGTTAGGAGCAACATTTTCTGCAGCATTATTTTCGTCAGAGGATTCAAGTGGCTGGCCATCAATTTGAGTGTCTTGCAGAGAATATGAAGCTATAATTTTTAAACCAGAATCAGAAGAAGAATTAGTCTGTTCTTTATCAACTTCCACTTCTTCTTCTGCACAACGCTGTGTCTCTCCATCACTTGTAGGTCCTGCATCTTCTTTTGTTACGGTTTCATTTGACGTTAACACTTCACGAAGTTTTGAGAAATTTTGAGCGCTATTTACATCTTCCTTAGTATCACACACAGGCACTTCCTGACTCTCATCTTTGGTCTCCTCTTGTGTTATAGTTTTGTCAGAAACTGTTTTATCCACTTTTTTCTCTCCTTTTGCTGCATCAGCAGGGACTGGTGTTGATTTGGCTGACCCTTTTTCCGGTGCTTTACTCTCTGAAGTGACAGCAGCAATGACTGGTTGAGCCGGAGCATTGTCATTATTAACCACCGTAGAACCTTCAGAAGTTTTCTTTTTCCTCTCTGGGTCTTTCTCTAAGGGCACTTTTCCTGCAACTTTTGCTGAGAATGTGAGAGTCCCTGCCAGACTCACCTCCTTTATGAGACTTTTGGCTCTGCGCAACGCTCTTAAGGCACAGCTCATCTTAGCACCATTGTGAAACTTGAGGACGTGTCGACTGATCTCTTTACGATTGATGAAGCATTCTTTGCAGTAGAGACACTGGTAGGGCCGAATCATCAGGTGACACATTAAGTGTTCCTCAAACCCATGGCCTGAGTTTGTGAAGTCACACTCCTTGCACACAAAACTTTTCTTCTCTTTATCAAGGCCTATTGTAATTTTCACTTTCTCCTCCTCCGGACTTCCTTCTTTCTCACAAGAGTGATTTGCTAGAAGTCGTTTGTCCTTCATGACCCTGGCACATTTAGGACACCTATACTTCACAGGCTTTCCCACAGTGGTCTGGTCTGACGATGTGGAAGCGGAGCAGTTCTGAGGTTGATTCACCTGACCATGCACAGGTGGCTGAGCTGTAGGTTCGCTCGTTCCTTGGTCGCTACTAATGACCGCCTGAGTTGCTTCTTGACTACTTGACATCTGAGCATCTGGCAGACCACTGTCTGCTGAACCTGTTGCTTCAGACTGAGTCACTGCAGAACTGCTTGAAGATTTCTCACTGGTCGCCTCAGGCTTTACATGATGACTTTTTGTGTTGTCTTTGCTGGGTAACTCCGAGCTGTCCAAAGTCTGAACAATGCTTTGAGCTCCATCTCCAGTCAGCTTTGAATCTTCGTTGTTACAATTTTCATTGCTTGCACTATCCTTTGAGGCTGGTCCTGTTACTTCACCATTGCAATTCTGACTACTCTCAGAGTTCTTCATCTCGGAACAATTTAATCTATCCCCCTCAGTACTAAGAACAGAATCTACAGGTGTCTTTGAATTTTCATTGCCTTGTTTTGTATTCACATCCGCATCCTCGGATTTTGATTCACTACTCATGGAAAAACAGCCACTACTTGAGCTCTCCTTCTCAACGTCCTTTTTCACACTTTCTTTTCCATCATGAACATCTTTAACAAAAGTACTTTCACTTACAGCATTTACATTATCAATCTTCAGTCCCTCCATTTGCTCCTCTCCTCTTCTGGTTAATGAAACATCTGAATCAGTATCAGACATCTTCACAGCAGAGGTTTGTTCAACATTTTTCTCCTCATTACTTCTACTATTATTTACAACAGAAGAATTATTGCACAACGCAGAATTAACATCATCAACAACTGCTTTTTCTTCCTCTGTGTTTACTTTTTCTGCATCATTCTTGGAATTTTGAACATCCATGGAATGTATAGGATCAGGATCTAACTTTTTGTCATCAGAGTCATCAATCACAGCAGAGTCAGGTTTACTTTTACTCAAAACATCCACATTTTCCAGAGCGGCACTGTTGATGATGATGTCATCAGCTAATCTGTCAGATGTGGCGATAGATGTAGCATCTTCTGCCTGGCCGTTTGTCGTTGACTTGGACGCTGACAGTGACGTTGGGTTCTGTTTTGAGTCCATTCTGCAGATGTCTCTGTGTTCATTCCTGTGAACAGATTAAAAAACAAAGGGAATTAATTAATGATTCACAGTATTGTAATATATATATATATATATGCATAATCTGTAGCACGTCTTTTTTACTGCTCCTTTTAACACTTTGGTGGTACTACTTAAGAGCAAGAGACAGCCTTTGAATTCAAATTTAATGTTCATCTCGAAACGCACAGCGCCACACGGGTGAAAAGCCTGGATAATTCCCCCAAACAAGACAGAAATGTCTTGATGGAGATTTGAACTAGGATCATCTACATTGCAACCCAGTATAACATCAACTGAGTTATTGGGGTACCTAGTTAAAGACTGAAGTGAGACATTCGAACACTATTTACAGTTCAGCGATGGCATCTGAAAAAAAATCTTCTTCAAATGTCAACACGGTTTGCCATTCATGTTACAGTACGTAGGCTCTAAAAGGAAAAACTAAGTCACTATCAGCGGTCTTTTTCTATCACCCTTCTGAAGGGCACGCTGGGCCAAGCAAAGCGCAATAAGAAAAAGAAAAAAAAGGTAACAGCCTCGCAATATAATCTAAAAGAAGAATTTCTTCTAGCTTCCGGTATAGTATGTTCGCCAACAAAGAAAATCATATCGGTGAAAAGAGTAACCTCAAAGCACAGAACATCACTATAACGGCAACGGTGATCAAAGGAAAAAAATGTACCTTTGCGTTCAAAGTATACCGAGGTAAGCAGGATATTTAGAAAGCTGAGAACTCAAATAATTGTCGAATGAGATAAAGTATGTGGGCCTAGATCTTGAAAACGTGATTCGGGAAAATTTCGACAGCAGAGAGTATCCGGTTCTTCTCTGTCAAGTCACGGAGCCGAAAGTTGAAGAAAAACAAATCACTGAAGAACGAGAAATGCGAGGATCCTTCTCGACTTCGAACTGCCAACCTTCTCGTGCTTTTGCCAGCTGTCAACAAACTGCGTCAAGGCGAGTGGCCACAACAGCTTCAGACAACAAAGAAATGGTTCAATAAAGAAGCCTGTCGTGTGCTTCACGTGGGTCTTTGGCTCACAAATTATAACTTTCTTTTTTTTTTCTTTGTGAAGAAAGGAAAAGAACAAAGCTCCGAGATTCCTTGACACCAAACTGCAATTCGCCTTCATTTTCGCCATTAAGTCGTGTTGGTCGAAGTCGAGAAACAGAAAAATATGCGACATTAATTTTCATTGTTGACATGGATCGAGCAGTAGGCCTGCTTAAGAAGTCGTACAGGTTAAACGCCCCTTTCAAGACTTATCTAAAGCCATGACCTCCGAATTCAACGTCCATTTCCCATAGCACCTAGCCAAGTGGGTACAGAGCCTAGAAAACGCCCCAAGACAATCCAACGTCAAAAACTCCGGGAAAAAGGGAATCGAACCATGGCCACCCGCACCACAGTCCAGCGTGATATCAGCGGAGTTAACGACGCGCCAATGAAGAAGGGTTAGAAACGGCTTTTCCTAAACCTAGACAAAAAGAAGTACATAGTACATGACAATGTTATACCTTCGTCGCTCTGTTGGTATACAGCACGTGGTCAGCCGCCAGGCTCAAGAGAATCTATCAACGTCAACGGGGCGGACGGACGGACAGACAGACGGACAACGTGACACACTATTCGGGCCGTGAACGAGGCAGGCAGACGGGCCCCCGACCCAAAGTCTGCAGCAGCAATAATAAGCGAGGAGGAGCGAGCGGAGCGGGCAAGTCGCCAAGCCAGGTCGGCCGGTTCTTCAACATTCACCCTACTCCGCGGAGACAGCTCTGCTCTCTATCAGCTCTACTGCTACACCACGTGAACATTAGCATGTCGTTGCCGCAGCCCTACAGAAATTCGCTAGCCTATGCCTCAGCCCGCAGCAGTCTCGAGTCGAGAACGAGCAAAGTGCAAGCACGTCCCACGCACGAACCCCCACGGGCAGCAGGCCGCTATAATACAACAAAGACAAAATGGCCGCTCAGTGCTCGGCCGGCGCCGCCGCTGCAGGCCTGGGCTGGTGGCGTGGTGTGGGTCGAGAGACTCGGGAGAGGAGGAGGAGGAGGAGGCATGGCGGGGCAAGAAAAAGAGGAGGAAGAGGAAGCGAAGCGATGAGAGCTAGCTTCTATCCATCCCGTTTCCATGACTCTCCCTCCACACGGATGAGGAGAGGGATGTTCTCGAACATTCCGCGGCAAGAGAAAGAAGAGCCCTCGCTGTGCGTGCGTATCATGGCTCACCATCTATGTGTGTCTAGATAGCCTTGGTCTAGCTCCTAGCCCCTTTCGACATACATTCGTATCAGTCACCATGACGGCAGCTGGTGCCTGGGTAGAAATTTGAGCACAAGAGCTTCGGTCGGTTTTGTCAAAGGACACCACTCGGCGAAACAATAAATGTCTGCTCAGCAGCGACCGAAAAGAAACAATGAGTTGCAAAAACGAAAGGCCACATCTCCAGACAGTATGATATAATGGGTTCTACGCACCTCTTCACCCTGGGATTTGTTTTTGGAGTAAACAGACGACGCCAATCGACAAACTGATGGTCATTTAATGCTGGGAAAAAGTAAGACAAACAGAAACAACAGAGGGAAAGTAAAGAAGAAGGATCTATCAGTGGCACCTTCCAACCACCCGCCAGCGAGAAACAGGGGAAACAAGACGTATTGGACTTCCCCAATAGTACCCTTCAACCACAGGCCATCAGGAACTAGATTGCACAATTGGAGAATCAAAACGTACGAAGAAGTAAAAGAGGCAGACAGACCTCCCAGCATTTACACCCCGGAAGGTTCGAGACACAAAATTATGCGAAACTGGAGATGCCAAGGGATAGACTAGAACAGTTTACACATGATGTTGGAGCAACTTTTGATAACAACAACAACAACAACAACAATAATAGCAGTAATAATAATTCAAGAAAAACACGCACCGAACCCCAAGTGGTCAAGGAAATCGTGCCTCAAATCAAAACATAAAGAAGATAGATATTCGACTGGGAGCTTAACTGAAGGCATACAACTGGCGACTATACTCAAAACCTCAAAGTACTGGTACTTAATTAGAAGTTCTCAAGGTGAGAGAGAGAGAGAGAGAGAGAGAGAGAGAGAGAGAGAGAGAGAGAGAGAGACTACAACGAGATTTTTGTTCTTTCATGTAAATATTTTATGCCCCCTCGAAACAATTTAGATCATTTAAGGAGGCGGGCTTCGACCTTGTCAGTCAAGTTTAACCCAGGCAGAGAGGGATACGACGTCCCAACAGAAAGACGGAGAAAATAAATTCTCCTCACATACATATTTGTTCGCTTTTAAAGACAAGGGGGCTATCCCGATAAATGCTGTTTTGAGAAAATTGAAGTTAAAGTTTTTGGATCCTTATTCAGTCTCATTAAAAGACAAGGAGAGTTTTCTCTACAACCAAAAACGTGCACACCACTGAAACCAAACTTCTCCTATAGGTAGGGCAATGCCCACTTTTGGTGTAGGTTAAGATTTCTGGAAACCCCCGAAATCTGTGTTAGCTCGCTTGTCCTTAAAAGCGATCGTTTACAAATGTATACAAATCGAACTCAGGCCTTCGGAGTGTGACGGCCAGGCGTCTAACTGCTACACCACAGACCTTATAATTATTATTATCATAATAATTTAGCAAGGTGAAGAGAGCCCACCAGGGGACGCGAGGCCTGGGCCGTATCTAGGTCAGAGGTGTTCAACACCTGGCTCACCGACCGGCCGGTCAACCCAGCCTAGCCCAGCCAGACGATCTCTCCACTCTCCACACTGGCCCACAGAGCATCGCCCCAAAGGGCTGGTGGCGACAATAATGTGTAATGAGTTTGGTCCGGCTTTCACACAGTTGACGACTGACTGACTGATTGACTGACTGACTGATTGACTGACTGATGATCATGGTTTGAGGTTGAGCCGGTTGAGCCCACGCGGGGCGAGCGACAAGACAGAATAGGCTCGTTTAGAACGCCTAGGGGTTAAAAGGAGGGAAACGTTTGTCGTTTCGATTACTTTGATTGAATAGGCAGGGGGTTAATCAAGCCGAACAAAGAGTTAGGAATAACCATCAACTGTTTTATTACACCATTCAATTGTCCCTTCATTTACAAGAATATAACAAACAAATCTTTGTTTCTTTTAGTAAGAGTTTTACGGCACTTGCAACACAATCAGGTCATAATTAGCTGCCGAAGATTAGAGGGGTTACAAGAGAGTAACGAACACAAAAAAGGAGGAGCGATAAGGACGATAGATGTTTGACAGGAAAGAAGGAGTAGACCACAACAGAGCACCCGCCAACCACCCACAAAGCTTTACTATAAGAAGTGACACAAAGTACTGAGGAAAGAGGTAAGCTTTTCCTTAGCCCTTAGCAGTACTAAAGAGTAGTGAGACACTTCACCAGTCAGACGAATGTGGGACGGGGGCGCCATTCTGTCACTCTCATACAGGGATTTAGGAGGTGATTAATTAATTTCGTATGGCGAGCAAGACATTTTAGGGTCAGTTACCTTAAACTGGTGGCTGGGCCTACTTTTTGGGGAGGATCTTCTGCGGTTTTTTAAAGGTGGGGCTATCCATATAATATGTAGTCCAACTTTCCAAGACGACCACCCATCGAGGAGAAAAATGGTCATTTAGGACAAGTGGCCCACTTGTATGGTTGCAGTGTTATTATAAAATAAATAATAACACACACACACACACACGCGCGCGCGCGCGTGCATACACAAACACAAACACACACACACACACACACACACACACACACACACACACACACACACACA
>NW_004797314.1:2165168-2168574 GCF_000002075.1 Aplysia californica | reverse complement strand
GCGGGGGCTCTGCTGTAAAGACAAAGAGTACCCAGTGGGTGAATGGCGTCGGTGGCCTAGTGCTTAGGCTACCGGACTCGTAATCGTGACATTGCGGTTTCGGGGCCTCGAGCTTCAGCTCGGTCCGACGCTGTGGGCTGTGTCCTTGGGGAAGGCCAAGGAGCTTAAAACAAGGAACTTTACACGAATTTCCCACTTGGCTCGGTCCTTTCGGAGATGGACGTTAAACTAGGAGGTTCCCGCCTCTTAAATAACCTAATAGTGTTGATAGGGGCATTTAAACCTATACCATTTTACCATTTCACCCCATGGGTGGTTGGCAGGTGCTCTGGTACGGCTTGCTTCTTCTTTCCCGTCAAACATCTATCGTCCTTACCTCTCCTCCTTCTAGTTTTAGTAAGTGTTTACGGCACGTGCAACACAATCTCTACTTCTTTTTTGTGTTTGTTTCTCTCTTGCAACACCTCTAATCTTCGGCAGTTATATGACCTTATTGTGTTGCAAGTGCCGTAAAACTCTTACTAAAACTAAAAAGAGTACCCAAACGGACATAGGTGGATTGCTTGTGACACCGACGAAATGCACAAAAATAATTTAAAATAAAAAAAAACTAAAAACTAAAAATTAACTAACCAAGAAAAACAAGTTAATTAAACTTCCACAAACTACGTGGCGGCACAGCGAGCGTTTGTTACAAAAGTGCAATGGAGGAGTGCGCATGCAGAAAGACCAGGGATATCTATATTCTGTATCTTGTATCTTGCCTTCGGCTTACCTTACTCCTGAGAGACGGATAGGAGGAGCTTGGGGATCTCGGAGGGATTACATGGGGAGCGGGCAAGGGGGGGTATTGGGGAATGATCTCTCTGTTTCTCTCTCCCTCTCTCTCCCTCTCTCTCCCTCTCTCTCTCTCTCTCTCTCTCTCTCTCTCTCTCTCTCTCTCTCTCTCTCTCTCTCTCCCTTCCCTTCTCTCTTGATCTCACTCTTCATTAGTGTGTGTGCGCGCGCACGCGCGTGTGCGTGCGTGTGTGCGTGTGTGTGTGTGTGTGTGTGTGTGCGTGTGTGTGTGTGTGCGTGTGTGTGTATGTGAGTGAAAGAGAGAGGAAGGGGGAAGGAGGGAGGGAGGGACAGAGAAAGAGAGAGGAAGAAAGAGAGAGAGAGAGAGAGAGTGAGTGAAAGAGAGAGAGAGAGAGAGAGAGAGAGAGAGGGGGGGGGGGGGGTTAATCTGTCTGTCCCTCTGTCCGCATGCCTCTCTTGGCATCTCTGCAAACGGCGTTGTGCTGGGTATGGAAACACCCCGTGTGCAGATAGGACATTTCAATACCACGCCCACTTTCCAAGGAAAGGCACACCATTAAAGCACTCCATTAATCTGAATGATTTGTGCCTGCATAGACACTTAGTTCAGAGATGGGCTGCTTCCACCCTGAAACTCATGGCCCACCCTAAATGTGCGGTTCCACTTCAGTAGATAGACAGAAACACCATACAAAATACATACTCATGAGTTCTTTTGTTTGTGTGTGTGTGTGTGTGTGAGTGTGTGTGTGTGTGTGTGTCTGTGTGCGTGCGTGCGTGCGTGCGTGTGAGTGTCTGTGCGTGTGTGTGTGTGTGCGGGGGCATGTGTGTGTGTATGCGTATGTGTGTGTGTGTGTGTGTGTGTGTGTGTGTGTGTGTATGTGTGTGTGTGTGTGTGTGTTAGACAGACAGAGCTTAACCTCTATTCCCCAGCTGACTAAACACCAGTGTGATAAGTCTGAAAATATATGCAAAGCAGTTACCTGTACAAATCACCCCTGATGCCCATTTTAAGCCCATGCTTGTATCTCAGTAGACAGCCTGAAGATTTTACTTCCGTTTTACTTCCGTTTTACTTCCTAAACCCGATCTTCTCTTTATGCCCGTGGAAGACAAAATAAAAAGGATCAAACTTGCCACACCAAAACGTTAAGCAAACCTCTTTAACATATTTGATGATAAACTTTGGCGTTGTGTTATCATAGCCTCGCAGCAGGAACAAAACGAACATGCTTTCCGTCCACTGGAGTTGAACTGTACTGATGGGAACAGCATTTGTAACCCTATCCGTACGCCCTGGGGTCATTTTGTACCCCCGGGGTTGTATTCTTCACATTTGAGAAAACTTCTAGTACGAAGATCTCTTTGAACCTTTCAGTATTTTTCAACAAAAAAATTATTTTGACACTGCTATGTAAAGCGTAAGAATCGGATTTTCCTCTTTGGAAAGTGGTGGCACAGAGTTCCTCACGTCGTAAGATACCATAGTAAAACACGACGTACGGATAGGGTTTTATTAAACGAACAGACTCTCTCTTAATGGACCAACGTCACCATAAATATACGACCTTACTTTAAACAGCCTCAACCCCCCCACCCAAAAAAAAAAATCCAAACAAAAACAACAACAAAAATAACAAACAACAACAAACACCCCCCCCCCCAAAAAAAAAACAAAAAAACCCACCACCGCAACCAAACCCATTGAAAAAACTGAATATTTCACGAAACATACAATGTACATAGTCAAGGAAGAACGAAGGCGGTCCCAGACGACGGTACGCAATGGAGAAATACTCCACAAGTCTCCTTCGTCTTGTATTGCAACAACTTTCTAGCAACGGATTATACCGGGTGCCCGTTGGCACGACCGGGTCGGTTCGGTTCGCTTGCCAGCAGCTATCGTGGCACAAACCTATCGGCCGACTCGTCGCCTAATTTTACTTTAAAAAACAAACGAGTTTGTTTTCAGGCGACGAGTCGGGCGATCGACCCGACCCGATCCAACATCTGATCCGCAATGGGCACCCGGTATTACAAGTACATGTATAACATCGCCAGCCTGCACTCGTAAGAGGAAGAAATCATTAGTAAACAGGTCGACATGCCGATGCATCTCACTCAATTTTTCTTCGGATTTTAGTTTTGTTTTGTTTTTATCTAACCTTAAGCTTACAACAGCCAGCGAACGCCTTTCAGTTCAAGGTCAGGCCACTCCCTACGTGATAACAACACACCAGACCAACCTGACACCACCACAAACTCGACGTCTGATCTGGCTGGCTCATGATTCACTCAGGCAGTCTTTCAAAGTATTCTCGAACTGAGCTTGCTTGGCACGGTCTCGTTGATTCGCCGCCCTTTTCCTATCGCCCGGCCTGGCCTGGCCTGGCCCTGGCCGCCATTTCCGCACTCGCCTTTTCTCGATCGTCTGCAGGCAGACGCCAGACGCCGAAACGAGGGCCCTCGAACTCGAAAGACTGGCAGGCTGAGTGTTTTATTGAGCAAGCTTGCAGCTGCAGCAGTGCAGGAAATAAATGTGCCGATGTGTACATCGTCTTCTTCTCATTTCGCAACGTTAAAAAACAAACAGCAACCCCCACCCTCC
>NW_004797314.1:2155983-2165068 GCF_000002075.1 Aplysia californica | reverse complement strand
CACATACACACACACACACACACACACACACACGTGCGCGCGCACACACACGTTCATGATACAAAGGAAAATCGCATTTCCTATATTAGTCCAGTTATCTTCAGCCGTGACATTCTCCCTCATGAAGGCTACTATATTGGTTGAAGTTTAGGTGACCTTGACAGGTGGCAATTGTAAGACAGTATGACTGCTCCGCCAGGAATAGACAAGAGAGGGAGGGGTGAGAGGGGGGAAAGAAAGAAAGAAAGAGAGAGAGAGAGAGAGAGAGAGAGAGAGAGAGAGAGATTGGGGGAGGGAGAGAGAGAACGTTGAAGCAAAAGAAATCCCAAAGAGTGCCCGCACACCTTTTGTGGGCGCTCACCGTTAGCTCAGCTGGTATCAAGCTGGACTACGAAACGAATGACCCTGGTTCAAATCCCTGACTGGGTGTTCTTGAACTCAGGGTCGTTTTGTTGGGGATTTCATGTCTCTCAACCCATCTGGCTCGGTTCTATCGAAGATGGACGTTACATTCGTAGGCCCTAGCTCCTAATCAACCTAACCGTGTTGTTTGTGGCGTTAAACCGATACATTTACTTTTACTTACAACGTGTGTACAACCGCAACTATCCAATTACTCATTATATGGTACCCATCCTAAACCCCATGAGCACCTCTGGCTACCCATGCATACCCCCCGCGGGCTATCCCTCTGTCGTTTACACCCCCCCCCCCCCAGAAATAAAACAACCCACAGTAATAATCATATTTCTCACGAGGGATCTGAACTCGGGTATCTTAGGAGCGAGGCAAAGTGCTCGACCACTGTATTATATCTGCAGGTTTGATACCTTGCTTATCATTCCCATCCTGTTTTATGCAACACTTCAACACTTACACTGTTCATAGAAGTCCCCAAAGATTAGAGGCGTTTCAAGGAGAAACAAAAACCAAAAAAAACAAAAAAACCCAGAGAAAAAAGGAGGAGAAATAAGGAAGCCAGCAGATGTTTGATAGAAAAGAAGGATCGCATCACACCAGACCGCCCGCCACCACCCTCCCTCATCCCCAAGTAACCAGCGAATATCTGATCACGCGATCTACTCAGCTCTTCACAGACAAACTACGCACCATTCTCCTGCCACTCACTCTATACGATCCCAAGGAGTCAGTGGGTGGTTGGCGGGTGCTCTGGTGTGGTTTGCCCCTTCTTTATTGTCAAAAACTACAGTCCTTCTCTCTCCTCCTCCTTTTTTGGGGTTTGTAACTCTCGTGTAACACCTCCAATCTTCGGCATTTATAATTGACCTTATTGCGTTGCAAGTGCCGTAAAACTCTTACTAAAACTAAAAACCCGGAGTCAGTTTCTCCAACACCTTTCAGTTGTAAATGCTGTAAAAAGGAAGTACATGTAAATCCTTCAGCATGATTTGTCCCAAACCACCACCAACAACCCGACTGCCCTTCCCTCATAATCTCCCCGACTACCTACCCTTCCTTCGTATTCTCCAACACAGCGTGGCCTTATTTATACTAAATACAACGTATTAACTAGAAGCCGGAATCTCCCCTTCCTCCCCTCCCTTTCCCTTTCCCATTCCCTAAGCACGACAACGCTAGCTCAACAAACAGGGTGCCTTTTCTTTTCTTCTAGTAAATGTTTTACGGCACTTGCAACACAAGGTCATATAAGTGCCGAATATTATAGGTGTTTACAAGAGAGTAACAAACACAAAAAAGAAGGAGGAAAAGATACGGACGATATATGTTTGATAGGAAAGAAGAAGCAAATCACACCAGAGCACCCGCCAACCACCCACAAACAGGCTGCTGCACAGTGGCGACCAGCAATGGCATGGTTGTAAAATTGTTCTGTATTGGTGTAATATTGTGTATTAAAATTGATGTGTGTATATGCGTATGTATTTTTAATTATGAATTATGTATTAATATTTTTGCCATTGTAAACCAAACTGCCGTTCTGGGATTAATAAAATGTAATGTATTTATATTTTATTTATTTGACTCCATAGTCCGACGATACTTATCCAACCCGCTTTCTTCCTCACATATTCAATAATATGTTTGTTTGACTGAAGAACAACACATAAGCAACTGGGAAAACAAAATCCAAGAAAAACCCAACAACAACACAAAACAATAGAAAAACACATTGCAGCGATAACGGTTATTCAGCCATTCAGTGAAAATACCCCCCCCCCCTAAAACAAAAGAAACCAGCAAGTGCAAGACAAGCACACAAACAAAGAACAGGGGGGAGTTTTTAAAAAAGGAGCAGCTATCAATCAGTCATGACGTCTTTCACTTCTTTATCATCCATCCTGTGTTCTCAATGCCCTGGCCCAAATCACCGTCGAAACTGCTCAAACAGCCATTTGCCCAATGAAGAAAATCACTCACTTGCACAATCGACCACTTCCCACTTCCCTCTTGCGTTTATAAATTAAAATAAAAATAATAGCCATAATGACACTGTCTAGACGTCAACGTATCTGAGACAGAAACTTTTCTCCTCGACAAATAGATGTCCGTCTTCGACAGTTTCGAAAGTAGTTTCATCCATCCTTAACTTATTTCTCACCTTTGTCACACATCAGTCTCTCAGCTTTCGTGAAAGGAAGCACACTGCCACAAAGACAGACAGACAAGACAGACATTACGGAGGAATACAGAATAAGTAAGACCTTCCAGTCAGTAACATGCATCCCCCCCCACATACATACCTTTCAGCCAGCTATTTCTAAACCAGAAAATTATATTCACACAACGCCGTCCCGATACGTTTGTCTGACAACGTCTTTGCCTTTAGTTCCTTCTTTTCTTTTAGAACAGCGCTTACCAGAATGGACGACATCGCCCACTAGTGGCAGTGGGCGATTTTAGTCATTTCGGTGGGTGGCGAGGATCACCCGGGTCCTGAGAGACATCCTCTAATGCCCCACTTGGACATACACGTAGGTGGGTGGTATGAACAATTTTAGCTTCTTCAAAATGGCAAAAGTGGGCGCTGGATATGAAAAGGTTGATAAGCACTGGCTCAGAAGCCACAGGCACAGTAAACTGACATTTTAAAAAACCCAGTGGTATGGTATTGTAAGGGTGAGGATTCATATCTAGATTATATATCCTTTCAAGACAAAGAATAATGTATTTTCTAATTGGGTTTCGTTCGAGTCGAAAGAAGCACATAGACACAATAACGGCCATTTGATGCAGAGGAAAAGCAAGACAGACGGGCAGACCGTACCATTTGCATCTGCCAAACCGCCTGCATCTCTGTAGGTGAAATGGCTTATGTGGTTGAAAATTGAAAAAAGAAAGACACACGGGCAGGGGAGGGTGTTTATAATACATGTACAGTATAGCGTAACTGTCAAGAGAGGATCCCAGCCGCTAATGGCTAATGGTGTGTAACTGCGAGAGAGAAACCCGGCTTCCTTCAGCGCCAAAAGCCAAAAGGATTTCCCCTCGCCGCACTCCACTCTCCACCACACCGCCACTGGAATCTCAACAAGGCAACGTACGACGACCAAGCCCTCAACACTCTTCCGCCATCCTCTACAACCACTCAACGAAGCCTATCTCCCTCCCTCCCTCCCTTCCTCCGACTCCGACCCTCCCTCCATTCCCCTGAAACGCTCGCCCATTTCCGCAGTTCAACACACTCGACCGACCTCCTCCTCCTCCTCTTCCTCCTCTCCCCGCACGCAATGTACATTCAGACTCCTGCTCTCTCTCTCACTCTTCGTCAATCCCTCCCCCTGCCCTCCCCCCTCGCCCTCTTTTCCCTCCTCCTCCCGGGCGAGATTCCCGATAAGCCTGCCATATAACCTCCCTAGCGAGCGCCAGCTGTCCGCTTGGCACACCATACGGCCGCTGGTGTATAGAGGAAGGAAGCGCACATAGTCAGTCCACAGGCATTATGAACCAGACAGGTTCTTCAACCTCAGCATCATCCCTGCCAAATTGTCTTTTTTTCGCATGCCAATGAACGAATGTATAAACCAATTTGTTTTTCTTTTTTAAAGAATTCTTTTTTAAGAAAAAAGCCTCAGCCGTCAGAGAGAGCGGAGACAGGGGAGGACATTTGAATATCACCGGCATTAGGATAGTTGGAGTTTGAGTAGAGTGAAGCCAAACCCATCGACACAGTAACAGTCGTTTAGCGCTATGAAACGTCAAGACAGACAGACAGACAGACAGACAGACAGACAGACAGACAGACAGACAGACAGACAGACAAACAGACAGACAGACAGACGGGAAGAGAAACAGAGGAAAAGTGAAAAAGTACAATCTGTCAGCGGCGTCTTCTAACCATCTGCCCCAAAGGGGGCAGGGGGTGGAGACAGAGGGACCATCTGATTGCAAAGCCCCATGCGTTTCCTTCGGTTCTGAGTGCGGCTCATATAACACGAAGTATCACAAAGGCGTATTCTGTATTTTTACAAGGAATGCGCTTTTTAAAGAGTTTACATTTGAGTGGCCAAGTAACGCAATGTCACATTAACGTCCACCTTGCGCTTGGAGACAGACAGACAGACAGACAGACAGACAGACAGACAGACAGACAGACAGACAGACTAAGAAGCAGTAAATAAGTTCAAACCTTTTTATTCAGTGCAACACTCCAAGTTCCCACATATCTGTATAGTTAAAGAAAAAACAAGGACGTGAAAAGGAAGAAAAAAGGAGGTCTGAATCGTTGTATAACAAAAGTAACTGTGCACTTAACAACATTAGATCGGAAGGGAAAAGTACACTTGAAACTGCCCAAGACGGCCACTCATAGTCATGGAAAAAAGTGTTTGTCTTAGACGGGTGAACGTCTTGCACAGTGTCGTTACAAATAGAAAAACACAAAGAGATAGATATATAGATAGATAGAGAGAGAGAGAGAGAGAGAGAGAGAGAGAGAGAGAGAGAGAGAGGGGGGGGGGGCAAGTGGTCGTTTGTACATGTGATTGTCTTGAACGCGAGGTCGTTACCCTAGAGCAGATTTGACAGTACTTTAAACAGATCAGGACGACAGATGTTTGATAGGAAAGAAGGACCAACTACACTAGAGCACCCGCAAATCACCCACGCTGGGTCAAAACAACAACAACAATAGCAACAGATATCCTTTTTCGTTTTAGTACAGACTTTACGGCGCTCGCAACTGCATAAGGTCATATGAGCGCCAGAAGAGTAGAGGTGTTACAAAAGAGTAACATATAAATGTTTGATAGAAAAGAAGGAGCAGACCACACCAGAGCACGCGTCAACCACCCACCAACAGATATCCGATCAGTAACATCAACAAGAACAAGAACAAGAACAAGAGCAAGAACGACAACAACAACCAGCAGTGTATACCAGTGAAACTCTTTAAAATCTGATGGCAGAAGGTAAGAAGAGAATAAGCAGATGAGTGGGGAAGAGTCTCCTACTCGCGATCTGTGGCGATGTGCTTGGCCGGGGGCCTGGGGTGGGCTCACAAACTCACAAGCGCTGTGTGGGTATAGATCTTGGCGACTTCCTCCACCCTGTGATGAATAATCAATGGCCCCGTGTCCTCCGTCCCAGTCCGGAGGCTGCTGCTGCTCCCAGCAGCATTGATCTCTCGGCTGGCTGGCTGGCTGGCTGCTGCAGATGAGGGACGCAAAGACTGTGGTGTGCACCACTAGAAAATAACGCCCTTATGAAAACTGCTGAGGATCGAAGCGCAATGAAAGTGCCCCACAAAAATTAAAACAAAACAAAACAACCACGGTCCTCGTGGGGGTTGTTGAGTATCAAAGTGCAATGACAGCGTGCACAATTCTCTAAATGAAGTAACAAACAAAATTGGGAAATAAAAAAATGTCTTCTTCAGACACTCCCCCTCTCTCTCTCTGTCTCTTTCTCTCTCTCTCTCTCTCTCTCTCTCTCCTCCTCCCTCTCTCTTCCCCCCCCCCCCAAATCTCTCCTTAAAAATGAATTTTTAAAAGTGTCTTTCAGGCACGACATCCATCGCCGCAACCCATAAGTGTCCTCGCACAGAGTGGAGTGGGGGCGTGGAAGGTCAAACAAATCATTCCGAATGGAGAGCTCGACAAAACTTTTATCATAAAGTATAGTCAGCGATCGAGACGTATCTAAACGTAAAAGATCTGCTTTGGAGAAGCATCCCCCTCCCTTTTACACACAGATAGTCAGATATATAGATGGGCAGACAGATAGACAGAGAGATAGAGATAGAGATAGATAGATAGAGAGAGAGAGAGAGAGAGAGAGAGAGAGAGAGAGAGAGAGAGAGAGAGAAAGAGAGAGAAACTGTCGACATGTCATTATGTAGGAATGCCCTCTTGCCACCTCATTGCACTTTCTGGGCGTCCGCCAAATCCAAAATCGCTATCTGAGCAGGACCAAGGGTATAACCTTTCAAATTATTACAGTAGGCCTAGAAGCCTACAACGACACCGATAGCCAGCCTGTCGAGGACTACTCGTTCGGACACAAAGAGGCGACCATAATGTGTATCTCTCTTCATTCTTTACGCTAGAGCATGTCGAGCACAAGAGAGGGAGAGAGAGAGAGAGAGAGAGAGAGAGAGAGGGGGGGAAAAGATAGATAGATAGATAGATAGATAGATAGATAGATAGATAGATAGATAGATAGATAGGTCGTACTGGTTTAAGCTCCTTAACAACAGCGTCGACTCTAAAGTGAGTCCTATCGGAGATGGGCGTTAACTACGGAGGCCCTACCTTTTAAATAACCTAATAACAATTAATCCAAAGTCACTTCCGATATCAGTTTGGGGATGCCTTAAAAAGTTCCTTAAAGACCACAAAGTTCACGAACGCCCCGTCAGGAATTCGAACCTGGGCCATCCGCACCGTCATCCTGCACGATACTACAATCTTAGTTTTAGTAAGATTTTTACGGCACTTGCAACACAATAAGGTCATCATATAAGTGCTGAAGATTAGAAGAAGTAGGAGAGATAAAGACGGTAGCAGATGTTTGATAGGAAAGAAGTGGCAAACCACACCAGAGCACCCGCCAACCACCCACTACCAAAGTCTGAGCTCCCCACACTCCTGTCAGTCCCACCAAACCAAAAACATCTTCAGACAAAACAAAACTCCGTCGTCGATCCCAACAGAATTCTTGATTTTACAAAGGCCATTGGCCTTTACAATCAACGGTAAATACCGTTATTTTAATTAATATTTTTAATATTATTTTAAAACTGAGATATTTACCATGAATTTTGTAACACTTTAAAATAAACATTTACCAAAATTCCAGCCGTGGTGTGAGTGAACTGTTGTTGATGCAACCGACTTGTGTTTTGCGCGCCCATATATGACCTTAAGTTGTAAGGGCCATTATTATAATTAGATCTATAACAAAATTGTAAGATGGAACAGCGAGCGGGTTCTTACCCCCCCCCCCCTCCACCCCCGCCAGGTCACATATTATATTTGTGAGTGCATCCCTACCGGAAACAGGCCCTCCCCGCCTGCTACACACATCCGGTCCAGGTTCACCCCGTCTGTTACGCTACACACACGGCACAAAGTCTGAATGGAATACCGCGGCATGATTAGGTCTATCTCCGCCTACTAGGAGACTAGGAGAATAAAGACTGTGCACACGGAAAACGCAAAGCACCACCCTCCCCCCTTTTCCAGGAAAAAAGGGTGCGGGGGGCGAGGTCCCCCTCTCCGGAAAGAGTGAAATGCCCTGCTTATGAATTCAAAAATTCAACAAGTATTCATTTTTTAAAAATTGTATGACATACCTAAAAAGATGATAGATGTATGGATCTATTATCATAATAATATATTAATCTGTCTCTCCCGCGAGCCGTGTTTGAAACACGGTTCTCCACTTCCGGCTTGAAAACCACACATACTTTAGTAATTGTTAAATCCGAAATCATAGGCTGAAGAATGATCGTTTCTCGCAGAATGTTGAGATAGGTCATTATTTCCCCATTATTTCCGTATGCAATAGTGGCTAATATTGAAATTTGAACTTTAAAATCTTTAATTTGTCCGACGGTAGGCAGAATCAGAAAGTAGGTCACAGATAGGGGACTGCCCAGTTTGTCACACAGGCCCAGTTAGTCACAGGCCCACTATGAATTGAATTTTATTTTTCAATTGTTTTTAACGAAAGAACATTCATTGTTGAAATTTTACAGAGTAATTTAAATTTGATTTGATTTGCATACAAAAAGGAAGAAATATTGAACAACATGAACTGAATTGACCTTTTACAGTAATTTACAGGGACTTAAGAGCCTGTGACTAACTGGGCTTGTGACTAACTGGTGTACCTGCGCCTGGTCACGGTGAGGAAAACCCCCTGGTATTGAAAGAGAATCTGGTAGGATAAAGTGATTTCAGCTCGTCTTTCATCATAGCGAGGTTATTACTCTATAAGACAGCTAGGCCTACATAAACAGATTCGAGGCCCCCGGGAATTATTTCAAACAGTGTGGCGTATGATTCTTTCAATGCTCTCCTCTCCTTTCCCTTTTCCCCGGTCCTACCAATATAAGTAAGACTTTTTGGTGATGTGCAGCCTTTAAAAAAATACTTGACTTTGTTGAAAGACCGAACTGGTGCAAATTATTGCAAATGTATTAAGTACCATAGTCGACGCATTTAAGGCTTTTTTAGGAAGCGGGCTTCTACGACCCAACCTGTCAAAGCCAAAGACGACTATATCAATGGGGTACATCCCAGCAAGAAAACGGGGTCACTTATAGAGAAAACACACTTTCCCTCTTGTTGGGATCATAAGCTCACTTGTTTGTATTCAAATTGTTAAGCAGCTGTATTGACTATGCCCATTCGTTGGTTCTCCTGTCGGAAAAAAAAAGAAACCAATAACCACAACAGGGTGTTTTTGTTTCAGTAAGTGTTTTACGCTATTTTGCAACACGTTAAGGTCATATAAGTGCCGAAGATTAGAGGTGTTACAAGAGAGTAACAAAGGAGGAGGAGCGATGAGGACGACAGATGTTTGATAGGAAAGAAGGAGCAAACCACACCAGAGTACCCGCCAACCACCCACCAATAGGGTGTATTTGACACCCCCCCCC
>NW_004797314.1:2151587-2154471 GCF_000002075.1 Aplysia californica | reverse complement strand
CCTCTTTGTCACTCTCTTGTAACACATCCAAGCTTTGGTACTTAACGACCGTATCGTGTTGCAAGTGCCATAAAAGAATTCCAGCAAAAATATTTTTTAAAAACATATTATAACAATAAAAAAAACCTCTCCAAAACCATCAAAACCAACAAACAAAAGAAAAACAGACAAAACAAAACAAAAGCGAAATGCAACAGTAGACCATGCTCAAGAGCGGAAACCGGGCCGCCCTTGCCACAGTCCAAAAAGACACAAATGGCATGGCGCACAAACGACAAACGACACCACAACAACAGGGCCGTCCCCGCGGTTTTATGCACCCCGCATAATTTAGCAAAATTTGACCACTTTTTGCTAAATTTCTGCTTATTTTCCTTTGACATTCTTTGTTAAAATTAACAGAATCGCATAATTTCACATTTTTGGGCTCAGTTTGCATAATTTCAGAATTATTTTTAAAAAAATAAAACCGCGGGGACAGACAGGGACAGAGCCAGCCCGTGATCTCAACATGTGGGCTGCCCAGTTTGTCACAGGCCAGTGTGTCACAATTTCATTGAAGTATTTGAGTATTGATGACTGTCATAATTACGGTACTTTAACTTGCTTTAACACTGTAGTTGTAACTTTATTTTTTTTTATTCTCCACCTTCAAACTGATGGCGTAGAGATACTTCCTCTAACTCTAAAATGTCAATTCAGCTTGTATTGTTCAATATTTCTTCCTTTATGTATGAAAATCAAAGCAAATTACTCTGTAAAATTTCAAAAATGAATGTTCTTTCGTTAAAAGCAAAAGAAAAATTAAATCAAATCCATGCAATCAATCAATTAAATTCATTTACTCTTTTTGAGAGTCTCAGTGAACTTCCAACATGCAGGGCACAGTCGAGGCCTGTGACAAACTGGCATGCTTCCCTCACTCAACACAACATCCCGACCGACACCTCGATGTCGATACGCACGGACAGACAGACAGACAGACAGACAGACAGGCAGACAGGGCGTGGTCGTTTACTTGCTCACTATGTCACACGTCACGAACAATGTATATGTATGTAGTGTGTTTGGTAGGTACGTGGGCGGATGACCCGGGGAGTGTGACCAAGGTGTCGGGAGTGCCAGAGAGAGAGAGAGAGAGAGGGGGGGAGAGAGAGAGAGAGAGAGAGAGAGAGAGAGAGAGAGAGAGAGAGATAGAAAACGAATGAGAGAGTGAGAGAAAGAAAGAAAGAGAGAGACAGAGAGAGAGAGACAGAGGGGATGGGGAGAGAGAGAGAGAGAGAGAGAGAGAGAGAGAAAGAGAGAGAGAGAGAGAGAGAAAACTAATGAGAGTGAGAGAAAGAAAGAAAGAAAGAGAGAGAGAGAGAGACAGAGAGAGACAGATGGGGGTGGGGGAGAGAGACAGAGAGACACACAGAGAGAGAGAGAGAGAGAGAGAGAGAGAGAGAGAGAGAGAGAGAGAGAGAGAGAGAGAGAGAGAAAACGAATGAGAGAGTGAGAGAAAGAAAGAGAGAGATAGAGAGAGAGACAGAGGGGATGGGGAGAGAGAGAGAGAGAGAGAGAGAGAGAGAGAGAGAGAGAGAGAGAGAGAGAGAGAGAGAGAGAGAGAGAGAGAGGAGGGGGGAAGAAAAAAGAAGGGAAAAAAGAGGGGGTTAGAAAACGTAAAAGTAGAGAGGGTTGAGTGCCCCCCTTTCAAAGAGGCTTGCTGACATAGAAGACAGCACCGGCCAGCTGTCGCAAGGACGGACTGTCCTTATTGTCCTCTTTTAGTTTTAGTAGAGTTCTTTTTAAGTTTTAGTAGATCTAAGAGTTTTACGGCACTTGCAACACAATAAGGTCACATGAGTGCCGAGGATAAGGGGTGTTACAAGAGAGTAACTAACACAAAAAAGAAGTGAGGGGAGATTTATAAAGGCGATAGATGTTTGATAGAAAAGAAGGAGCAAACCACACTAGAGCACCCGCCAACCACCCACATAGAGCTTTTTCTTTACGGCGCTCGCAACTGCATACGGTCATATTATTATACATGTAAGCATCCTTATTGTCCTCGTCATACAATAAGAATGAACGACTCGCAAAGCACGGACTGCCTTTTGTTTTTGTTTGTTTTTGTAAAGTGTTTTTACGGCGCTCGCAACTGCATAGGTCATATGAGCGCGCGGGACACTCCTAATATTTTCAGTTGGTAGGAAATTTTGAATTTTGCCCGGGTGGCGTCCGAAGCCTACTCTGATCGATTTTAGACCACCAAGGGATCTTTAACGTGCGCAACTTGCACACGGGCCCTCCGAGATTTTTCGCCCTTGTCCGAGATGGCTAGGTGTAGATCTTTCCTACCAGAAGATCAGGGGTGTGGCAGAAAGACAGCAGTAAGGAGGAGCCAAGGAGTAGCAGTAGAAAGGCTGCAGAAAGAGTCAGGAGCCCAGAGGAGGGGGAAAGGAGGTGAGGGGGTGGGGGCAGAAAGTGGAAATGAAAGCAGACAACAGAACATTGCTAGAGAGCAGGAAAGGAGGTGAAAAGAGACAATTTTAGAGAAGAAAATTTTTTGGTCGCTACCCGGAATCGAACCCGGGACCTTTGAATGAGAGGCCAACACCTTAACCTCTAGGCCACGAGAGCCCCCGGACTGCCTTTATAGTCCTACAACAACAGTGAACGACATGCAGCACAACACTTCGGTCTTGTTCTCATGTATTGAGTCTAGTCACACTGAATAATTTAATGATCTCATGTATAGAGTACAGTCACATTTAATTATTTAATGTTCTCGTGTATTGAGTCCAGTCACACTTAATAATTTAATGCTCACGTGTATTGAGTCCAGTCACACTTAATAATAATAAATGCTCTCATGTATTGTACCCCCCGTGGCGGTGCTACT
>NW_004797314.1:2142270-2144582 GCF_000002075.1 Aplysia californica | reverse complement strand
CCCCATCTACACGTGCACGTATTCGCAATGTCTATCCTCCGCCCTTTCTCCACATGTCCATCATTCTGTCAAGTCATCCCGGGCAGAGTTGACGTGAAAGCAGCCTTCTAACCCCACCCCTAAAAAATGCCTTCCCTGAGAATCGAACTCACGTCTTCAGCATCCAATGGAGCGGAACCTAACCATTAACCTGCGCCAACTGGGCTGTGACTCAAGCATGTCGACGAGGAACAAGTCGGCGAGATAAAGAAAGACAACGAAAAACCAGTTCAATGGGAACCAACCTTAACCATTAATACATTATTTACCCCGGAACCAGCCAATGCCAGCCACCCCAAAGATCGTTATGTCTAGGTGCTCTTTTTAGCCTCTTTCGTCCAATGGTATTGTTTGCTAAAAAAGGAAGACACATCGTCAAAATGAGGGTTATCTGGACCGGGGACAAAGAAGTTAATGAAACGAGTTTTACGGCAGATACAAAAACAAATCGGTCTCATAAATATAAGTTTTGTAGATTAATAAAGGTAAAGGTGTCACTAGAGAATGATGAAGAAAGAAAGAAAGAAAGAGGAGACATGTATGAAGACTGCAGTAGGAACTGGAAAGAAAGAGAAAAAGCCACACCAGAGATCACCTCCTCCCACCCCGCCCGAAAAACCCCCCACCCACGTGACAGAGTAAGAGAGACAGAAAAATAGAAAGATAGTAGCTTTATACAAAACTTTATGTAAAGTTCGACCTCATCCGAAAACCAGTCTTAAAATAGATAAACACGTCTTACGCAATGATGGATGACGTTGACGTCATGTTTCCAAAAGTAGTCTATATATAATAATAATATACATTAAAGAGGGAAGACCCCGAATGTACGTTCTAGGTTAAGTAAGCGCCAAATACGGACCTTAACCTTTTATTAACAAAGTTTATTTTTAGCCAACCTAACATTATAAAATTATGATGACTAGAACTAGTGCAAAATTTCCCTCGACTAAACACTAAACTCTCAACAAGACAAGGTCATCATTACGTTTTCCACACCCAATTCGTCCACACCGACCTGTCTAATACATAGTATATATTATGAAAAAAAAAGTCAAACAACAACAAACAAACAAAAAGAAAAAAAACACCCCTGCATTAACCAGACTATAGGCTACAATACGCGTGTATACACCCAAGCAGGTTAAGTAAAGGTTTTACGGCACTCGCAACACAATCAGGTAGGTGGTGACAAAAGAGAGTAACTTAGTAATAAACACAGAAAGAAGGAGAGATCAGGAAGACAGATATTTGATAGGAAAGAAGGAGCACAGGCCACACCCGAACCCCGCCAATATCCCACCAAAAAAAACATAATTAAAAATAAAAATAAAACCTGCACTGACTAGACAATAGGCAGGAATATATGCGTTTACATCCCAAAAAAAAATAAATGGTGAAATGGTATGAGTTTAACGCCCCTATCAACACTATTAAATTAGGTTATTTAAGAGGCGGGACCTCCTAGTTTAACATCCGTCTCCGATAGGACCGAGCCAAGTGGGAAGTTCGTGTAAAGCGTCTTTCCCAAGGACACGACGTCGGACCGAGCTGAGGCACGAACCCCCGAACCCGCAATCTCACAAACCACTAGGCTACCGACGCCACGTTTACATCTGAGCAGGTTGAAAGTTCAATAGACAGGGACAAACTAGTACTTTTAAATGACAGCCATATATCTATACGGTCGCTTTTTGTTAAAAGGACAAGCGGGCTAACCCAGATTTCGGGGGTTTCCAGAAATCTTGACCTACACCAAAAGTGGGCATTGCCCTACCTGTAGAAGGAGTTTGGTTTCACTGATGAGTATATTTGCTTGGTTATAGAAAAAAACTCTCCTTGTCTTTTAAAGTAAATTAAAGAAACTGAACAAGGGGCAAAAACTTTACCTTCGATTTTCTTAAAACAGCCTTTTTCGGGATAGCCCCCTTGTGATTAAAAGAGCTACCAAATGACAGCCATACTTTATAGTGTATGCATCATCAGACAGCTGAGTGACACTGGAGACAGGTCAAAGGACAGTCGAGTGAGCTGATTAAGGAACAAGCTGGTGCGACCATTGAAACTATTGGCACAGCTGAACAGCTGACAGATCTTACCATGCATGCATGCTGTGAGTCATATTGAGGTTTGGTAGTGTGTGAGTGTGAGGAAGAGTGTATCCTCGTCGTGTGCAAGACAGCTATAAAGAGAGGGAGGGGCGGGGAGAGAGAGAAGGAGAGAGGGAGAGAGAGGGGGAGAGTGAGTGAGAGAGAGAGAGAGAGAGAGAGAGA
>NW_004797314.1:2137124-2142046 GCF_000002075.1 Aplysia californica | reverse complement strand
GTGTAAGGAAGACACACACACACACACAGAGAGAGAGAGAGAGAGAGAGAGAGAGAGAGAGAGTGAGGGAGAGAAATAGGGATAGAGATGAGAGCGAGAGAGAGAACTTGCAAGAATACCAACAACAGAAGCAGTAATTCTCAAATGACATCATGTGGTTTCCCCCCTCATAAACCATAAGTCTGCTGAGACTGTGAGCCAACAACCCCATAGAACGACAGCCCTGGAGAAGCTTAACGTCTAAAAATCAAAAAAATTTATAGAGCGGTGAATATGAGTGTCAGTACACGTTTTACGGCACTTGCAACACAAAATAGGCCTTAAGTGCCGAAGATTTGAGGTGTTCCTGGAGAGTAACCTACAAAGAAACGAAAAGAGGAAACGCCGACGGATGTTGAACGGAACAAAAGGAAGGAACCATCAGAGCACCCAAACAACAACTAATAAAATCAGTCAGTCCAAGGTCCCACTGAAGGACCAAAAATGTGTCAAGAGCCTTAAAAAGTTGACAGCCTTGAAAACCCCTCAAAACAACCCAAGTTCAAGAATGCTGAATCGGGGATCCGAACCAGGCCCAGGGATGTACACTCCGTGGCCCAACATGATACCGACTGAGCTAACGGAGCGCCCTACAATCCACTTATAAAAATTGTATTGATTGAACGTAAGTGATTTACGCTCCTATTGATACTGAGTTAGTTAATTCAGGCGGCTGGCTGCTTCGACCAGGTCTGACTGAAAGGGCCAACACGTGCAAGGCTGAGAGGGACACAGCAGCATCCCGTCCCACCAAACAGAACATGATAATGGTATAGGCTTAACGCCCCTATCGACATTATCCAGACAGAATGCAACATTCGTAAAAAGTAACTTGCCCCTACGGAAACCAAACTTGTGTTTTATGCGTGCAACCACAAAGGCCAAAGGTCGTGCCATTAGGCCAACATCACAGGTGCCGATTGACCCAATCTCAATCGATCAACAAAGAGGACATTACAAACGAGCAATATATTTACCCTGAATAAACAGGAACGTAGTTCAGGAGACGTCATCCAGTTGCAGATCAACGAGGTTCGTAAGTGTATGATGGTTCTCGTCTTTCTCTTTCTCAGGGTCAAGCTGTCATCTTTCCAACTCGTCCATCAGCAAAGCCGGCTGAACAAAGATGGAGAAGGCAGCTTCGATTCCCCGAGAAAGCAGCAAAGTGACTCGGTTTGTCAACGTCTTTCGTAAATTCGAGTGTGACTGCCTTCCTCCAATACGTTCACCAATAGAATGGGGTGACAAACAAGATGGCGGGCGAGTCTGTCTTCACTCAGATTCAGATTCAGATCCGCATGCCTTTGTCCACGCTCTTCTCAGAGTTTCTTTCCTTCACCACCTTCTGGAGAACAACGAAGAGAAACAAGATGGCGACGCTTTTACACCAGGTCGACAGCAAAGACCCACCACGAGTTCCCCGCAGAGAAGCGAAAGAATCGAGTATGCAGACGACCTCTCCCACTCAGCCAACCGACGCACACGCTGAGCGCAGTTCACAACTAGGCCAACAACACAGCTAGCCACTCCACCACCACCACCACGACCAGCAGCAGCACACCATTCGTTATCAACGTGAGAGCGAGAGAAGAAAAAAGAACGCGTAGGCCTCGCGGGCTTGCCTGCTTGCTACACAAGGTTATCGAGACCGCTTTTGCCTAGCGAGAGATCGAGTCAGTCACGGCTCTCTCTCTCTCGCTCTCTCCTCCCCAGTCAATCCTCTCTCGGTGTGGCTGAAGGAAAGCCGAGTGCGTGATGAATTGACGCATTCAAGGGCGAGCTCGACCGCCTGCTAACCCCAAGAGGCGAAGAAGAAGAAAACCATTCAGGATTCAGAAAGGAGAGGAGCAACAACAACACACACACATTAATGCTGCTAGTAATGCAAGCCGTCGGGCAAGCTAGCAGCAAGACAGCAGCGTATAGAGGAGAGAGACGAAGAAGCCTCACTCACCTCCTCCTCCCTCACCCCGTCTCCCTTTCCCCCCGTGGCACTACGACAGGTCGTCATACGCAGACGAACAAAACACTCGGGCAGCAGGCAATCCGCCAACGTTCCTCCCTGCTAGCTACACCGCCATAACAACGGCGTGGCCAGGCCAGCTACACTATCAAGTAAGCGTTTGGAGCTTGGGGGCCCAACCCGCTTGTTCGTTTGTTCATTCGTTCGTCCGGGGAGCCTAGGCCACACACACGACATAACCCTCAGAGCGCTGAGGCGACCCTTCCTACAACAACTGACTAGTCAGGCTTGCTTTACTTTTACTGCACGCAACGACAGCACTGAAACATTCGTTGAGCTCTTGCCTAGCTAGCTATAGCTGGTTCTGTACTCTGTACTGTACACTGCTGCGCGTGTGTCCTCTTCTCCTCATTCCTCCTCCTTCTTCGCCGAACGTGTTGGGCCGACCGACCGACCAACCGCTCCCTCCCCCTCTCCTCCCTGCACTCAATACCACCGGCCACTTATCCCCCCCCCCACCCTCCGTCCCCCTTCTCCGCTCTTCGCGTCTCCCGCGAAACGCAGGACAAGACTGGTGGGGATCGGCAATCGGCAGTGTGGACTCAACCAACAGATCACCTGACTCCAAATGCACAAAGCCTTTATTATAATAATAGAACATACGTTACAATAATAGTATTTATCACAACATAGATGATGTACATTGTTTCACTGGCTATAGCCGATCCATGTGTGCTAATACTGTCAGTAACAGTTGTGCCACCGGAAACTCACAGCTGCTTCGGACAAAAATGGCTAACTCTGTAAATGCTATTCGCCTCAATGAAGATCGTTTTGTTGGCGGGGTGTTTTTAGTCTGTCGCGGCAAGCCCATGCTAATAATACTGAACCATGGCTGTAGGCCTTACTTTACAAGGAATACATCATCCAATAAATATATAAGGTAATAAGACATTTCCTTCCCAAAGAGGGAATCGAACCCACGTCTTGGCGCTCATTTGACCTTATGCAGTTGCGAGCGCCGTAAAACCCTCCTCTAGGATAAAAAAGAACCCCACGTCTTCTGCAGGCAAAGTGACGAGTCTTAATAAAGTTGCAATGCTGATTACACTACTTGTGCTATTCGTGGCAGGAAACACATTACTAAGGAGATATATCATCACGTGAATATCTTTGAGTTTGCGATTCTTGTTAACTCTTAACTCTTAACAAAGAGAGAACCAACCTACTCCAGTCAGCTCAAGAAATTTTTAGCAAACTTCAAATCTCTGCTGACGATCCGCTGTGCGGTTGTGTTCTAGTTATGATTTAGTCTAAATATCCCACCCCTCTCCCCTAAACTACTCAAATTTCCCACGGGAATTCCCTTGGAAACAACTTACTGTCGTCAGAAGACATGGATAAAAAACGTGTTCAGTGTTCTGCGTCTGTTTGTTTGTCTGTTAGTCCGTTCATTTTTTTGTTTGTTTCCTCCTCTTTTTCTTTCGTTTTATGTTGATGTTTTACCTCTTATTAAAACAAAAAATGTAGTAAAAGTTCACTTGAAATTCCACCCCCCTCCCCTACTCCTTTGGAACTTACTTGACCTTTTGGGCACATCCAAGGTCTCCATTCTCCATTGGGCTACATTTGGCTCGCCATTGCGTCATTCACAAAGACGTTTTTAATTTACTTGTAGATCTAGTAAGAATAGGATCGAAATTAACTTTTTTTTTCGAACGGACTGTAGTTGTTCACCAGCTCGTGAATCTTCACACTCACAGATGAGCCAACTTCGTGAACCACTTGGACTTCAATACGTCTTGAGTTCCCCGGGAAGATTTCAGTTGTCCTCTTCTCGAATGAAGACCATCGTCCAGTTTTTGTTTGTTTTGTCTTGTGTTGTTCTTGTTTTCTGTCTATATGAAGGCGTTTATCATCAGGCCTGCCAGTCAAAGCGAACCCGGGATGAAACTGAAAGAGATACAACTTTCAAGCAGGAAGACCGAGACACTCAATAAAAGTCGTGATTCGCCTACTGTTTGGTTGTTGTTGTTGCCATCGTTGTTGTTATCGTCGTCATTGTTGCAATAATCGTTTTCATTGTTGTTGTTGTTGTTTTCATTGTTGTTGTTGTTGTTGTTGTTGTTGTTGTCGTCGTCGTCGTCGTCGTTGCTGTGATCGCGCCAACAGGCAGACTTCTTCACGTGATCCTCCTATCTTGTGTTGTTGTTGTTGTTGTTGTTGTTATTGTTGTTGTTGTTGTTGTTGTTGTTGTCGTCGTTGTCGTCGTCGTCGCTGTTGTCCCTACTCGTGACATGAGACTATTATGATTTATTGAGTTTCATTTTACTTCTACTGGTCTCGCTAAGACATTCGCCATCTCAAATTACATTGAAAACTCCTCATCGTTCTCGTTCTCTTGATGTTCAAAGTTCGTCCAGATGAATTTGAAACTGTCCTGTTTGACCGGAAGTCTATAAGAACCCTCTTTTTGTTTCCTTTTGTGTGTTCTTGTATTTTTTAAAAATCCACTTGCGGGTGGTTGGCGGGTGCTCTGGTGTGGTTTCCTCCTTCTTTCCTATCAAACATCTGTCGTCCTTATCTCCCCTCCTTCTTTTTTTGTGTTTGTTACTCTCTTGTAACACCTCTAATCTTCGGCACTTGTATGACCTTCTTGTGTTGCAAGTGCCGTAAAACTCTTACTAAAACTGAACTAAAATCCACTTGTCGAACGGTGGTCACACACTGTGGTCATGGCTGGACATTTTGCTGCGCCGGCGGAGGACGGATGTGTTTGATCCTCACGTGGGAAAGATTTCCTTCTTCTCCTGGGATTCATCTCAGAATGCGTGGGTTGACCAGGCAGGTGAGGTTGAAGAAGCTCGATTACTGATCCAAATTGTGGCTATTGGGTGTCGGGTATTTAGATTCAATTTAG
>NW_004797314.1:2134075-2136066 GCF_000002075.1 Aplysia californica | reverse complement strand
TATCTTTCAATGATTGGCAGTGTGCACTGGCTATAACTGTCGAGACTGGGATATATAGGATTCGTAGGGAGAGTGAGAGTAAAGAAGTGGGACCTACCAGTGGGCACCTTCCAACCATCCATAATATCGGCGGGTGAACACTGACAACGTTTCAGATTTTTTTCTAAATGGTGTCAATGTTCATCTGACAGAGATCCCCCCCTCCTTCCCCCTCTCAATATATAAAGTAAGAAATAAAGAAATCATTAACGAATTTTCTTTTAATTAAAAAAAGGATAGGTGCATGAATAGAATTGGAAAAAATATCAACCCCTCGTTTGAAGGAGATATATATTTTTTCAAAAGATTGTATCTATTTTTTTCTCTCAGAAAATTTGAATAGAGTGTATCCTCAAGGATCGTTCCTATAGCTACCTTCCAGCAAACCATAACATGGAGCTCTTTCACATGTATGTTTACAGCGTGTGTCTGTCGCGTTAGAAATATTGCATTCTATTTCCATTATAAAACCTTCCCTAAAAATGCAGTCCTGGCCTCTGAATCAGGACAAAAGAAACAGCTTTAAGAAAAAGCATAAAAGAAAAAAAGGAATGGTTTGGTCTGTTATGATGATGCTGATGATGATGATAATGATGATGACGATGATGATGATGATGATGAGCCCGCCACAGACGATAAAATAAATTTCGTCAATTAATTGTGCCTTTAAAGTATCCTTTCTGTATCTTGTTGCAGACAGCACAACTAAAACAAAATCAAGCAACCAAACGAACAAAATCACAGAACTCAAAACAAACGAACAAAACAAACAAGCAAACAAACAAAACAAACAAACAAACAAACAAACAAACAAACAAACAAACACTTGGATCAGATATTACACACTATATCCGTGTGCCTTGTTATATTCTTGTTCTGTAAGGCTGAGCATTCATTCAACAGCTGTTCCACTCTCGAGGCAGCACGGGGTGTTTTATGGTGACTTGTAAAATATCAACAGCGTAGCTGCTATAGATTCCACGAGATATATTATTATAACCTGTCTTTTAGGTCGAGCCGAGCGCCCACACTGTACTAGATCTAGATCTCAGGGGAAATGAGCATCACGTTACTTTAATTGGTAACATGCTGAGTTATGGAACGGATGAATGTGGTTCCAATCCCCAACGGATGTTTTTGGTTGTTGGTCGCCTGGGACGTTTTGAAGGCTGCCCACCTATTTTGTAGGGTTCCTGACTCTTCAGGACTATTATATCAATTATATCCTCTGTAATTTCCTGTAATATACCGCTCGGCTACGATGAGATGAAGATTTGAGTTCTTACCACCCACATGTTATCCATGAACTTGAGGTTTTTGTTTTTGAGCTTTCAAGATCTTAAACAAAGGTCGGCCACGTAAAAAGCGTCCTTTAAGGTTAGAGAAAAGCGTATAAATAACCTTACATGTAATGGTTTTAACTTATACTATCCTATACCATCCCATACCATACCATCCAATACAATACCATGCCGTACTGTGCCGTACCGTACCGTACCGTACCATGCCATGCATCTATCCAATGGGGCTAATAAATTGACCCAACACCCTCCTCCTCCTCCTCCTCTTCTTCTTATTCTCTTACCTCTGCTAACGCTCAGGGGACTCTAGCTTAAGATCTTCATCCCACAGTGCAGTTGATTTTTACGTACTTGGCCGTTTTGCTTAGAACGTAGAACCGCCTCTCGCTTTAGAAGCGGTCACGTGCCTTTATGCGAAGGTGAATTTTATACTGACTAAAAATGGCTCCAGTTTTAGGTAGAAATACTGACATCAGTAGAGAAAGAATTAATCTGGAACACATTTAAAATATTGTTGTCAAATTTGTGTGGTCTGGCTGAACTGAAACTGAAATCAAAAGCGACCGAGACAGAATTTTAGTTTGAAAGATTCAGTTTCAGGAGAGAGAGAGAGAGAGAGAGAGAGAGAGAGAGAGAGAGAGAGAGAGAGAG
>NW_004797314.1:2130678-2133473 GCF_000002075.1 Aplysia californica | reverse complement strand
AAAAAAAGAAACGTGACTTGGTTGTTCATACAGATTTTGAAATTCTGTTCACTGTATCTGAAAGAGAATCTAAAAAACCCCCCACCTGCTTCTGTGAGGAAAGATAGAGAGAAAGAAAAACAGAGGAAAACAAAGAACGACATATACATCGTGCACAGATGGCCTGAACAACTTTGCAACGAATAACAACACAAAAAGAAAATTCAAGCGGACCAAGAAGGAAGTGGCTATTCTCACTCCCTCAGGTGGGTTTTTTTTATATTATTTAAATAGCAGAGGGTTTTACGGCGGTCGCAACTGCATAAGGTCATATGAGCGCCAAGGGGTGGGTGTCAACAGAGAAGTCTTTACTGGGAATTAGACTTAGACTGCTCACCTCTCTAGCTTCAACAGCACAAGGTCTGCTTCGACTATCACGGCACCCCAAAATAGCAGGTCACAAGAGAGTGACAAACATACAAAAGAAGTAGAGGGAAATGACAAGAAATAGTAAGGATCAGGAAAGAAAAAGCAGCAGTTCCCTGTTGTAGATCAGGCACAGTTATGAGCGTGACATGAATCAGCCCATTTACAATTCTACTATGCTTGAACGAGAAATGTCCCCCCCCCCCTTTTGGGAATGGCCTAAAGACACTACAGTCAGTGGCACTGCCCCGGGGGATCCCTCATGTGTGCTACGTACTGTATGCCTGTAGCACAGGCACGCACAGAACAGCACAGAGAATAACGTAGCACGGACACACACAGAACAGCACAGAGAATAACGTAGCACGGACACACACAGAACAGCACAGAGAATAACATATAATTTGTATAGATAAGTTTCAGGTTTAGTTCATTTAATGGGCTGGGTCAAACAAACAAACAAACAAACAAACAAACAAAAATGAGCTATACTAGATCTACATCTAGAACTATGGTCAGGCAAAAGCGAAATGTCAAGAACAGAACGCATCTGATACCTACCGGTCCTCACAATTATTTCTTATAGCCTTATTCTAAGGAAGCTGTTTGATTTTAAACCCCCCCCCCCCCCCCCATTAAAATTAAGGCTATGGCAACGGTAATCAGTAGTTGGCCTACATGAGGAAACAAGCGCCAAGCACTCATGAGTCATTAAAATTTCCTAACCACATGCAGTAAGCCACCTAGGGCCTAGGTGATTTTATCGGCCTGTGAGAGGTCGGGGGGGGGGGGGGGGGGGGGGGGGGGGGAGTCCTCGCCTCATGCCCACGCCGGAGAAGGGGTGCGAATATCGGGTCACGAGCTATTCGCACCAGGGGGTGACAATATAGGTGGCCGATCAAGAAGACAGACAACAGGAAGGAATGGGGCAATGTCTTCGCCAGGCCTGACACCTGAAGAAGAAAAAGTGGTTCATTTTTCTGAAAGATAAAAAGGCAGCCAACACATGCATGCTAATGAATATGCAAATTTGTTTTTCTATTTTGTGTAATGGTTTGAAATGTGCCACAAAATTGTTTTCGATCTTCTGTTGATCGGACATTCGATAAAATGTGACAATTGCGTATGTAAAGAGTTAAATAGACATTAACAAGGATGTAACAGCATACCATTGATGACTATGCCACTCTGAATGACCAAAACAAATATTTCTCTATGCGAGATGAATAAAGGTTGTCCTTGCCATTGTCAGTTCCCCAGAACTTACAACATCAGGGCTTACGTCCTGTTTGTTTTGCACAGACGTACGGCATAATTTACATAGTGTGGCGGTAATTCGCGTCACCGTTGAACTAAAACACGCAAGACTTGAGTTTTGATACACCAGAGTGGGGATAATTTTTATCGAGTATTCCGAAACTTTCATAATGTAGTGTGGCGGTAATTCGCGTCACCGGAGAACACCTAAGACCCGAGTTCGATTCCAGAGTAGGGAAAATTTTTATGGAGTATTTCGAAACGTTGTATCCCTTTTATTCCGGGAGAGCCCCGACAAGCAGGATCGGATAGGGTCCGGGCTAGGCCTTCCCAGTATACTGAGAAGGCCTAGGGTCGTGGAGTCGTGGTGGTTTGCTAGCCAGATTGAGGGCGCAAAGCGGCTACCGTGGCACAACGCGATCGCGCCCGACTCGTTGCCTTATACGGGGTGCCCACTACGGCTGGATCGGGCCGATCGCCCGACTCGATCGCCTGAAACTGAAAACAAACACGTTTGTTTTTGAGGCGATCGAGTCGGGCGATCCCGATCAGCCGATCCCAGCTGTAGTGGGCACCCCATATAAAAAACAACAAACGCGTTTGTTTTTAGACGACGAGTCGGGCGATCGCCCCCGACCCGATCCGATCCACAATAGGTACCCTGAGGCACCCTGTGTTAAGAATGATTGAAATCGTGTCGATGGGGGCGTAAAACAGTACAAAGAGCTTGCCGATACCACCAGCATTGACGTCATACCACATTCCCAACACAAGCCTTTCGTCCTTACGCCCCCCCCTCTCTCTCTCTCTCTTTCTCTCTCTCTCTCTCTCTCTCTCTCTCTCTCTCTCTCTCTCTCTCCCCCTTTCCCTCTCCTTCTATCTCTCTCTCTCCCACCACCTCTATAATCACCCCCCTCCACTTTCAAAAATGTCTCATTTTTCTCAGCCGGAGATAACCAAGTTATGTCCAGCAGCTCAGACTTTGTCTTTTCATCCCCTGTGATTCATCTTGAGTGAAAACACCACCACTACCACCACCGACACCACCAACCCAGCCCGTAATCGTCTGCCTGCCCCCTGCTTCAATCTGCTTCCCGAGTCCCTCGTCCCGAGAGAGAGAGAGAGAGAGAGAG
>NW_004797314.1:2128428-2130317 GCF_000002075.1 Aplysia californica | reverse complement strand
GAGAGAGAGAGAGAGAGAGAGAGAGAGAGAGAGAGAGAGAGAGAGAGAGAGAGAGAGAGAGAGAGAGAGAGCGCAGCAGCTCGAGGAACAAGGCAGTCAGTCGGTCGGGGCGCAGCCCTGCCACTGCGGACAGACACAGCTGGCGTCTGTCCACGCGTACAGACGAGCAGACACACTGATAGCAGCACACACACACACACCGCGGGCGAGCCTGAAGTTGAAGAGGCCCGGCCAGCCAGCCAGCCAGCCAACAGCGTTGAACGAACGGTGACCTCTTTAGGGCTTCTCTTTCTCAACGATCTGAGGGAGAGGCCGTCCCTGGCGTCGTCAGGACGTGGCTGTTTCACCGGGCGAAGTCTCTACGCTATGTCTCTGCCCCATCATATTATTACAAACAGCCTGCTTGCTTGCCTGTCGAGCTGTGCTAAACAAGCTACATTGTCGGAGGAGGAGGAGGAGGACAAAGCCACTTGTACTCTGTAACCCTCAGACTCAGACACAAAACCCCGCGTTTACACGATAAACACTTAGCCTACACCAGATTGTAATACAATATCGATGGAGACCGCCATTTTCAGAGCTGTGAGTTCACGATGACTGTGTTTTGTCCAAAAGTCGTCGTTAGCAAATCAGGCCGCGTTTTGAGAGACGTGGTCAAAGCTACCATGACGTCCACATGGTCAAGACAATCACCTGCACAAACGATCACACTCCCTCCCCACGCCGGCCCGAATTCTGTTTTAATATGACACTGTCCAATACGTTCTCTTGTCTCAGACAACCTCCTTTTTTCTCCAAATTAGATGGCCGTCTTAGATGATTTTGTCTGAATATCAGGTATGGTGAGGTTGGTTTTTTTTTTCAGGCAAGCCTTCAAAATACTACAAAGATGCGTTTGGGACTTTTTCATTTAGCGATTGCGGTGCCTTCATTAGCGACAGCTTTTAAGAGAGCATGGCTTACTTCGTCCTACATTTTTCCATCATTAACTCTCCACTTCTTTGCCTCTTTCGAAAGGCGAAAGCGAGCACATCGCATCGAACTTCGACCACGGTACAATCCGAGATTCCCAACCCTTCATGTGGCGACCCCCCGATAGGTTAAGAAAAGTATCGTAGGGTTTTTACATCCTTGTCAACACTATAGGATTATTAAACCAAATTTAAGCCAAATCCCCAGAGGACTTCAAGTTTAAGTTCATCTAAAAACATCCCCACATAACCCAGGATAAAGAACTCCATTTGAGATTCGAACTAGAGTCATCCATCCCGCTGTCCAGCATGATAGTAATTAAGATAACTGGTCCTTTAGGTGGTCGAAGAACTATGTGAGGAAAGGACATTTTGTAATGTTAGTGTTTTTAGGCCTCACCGGCATACTTGAGGCCATTTTGGAGGCCAGCTTCGATCCTGCTTATCAGGACCAAACCGAGGTGAGACAGATACAATGTCCAATCAGAAAGACCGAGATACTCGATAAAAATCTCCCCACACGGGAATCAAACGCAGGTCTTTATTGTGTGATGGCGAAGCGCATAACCACTAAACCACTGACCCCGGTCTGGACATCATTGTTGATGATATTTCTGTGTAAAATGAACTTTTAAATTACGAAGAAACGATATCTGTATTAGACTAGTTTTAGTATATTTTCTTGAATTAACACGTTTAAAGAGAGCCTTTGGAGCGAATAGGGTATGCACTCTGTTTCGCTTCATAGGCTGTAATGTCAGTCTCTCAGCGGACTGCACAGTTTGTGCTCGACATCGGACTGACTGTCTAGCTGCTGTCATCGAGAACGAGGAAGAAGAAGAACTATGAAATCTAGGGTAAAAAAAGACAAGTTTCCTATTGATAAATCCTACCTTATTTATTGGTTCGTGGGGGGGG
>NW_004797314.1:2123315-2128328 GCF_000002075.1 Aplysia californica | reverse complement strand
AGCTGTAGCGAGTTGGCCTTAAGACTCAGAACGGATATCTCGACATGACGAAACATTCATAATCTGGTTAAAACATTTTTGTCCTCTGGAAGCATGCCGTTACTTCGTTAATTCAGTTACTATCATGCTGTGGTAAGATGTGGAAAACCCTGGTTCAAAACCCCAACGTATACTTCCTGAGTATACAATCAGGAGCAAGTCAGAAGGGCAGAAACGACAGAGAGAAAATAACGAAAAAGGAACCTGCAAGTGCGACTGAACTTCAAGATGACATGAAAGATGGTTCCAGTAGCGAACAGCATACAGGGTCCCCGCGTCCCTCGTGACTCATTGGAGCAGAGGAAGATAGGACTAACGTTAACTCCACATCATCACTCATCACCATCATTATTTCTAAAATCACCATTGCTCTCAGATCGTTTACTTACATCTATAATCCATGAACCTCTATCTATAACAGTTACATGTTATAATAAGTATGCACGCAATACACTATTTAACACTATCGTACGCACTTTTTTTCTATTCTAATCAGGAGGTGTGAATCTCATATAAATGGGCAAGAGATAAAAGATAAATTACCTGCAAGTGCGAGTGCGCTGCCCCTCAGACACCCACCCGACTCTAGCAAGCCTGAAGATAATTTGTATTATTATATAATATCCTTGACCGTACGCTTTGGGGTATTTCTGTTGCTCGCAGACAAGAAGACGTGGCGAGTTCGATTCTCGACCACATCAGGTTTATTGTTGTTCTTGCTTTCTTTTTTGTTTTCTTTTGTTGTTGTAGTTGTTTTTTTAATCCGACATCTTCGTCTATCTGCTGGGGTGTCGTAACCTATTCAGCCCTTGTCGCGTTTTTTTTGGGGTTTTTTTTGTAAGTGTTTTATCAACCAAAGATTCTCTACTACGAGGGAACATAGAGCTAACCCCTGTCGGAGTAGGCAGCCTCTGGAATGGTTTAAATTTTATCAATTGTAATTAAAACACTGGCAATTAACAGACACTCATTTTGGAAGCACGCTTCTTGTGCTGAGTTTTGGAGTAAGGAAATAGCAAGAAAGGATGAAAGAAGACACAAACGTCTTCCCAAAACAAAGATACCGGTAGCCGATCTATAATCTACAGCCACTGCTGCTAATACACGGATAACGCATTGAAGTGCTATGATAGTTTGCATTACCGGTATCCTCTGGCTCGATATATTTTCTTGCTTCCAAAGACTCCCGGTCTCAGTTTCCGAAAAAAAAGAGGAACACCAATCAATACCTTATGTCGACCTCATTAGTCTGTTAGCTTTCTACTTGTGATTGGTCAAGGACGATCCTACCTCTCTGCCTCTCTTCATAAAAACCATTCGTAAGTGGTTAGCGGATGCTCTAGTGTGGTTAGCTACTTCTTTCACGTCCAACATATGTCGTCCTTATCTCTCCTCCTTCTTTTCTCTGCATTTCAGTCTCCAGCAACATCTTTAATCTTTGGCACATATGTGAAGTATTTGTACAAAACGTGCCGTAAAATTCTTACCATTAAAGCTAAAAAGAAAGAAAACAAAAGAAAAAAAGAAACTATTCGAAGGCATTGAAGTACGGTAGTTATTGTTTTACGTCCCCTTCCACACACCTTAGACCCTTTAGGGGACAAATTGTATTGATCCTGCCCATTATGGCCAAGCCACATTGAGTGGGAAACACCTTCCGAGCCGAAAGACGATAATATGTGAAGAAAAGGTTAACATCTTCACTACCCAACTTGCTATATATTCTAGCCAAGGAGATTGTAGATTCTCGGGCGAGGCAGTGAAGAGGTTAACAACACTGAAAAAAATGTAGTAAGAGAGGTGGGACCACCGAATTTAACGTAAACCTGCAACAGGAACAAACAATTTGGTAAAACTCATTTAAGGTGCCTTTCCCGAGGACACAACATTGGACCTGAGCTTAAAACACCCGAACCCACAATCTCGCAATGACGAGTCCGGCTGCCTGACCACCAAACAACCAACACTATGCTTGAAGAAGGAAAAGCTCGATAAGACTTCAACCACAAAGTAACCAAACTCACACGGGCACACCTTTGTGTGCGACGGTGAAGAGACCTGAAATAGCAGTTCACAAGAGAGAGTGACAAACATGCAAAAGAAGTAGAGGTAAAACGACGATAGTAAAGATGAGGAAAGAAAAAAAAAGCAGCTGCTCTTTCCCCTATGTTGTTCCGGAACAGATGAGCATAACATTGATAAATCAGCCCATTAAAAATTTTACTTTGCAAAAGAAAATGTTAATACCCCCCCCCTATGGGAATGGCCTAAACACACTTCAGTCAGTAGCCCTGCCCTGGTTAGAAGAGACAAACCACAACAGCACAGAAACATACCTTACCAACACCACGTTGATAGTCAGCATTTTTTTTTTCCTTCTGGTTTTGGGTTCATATTAATTCTTGTTGTAGCCTAAGGCTGTCCCTGTTAGAAATTATCAATCGATATTACATCGGTGTCAGTGGCCTCGTGGTTAGGCTCTCAGTCTCATACTCGCAACCGTAAGGTCGTTGGGTTCGAATCCCGTCAGGGACCCGACGTTGTGTTTTTGGGAAAGGCACTTTACACGAATTTTCCTCACTTCAACCAGGTGGGAATGGGTATCCAGCAGTAGAAAGTGAAAGATATTGTCAGTTTGTTAACGTTTGAGCTCTTAATCAGCTGCTTGCGCTGTATGCTTCCCAGGAAGCTGAGAATGTTTCTGAGTGTTCCGTGGTCTACTGGGGGTAATAATACATGTATAGGGTAAAGGGTAAAGTGCATACATGTATAGAGCTTGCTGTCGAGCGGTGATGCCCTGTACAAATACTATTTATTATTATTACATTGTAGACTTGAGCCTGTCGGTCAATTCTTGTCAACCTGGGCGGTATAGTCCACTAGTGGGCGATCTGATTAGTTTGGTGGGCGGTGTGGATTATTCGGGAAGTGGCATAGTGTCTTGTCTATTGTAATATATCTCGCTGAGAAATTATACATGTAGGTGGATTGTACGAAAAACCGGGCGTTTTAATGGTGGGGAAAAGTGGGCACTGGGTATAAGAGAATGTTGTTTGTTTGTTTTTGTTTGGTATTAATTTTGAATTTTGACCGGGTGGCAGCCGATACCTACTCTTATCGATTTTAGGACTACCAAGTTATCTTTAACATGCGCAACTTGAACACGGAACATCCTAGATTTCTTCACCTTTATCCGAAAAGGCTAAGTGTACGATTTTCCCTACCCCAAGATCAGGGGTGTGGCTGAAAGACAGCAGTAAGAAGGGGCCAGGCGTAGCAGTAAAAAGATTCAGGATACCAGAGGAGGGAGGGGAAGGGAGAGGAGCAGAAAGTGGAGATGAAAGCAGATGACAGAACATGATTAGAGAGCAGGAAAGGAGGTGAGAAGAGAAAAATTCAGAGTTTAGAGAAGAAATGAATCTGTGTGCACATAATATATATTTTTATATATAATATATATGTGTGTGATGTGAACTTGTGTGTGTGTGTGTGTGTGTGTGTGTGTGTGTGTGTGTGTGTGTGTGTGTGTGTGTGTGTTGTGTATATATGTATGAATGTGTATGTGCGTGTGGGCGTGCGTGTGTGAGCACCCGAATAGTCGTTACTTGAACTACCTGTCTACACAACATTGGTTGCCAAGCTGCACCGGCCATGTTAAGATCGATACTCAGATTATATTCCTTTCAGGTACTGTAGAGAGAAAGGGCTTTGACGGTTATCAGAGTGTGTAAAGATTGTAAGGACAAGAGTTCGATTTCCAGGAGGGCGAGTCTATCCCGTCGCGAATTTCCTCCTTCTTTGGAATGTTGTATCCCTTTAACGCAGTTTGGAATTGGTGTACAGACTGTCAAAATAGTCGACCTATGCATTTAGGAAAATGGCATCAGCGTATTTATAAGTGTATTTATCTAGGTCCTATACCCCCTCACCCTCCAAAAAACACCCCAAAACAAAACAAAACAACAACAACAACAACAACAACAACAACAAAACAAACAAACAAAAAACACAAAAACCCACAAACTTTTGTGCATGACGTCAGAGAGACCCAAACGTTATCTTCATTGAAAAAGTCTTCCCTGTATGTGCGTAGAGGGTCAAATAACTTTCGAATGTAATGTTTGGAAGGTTAAGGTTTACTTTTATCCAATAATGAATGCATGCATGCATGAATGAATGAATGAATGAATGAATGAATGAATGAATGAATGAATGAATGAATGAATGAATGAATGAATGAATGAATTAACGAATAAATGAATGAATGAATGAATAAATGAATGAATGAATGAATGAATCAATGAATGAATGAATGAATAAATGAATGAATGAATGGATGAATGAATGAATCTCAGGAGAGGAAATCTATCATAGTCATGTTCATGGAACATGAGAGTCATTGGGAAACTGCTGGACAGTGTACACTCACTACAACTGTTTCGTTGGGTGTTTGCATGGCTTTAATTAAACACCTGAAAGGATTCATGAAAAGGTGTACCGCTTTTTTCAAAACTTATCCCCAGGAGGTACAAGCCAAGAAAATGGAGAGCCTTGAAACTTTCTAAACAATACAAGTTCAAGAACAGCTCTTAGATGAATTCGGTTCGAACCATAATAATAATTTTAAAAAAGAAACGAATCCCCACCCCCCAAAAAAAATTACCAAAAAAACACAAAAAAACTCAGCTCAGCAAGATACCAATTGAGCAAACTCTACGTTTGCTTTTGACTTAGAGAAAAGAGAAAAAGCTCTTCCAGCGTCGATGCTTTGAAAGTCATTATAATTCAACACATGGTGGACTGACCAGAGGACAAAGAAATTAATAAATTACATTTGTATATATACAATATAGAGAGAGACAGGTGGGAAAAGATCGAGTCATGTTGCAGAGAAAAAAAACTTGAACAAGATTATGAATAAATAATAAAATTGTCAGATACCTAAATAGCCACCACCCCCCCTCTCTCTCTCTA
>NW_004797314.1:2121570-2123215 GCF_000002075.1 Aplysia californica | reverse complement strand
TTCTTCTTCTTCTTCTTCTTCTTCTTTTTCTTCTTCTTCTTTTTCTTCTTCTTCTTCTTCTTGCTCCTCCTCCCCACCGTCCTCCTCTTTCTTCTCCTGCTCATCTCCTCGCCCTCTTCCTCCCCCCCCCCTTCCAAAATCATGGGTGGATTCCGGAATGTATCAGTTACAACAGGCGCGTAATTCTCACCCACCAAAGAGTGGTATCTAAACACGCCTTCTCTACACACAAAAGGCACGGCGGATAATGACAAGAGGTATGATCGACAGATGCCGTGCTCAGCTTTCCACCCTTTTTCTCTTTATCAGTGTAAAATCGAGAATTATCATCTACCTACGTCGTTTGGAACTGCTTAACTTTCACGCCAACCCTGACCTTTCCCGACACCCGATACCTATTCTAACATTTAACTATTCAACTACTTCCCTAGTATCCTCCTTATCGCTATAATCACGAAAGAGGAAACAGTTGAAAAGAAAAGAAATAACACGATACAATACTAGCACGCACGAGAAATGAAAATCAAAGCCGCCCAAAAATCTTTTTAGTACACTCACTCACGCTATGACGCACCCACCATCTTCACCACCCTGCACGGTATCTCAAAGCTAATCTGGATTACAGCTTATCTCGCTATCGATACCAACAAAATCCCTGAGCCCGTTTTCCCGTGTCCTAGCGTGGCACACAACACATTAAAGGATTCAGCCAGGGCTAGTGACTAAAGTACTACGGGTGTTTTCATGATAAAAAAAAAAACAACAGAGAAAAGCGCTTTGTGCTTAACAAATCTATATTTGTTCAATATCACCCCCTCCCCCCCCCAAAAGAAAATCCTCCCCTACCCGCCTCCTTCCCAACCGCCCCCCGCCCCCACCCACCCCCTTTAAAAAACTTTTTTTTTTAAACCCGCAAAGTGCCATGCATAGAGTTACCATTTTAAAATAACTCCTTGTTTGTTCTACAACTCTTGCAGGGAAGAATTTGCATCACAAACGGTATTTGCAACCAGATAACCTAAGGCAACATTACTTGAAAAACTACTAAGGTCCCATTAAGACTGACAACAAACCCGACAGATGGTGCCATAACAGCAGCCCTTTTCAGATAAAGAAACATAGTTAGTAGAAGAATATTAACTATTTTAGAAAGGAAGTCCCAGTTTGTTCACACTGTTCTCGAGAGAAATCCATAAGCAAAACAGACGAGTGTTTGGTTAAAATCATCAGGCGGGGAAATATGGAAATGAAGGGCTGGATGAGACGACTACTTCGCTAACCGTTTTCCTCTTCCGTTGTTTATTTTTGCGTCCTGCTCTCTCTCTCTCTCTCTCTCTCTCTCTCTCTCTCGCACGCACACACGCACATGCACACGCACATTCACACACATAAACTTGTTTTGTCATTGTGGTCTGGGTAAAAACAACAAAGCAACCCCTCGTCCGCCCCTCAAAACCCCCCCAATGAACACCAAACGAACAAAAACCTAACACCCCCCTCGCCTCCTCCGCCCCTAACAAAACAAACCCATAACTTGTAAGCTGAATTTCATGTAAATTGTTAAAGTCTTGTCATAAAATAATAGTTGTTGATGAAAGTGTCGGTGTGTTTGTGTGTGAGTGTGTGTGTGAGTGTGTGTGTGTGT
>NW_004797314.1:2119142-2120255 GCF_000002075.1 Aplysia californica | reverse complement strand
AGAGACGTTTCTCTAAAGGGCATCGCAACAATGGCAAAACGTACGCATTCACGGGGTAAATTGAGACCGCTTAGCTCGAGATTACGAGAAACTCAAAGCTCTTGGTATGTGGGATCTTGAAATGGAAGTTCACAATGAAACCGTATTGTTTAGGTTTTGAAAGAGGGTTGCCCCCCGAAATATTTAATCTAACCGTCTCCAGCAAAAATGACTTATGTTCAAACATTTTGGGAGGCGTGAATATTAATATTGTGTGAGAGCGTGTGTGTGTCTGTGTGTATGTTGTATGTGTGCGTTTATGTGTGCGTGTTTTGTGTGCGTGGTGGGTAGGTGTGTGTGCGCGCGCGCACGTGTGTGTGTGTGTGTGTGTGTGTGTGTGTATGAATGTACGTATGTATGTGTAGCTTGCTTGTGGTGTCTGTGCAAGTGTTTGAGTGCGGGTTTGAGGAAGGGGAGACGAAGTACGTAAATGAGAGTGTTCTTTAATGCACATATGCACGTAGCTAAAATCGCCAAAAATTAAACTGGGCCTAAAGTTTATTCAGCACAAGTGAGATACTCTGCTGTTTTAATTGAAAAAGGTGAGTGACAGGGAGGTTGAAGAGACTTAATAACAAAATGTCTTTTCATAATTCTGGACCACCCGCCTGCATTTTTGCTAGGACATTAATTTTCGGTGTGCATACTTGGAACGGGTTTTCCACACAAAAAAGAGGGGGGGGGGGGAAGAAAAAATAAACACACTATTGCAATAAAAATAATCACGCAATCTCCCACACAAAAAGTATCAAGTTTTGACACTCAATTATAATGTCTTTTATCCTGAGTAATTAACGCGACCCGGTGCAGTGTGCACACAGCAGGGTACAGCCACTTATTTCAAAGCTCATGATTTCGTTTTGACAAATCTTAGAGCCCCCCGCTCCTCCCCCAAAGACGCGCGCGCACACACATACAGATAGGTATACACGCACATACACGCACATATACAGACACACACACGTACACACATAGAAAAAGAGATATGTACACACTCACACACACACATACACACACACACACACACATATGCAAACACACACACACACACACACACACACACACACACACACA
>NW_004797314.1:2116108-2117710 GCF_000002075.1 Aplysia californica | reverse complement strand
GGATGGATGGATGGATGGATGGATGGATGGATGGATGGATGGATGGATGGATGGACGGACGGATGGATGGGTGAATGGATGGATGGATGAATGGATGGATAGGCTGAGATAGGGACGGACGAATGGAAGGACAGAAGGGTGCAAGAAAGGATAGATAAATAGACACACAAGCAGACAGAAGGACAGACAGATATACAGACAGACAGACAGACAGACACCAGACAGACAGACAGACAAAGATTGCACGACATACATGGGGGAGGGGGCTGTACAATACACCCGTGTACAAACATATTGTTCTATAATACTGGTTCTTCAATTTGGGTGTAACAGAACCTTCCTGATATTTTGAGTTTGAGTAAAGAGAAGCACTTCGACATAATAACCGTCATTTATCGAATGGAAAAGGATAAGATAGAGAAACAAACAAAAGAAACTGAGGGGGAGAAAGAGGTAGAACCTACCAGTAACGCCCTCCACCCACTCATGCATCCCGATATGACGACCATAAAAAGATGAAAGGAAGACGAAAGGACATACATGTGCGCATTAGAATACCTGGAAACTTGATCCAGGAGGGGAAAAAACCGGCTCAGGGGAATAAAACGTACAATAAATCTTAGCTTTTTTTTCTCTCTAAGTCATTGCGCTCTTTCTACGACATCGGTGCTCAAAGTAATATCAGCTCTTTGACAAAAAAAAGAATTTAACCACCAAAAGAATTCACGTAAAGGGGGAAGGGGGGGGATCATTTCTTAAACAGAAAAATATTTTTTTAATATGAGTACAAACTCGGTGCGCACTGGCAGAGCGCAACATTTTATTTTATGCTACCAGTTAGACCTACAACTAAAAGCCCATCAGCGGTTCAACAAATCTTTATTACATCTTCAACAAACGATCGTCACAGAATATTTCACGTCATTAACATCCAGCATGTAGGCTTGAAAATTTTATTTTCACGAGTAATCGAGATTCGTCATAAAATTTGAAACTAGATGTATTTCGTAATTTGCTCTCTTTGAAGACCACAACCATTATGAAAAGCACAATTTGGTTCATTGTTGTGGTGGCGTTGCAGTAAAAGCAACAATTATTGTGACGACAGTGGCGTACACAGCAAAAAGGATGGAGGAAGAGAGAGTGATAGACAGAGAGAGAGAGAGAGAGAGAGAGAGAGAAAGAGACAGAAAAATAAAGAAAGGGTCAGAGAGAGAGAAAGAGAGAGAGAGAGAAGAAAAGAGAGAAGGGGAGAGGGGGGGCGTGGGGGAGAGAATGAAGGGTTTGAAAAAAACGTTTAAAAGGCTCTTTCAAAAGCAGTTCTATGACATTAAATGGATGAACAAATGACAAACATAAAGCATGGAAGAAAACAGATTTTTAACCTTGGAGCCAACACATAAAATAATTTTCCAAAAACTACTAAGAAATTAAAACTTTACACCGCTACACATGACTTCTGTTGTGCCTTGTCATAGCAGTTAAATGTGGAGATTGTCCCATGTAAAAAGCATGACAATTTAACCATAAAACTTGTCTACTCCTTACTCCTCCTTCCCTCCCTCCCTCCCCCCCTCTCTCTCTCTCTCTCTCTCTATCTTT
>NW_004797314.1:2110359-2113105 GCF_000002075.1 Aplysia californica | reverse complement strand
GAGGGGAGAGAGAGAGAGAGAGAGAGAGAAAGAGAAGAGAGAGAGAGAGAGAGAGAGAGAGAGAGAGAGAGAGAGAGAGAGAGAGAGAGAGAGAGAGAGAGAGAGAGAGATAGAGAGAGAGAAATCGAGAGGGAGAGAGTGGGAGAGAGAGAGAGTTAAAACGGAGAAAAAGAATTAAAGATAAGGGAGGGGGGAGGATAAAGGAAAGCTTATCCCAATAAGCAAAAGTTTAAGCCTTCTTTTTACTCCTTCACTACCACCACCAGGGAAAGTAGCCCAGCCGGGAGCAGGCGGCCTTACATCACCACCACCAACGGCGTCCTCAGCCGTCATAAAGACCAGGCTGTCCCGACACTAGACCATACAAAATAAGGACCTCGCAGTGGGCATAGAGTCTCCACGGCGCCAACAACCGAGGCAGATGAGGCCCGCTAGAGGGTGGTCAGTGTATGCAAAAGCAGTGGTCACTTTGACATTCAGCGCTGATATTTGTATTTATTAGCCTAATCATTCATATTATTATGTTGTTTTTTGTTTTTGTTTTTATTTGCGGGTAGTTTTTTTTTCTTCAAATATAGGCGTTTTTACACCTCTATCGACACATGATCACTTTGACCTAGCCTGCTACAGCCAATCCGGACTGAGAGGGATACAACGTCCAAGCATAAAAACCGAGATATTCGATAAAAGTTCTTCCCACACGGGAAATGAATTCGAGGCTCCTGCGTGCTACAGCGAAGTATCTAACGGCTATACCATAGACTCCAGAATGTGATTCTTTCAAGGGATGAGCACAACGCATCGATTGTACTGAGCTTCGCTCGGCATGGGCGATCCTAGTTCGAATCCCCACTGGGGTGTTACTGCAAATAAATCGTTTAGAGAGTTCACAAGCCTCGGCGCCTTCTAGGCTCGAATCAGTTTATGGAAAATGAACGTGAAATTCATGGAGGCCCCGCATTTAAAGAAAATATGCATATTATTAATTTCGTAGTGTGTGTGTGCTTTCCCCCTATCCTTTTATAAAGTTTCAGAAAAAGAAAACAATATTTTTTTTAATGTTAATGAACAGGGAAGTTGTGCTTGCTTCTTTTTTTTTAAGTTCCCCCAAAACGGTACAACTTCAAGCGTCTTTGAACAACCAGAACGCGCATAGTCAACGAGTTAAACTTAAAACTCGTATGTTAAAAAAAAAATTAAAGCCTCAAAGCTCACACATGCGGAAGGGTGTTTGGAAGTGGTGGGTCCGACGTCGGTCCGACGTGGGTCCCCGGCCTCCCCCCGAGATGGACAGGAGCCCGGCTTTGTGTCACTTTGCGACCACTCAACTGCGCTTTGTTCTTCTGAGCCAAAGACAAAAACGGCCGGCTCAACAGGGATTACGCCGAGGGGGGACACTGGGGGCGATCAACCAGAGCTGTAAAGCGCGAATCAAGGTCTCCCGTCTCTTCTTCTTCTTCTTCTTGTGTGTGTGTGTGTGACGTGGGAAAGGGGGGGGGGGGGATTTCCATAGCCAACAGCCCGGTAGGGAACTTGGCTTTTTTTTTCTTTTTTGCTTCTGTTTTTTTCTTTATATTCTTGTGATCTGCTTCAGTATTTTGAGGGTATTTTGTTGGTTCTTTTCGTTTTTTGCTTGTTTGATGAGTGGGGCAGAGAATGCAAGTTCGGACATCAAAAGTCTTTTCGACTGTTAAAACACACGATTTCATGATGTTCAAGATACAATAAATATTCGAGGAGGGGGGGGGGTGTTTATTTGTTGCTGTTTGTTTTGTTTTTTTGTTTACGGTGGTGTCATTGATGATCATTGTTTATCATGTTTCTTTTTTTTCCCCAAGACAGAGCATTTGGTCAGTTGACAAGGGTAAAATAGAAGTAGAATACTCGGGAAGAAAATACGCTGGACACATCAGAACAATTTCAAGTAAGATAGATTACATGTTGTATTTAAGTGGTTGCACATTCTTGTAAACAACAATAGGTTTATTCATTACACTCCCCCCCTCCCCACTCCCCCATTCTTTGCAGAGAGGGAGAGGGGGAGAGGGACAGGGAGAGGGAAAGGGACAGGGAGATGGACAGGGAGAAAGATCAACCAATTGTACGGAAATGAGGTTCGGATTCTGTATGAAAATCTGGAAATTTGATACAATAGTATTGTTGCCAAATATAATTTCAATGGTTTTACTTCTGCGCTGTATCCAGGAACTCTGTAGTCATTTTGGCATGGAGGCCGGACTACAACGCTTATCTCGACCAATTTAACCTTGATGGTTCCATAACGTGTCCGACAGCCAGAATTAAACACAGGACTCTTTCGCTCCGAGACAAGCACACATTCGTTCGGCAAGAGGAGCACATCGCAAGACCGGCAGACCGACCTAACAGTGTGTGCTCGTGATAGGATTACAAAAGTGGTGAAAAGAGACAAAATCTTGTCACGTACAGCTTTATAATGGACGATGGCAAGGATTTTGGTAGTGTGTGATTGTGTGTGCGTGTGAGTTGGGTGGGTGGAGGGGTAGGGAGACAGGGAGAGAGGGGGGAGAGAGAGAGAGAGAGAGGGGGGGGAGAAGAGGGGGGTTGAAGGAGGTAAGAGAGACAGTCAGAGATGCGCAGAAAGAAACAGAGAGGGAGAGAGAAAGAAGGAAAGAAAGAGGTTGGGGAGGCGCACACATAGAGAGAGAGAGAGAGAGAGAAAGAGAGAAAGAGAGAAAGAAAGAGAGGGAGAGAGAGAGAGAGAGAG
>NW_004797314.1:2102936-2106640 GCF_000002075.1 Aplysia californica | reverse complement strand
GGGGGGGGGAGAAAGAGGGGCATACTTGATAAAATGATTTGCCAGTACATGTACCGAACTCACGCTATTCTGGTTGCTCCTAGACAATAGCTAAATCATTACCACACAGCCGCCGAATTCCTTTGAGAAACCAATCACAGGGAAATAAATAAATGGAGCGATGACAGTCCCTTGGTGTTCTCTTTGCTAAAATATGACACAATACTAAAAATAGAACATATGATTCCAAAATCAGAGCAATTGAATTGTCCTCAAAAGCACCAGGGAGAGAGAGAATAACCCCAAAAAGGGTTCTGACGATTAAGGATCGCCATCTAAAGCAGGCTAAAAACCGTTTACTACAAGAGAGTTATTTTTATTCAATGTCGTTATCTTACAATAATTTAGGTATCTCTCCTGTTTTCAACAAACTCTTGTGACGTCAGAGGCAACGATTCTATTAATAGTATAAGCTTGAGTTCAGACAGTTCCTCATAAAAAGCAACCACATACACTTTCATTTTAGGAGAAACAAACATGAAAAGGAGAAAACTGAGATCCTTTTGTGGGTTGACGCGAAGACTGGAAAGTGAACAGAGCCCATGGGGTCAACCCACACAGAACAAACAACAAAAAAAATAGCCCCCAAAACCGATGCCGAAAAATTGCTACTCTCAGTGTAGAAAAGGGACAAACGTTTCAACTTTCCGATTACACCAACGACAACGACAACAACAAAACAGGGAAACAACCTTTTTTCTTTGTTGAAGGGAGGGAGGGAGAGGGGGGGGGGTAGCTGTATTTTGCATTGAAGTGTTGGGGTTGTTTTTTGCTGGTTTTCTCTATTTTGGGGCGGGGGGAGGGGGGGGGGAGACATGTTTCCTCTTTTTCTTTTTTTTCACAATTAAGGCTGGTTGTAACCATGATCCCAAGCACATTCAATTATAGCAACACGGAAGAACAGCTGGGATGGGCGGGGGGGAGGAAAACGACACCAGACATACTGTGAACTCGAGCGAAGTGGAGCGAAGTTGAGCGATTTCTCTGGCTTCTGCAGGCCGGCACAGCCTCCCTTTCGACAGCAAAGAACTCGCCAAAATGCGAGGGGGGATTACACTGGAAGCCGCCCTCGACATAGCCTTCGGATTCCGCTCCGAGTCAACATCCTCGGTCGCTGGCCAGCTAATACGCGGTAATCTTTTCACATCCAAGCCGGCTTCTGCACAGGCAAAGACGAGTCGAGGGTTCTCGCCCTCAGATTCCTTTCGCTAACAGGCTCCGTCCTTTGGGTGCGATCTCTTATGTGTTTGCCAACTTCCTGCCTTGCGGTTGCTCCGTTTTTGTTCCTCACAAAAAAAGAAGATTGTCCCCATAGTCCCCCTTTTTCTTCATCCTTCTCATGCACTTCTGTCTCTTACGAGTTTGCCTTAAAGATCTGTTTTTCGATTTTAGAACTTTAAAAAAGGACACCCCCTCAAATCTTCGATTCCCCCTCCCCCTTTCTCCTCCTTTGTCAACTTTTTTTCTTCTCCCTCTCCCTCTCTCTCTCTCTCTCTTTCTCTCTCTCTCTCTCTCTCTCTCTCTCTCTCTCTCTCTCTCTCTCTCTCTCTCTGTGTGTATGCGAGTGTGTATGTGTGCGTGCGTGCGTACGTGCGTGAGTTTGCAAGTGCGCTGGTGTGCATGTGTGTGCGTTTGTGTAAGAATATGTGTATCTGTACTTACGACCATGTGACTATGTGCGTGTGAATATATTGTGTATTCAAGATTTTCTATTAACACACACCAGTTGTTACAGCTGTCTCAAAATGTTCTTGTCATATTACCGACAAAATTGCTTTAAAAAGAGAAGAAGAAAAAACCTGACAGCGCACCTCTAGCAAAAATGAGCTTACCCACGGTTTAAGCCGAAGAAACAAACTTGAACATGCACGCAGCCACTGGGCGATCGAAATCAAAACCAGCTGATGCCTGACTGCACGTGTTGGGCCCCATTCATTACTCACCCGATAAAACGAAAATTCATGGCCAAGTCTTTAAAATCCCTTCAAATTAACGCGGTGAGCGTCTTCCCACAGACAGGCGTAAATTGCACAAAAATTTCGCCTTAAAACTCAAAGCAAAGAGCCAAGACAGAGTGTATATATATCTCTTATATTTTTTTTTTATAATGAATTTATCGTGCACCTCACGCATATATCAGCCCTCCCATAAATTTCTCTTCGGGGTGTAGATAACATATGATTCTGTCGAATGGGATTTCCCCTCCATCGGAGTCACGCCTCCTGAGCAGTATCTTTTTTTTAATGTAGTCGTTTTTACGCCCCCATCGACACAATTTAGATCGTTTAGGAGGCGGGTTTCGACCCTGCCAATCAGGGTCAACCCGGGCAGAGAGGGATACAACATCCCAGAAGAAAGACTGAGATATTAGAGAAAAAGTATCCTCACAAGGAAATCAAACTCCAAGTCTTCTGTGGTGAGCAGTGGAAAGCCCTCAGACAGGCTACTGATCCAAACTAAATGTATGTGCAATCTACCAAAAAATGAAGCTTGGGGTAATTTCGTTGGGGTAAGTCCAAATCAGACATTATAATTTAGCGTCTGGGCTCGGACTAACTAAGCCAGCGATGTGGGAATTTAGCGCTTTAAACGCAGAAGAAAACACACCTCCCGAAAACAACCCTCTATGTGATTGCTAGTTGATCTTTCCTTAATCCAGAAAAGGCAAAACGGGGGCCAAAACAGCAAAAATAAAGTTACTTATATATATTTGGAAAAAGAAGTACATTACATTATAATTTATTTTGTTAGTTTGTTTGTTTGTTGTCTTTTAACAGGATTTCCGAAATGATATCGCCCCGCACAACTGACAGGTTTCACCACCACCACCACCACAACCACAACCAACAACAACAACAACAGCAACAACAACAACAACAACACCGGGAACGACGACGACAACAACAACAACAGCAACAACAACAACACCGAGAACGACGACGACAACAACAACAACAGCAACAACAACAACAACACCGAGAACGACGACGACAACAACAACAACAGCAACAACAACAACACCGAGAACGACGACGACAACAACGACAACAGCAACAACAACAACAAGTACGACGACAGCAACAAGCTTCATAATGCATCTTCTATTCTTGTCTATCCCTAATCTCCCCCAGATCGGAGCTGCTCGTTCGTCAGGTAATTCCCATCAGAGATTTGCCTTTTCACAAAGGGGTGATCACTCGGTGTGGTGCGGACCTGGTGCAGATGGTGCTTCACGTGCACGCCAGGGGCTGTCGGAAATGCCATCAAGATGGCGCGAAGGTGTGTCCCCGTCCCAGGCGAATTGCGTCTGATTTCAGCCACTACATAGCCTCAACGTCGCCAAGATGGGCGAATAACCTTGAGTTTTACCAGGACTTTTCTCCAAAAGTCTATTTTAGATTATTGTTTCTGATTGGATGATCTGAGAGCATGGTAGGAAGGTGAAAATGGGGAAGGGGGGGGGGACAGAACTAAGTCATAAATGCATGCCCCGCCAAGTAGACACGGGTAGCAAAGGAGAGAGAAACAGATAAAAACACAGATACTGATGTACAAACACTGGCAGATGGGACGGTAAAGAGAAGAAGACAAATAGAGGGATGGGAAAGAAACCAGAGAGAGAGAGAGAGAGAGAGAGAGAGAGAGAGAGAGAGAGAGAGAGAGAG
>NW_004797314.1:2101396-2102807 GCF_000002075.1 Aplysia californica | reverse complement strand
GTAGTACTCAGTGGGCTACTCATTACATTTCGTTTAGTTTCCCCAAACGTGCCGTACCATATTTCACGACATAAAACGCAGAATGGACCCATTGGCATCACTATTGTCTCCCTCCTAGCCCTACTTCTTTCTTTGCCCATATTATACTCCAAATCAAAAGAATAAAAGAAAAGTGGAAATACTTTTTTTTTGTTATTGCTGTAAAGCCTGTTCTCTTTTATTTCGCCTTCATTTTTTCCCCGTCGTGTCACGTAGAAGCCTCGTGACGATTGATTGGCTGAAGAAAAAGCACGCACCGCAAGATTTGGTTGGTGGGAATATCCAAAAAGTCACGTTAAGTTCGCTTTGATTGGGTGGGCTATAAGCTGGGAGTTTTCTTTTCGTTTCTTTCTGGACAATTTTTTTAAAAAGAAAGAAACATCTTCTTTACATACTATAAAGGCTTATGTTTAAGAGAGGTGTTTTCTTTCTGCACATGCGACACACAGAATCAGGATTTGATGTATCCCCCCCCCCCCCTTTTTTTTCCCTTTATTACAACAAAAAGAGTCGGTCTGATGGATGTTTGCGACAAAATCTGCCGATCCAGACTGATTTATGAGTTCCCCCCATTGACATATGACAAGGGCAAAGACAGATCGGGCACATGTCTTATTTGTTTGTTGTAGTTGTTTTTTTCTTTTTTTCTTTTAGAGGGCGTGGTGTCCAAACGCATTTTGAAAAGACATCAGCAGAACTTCTTGAACGCAAAAACAGCGAAGGGATAGGCAAACTCCTAATTGAGTATATCTCGAAGCACTCAAGACACAATCGTTTTTATCTCCACAGCCCCATACAAGATAATGAAGTGCAAACCCTGTTCATAAGGTGCACATGTATTATCTCAGCGGGAGTTTCATGGCTCTCCCCGACTTTTATTTTTTTTTAAAGTGGGTAGTTAGCGAGCACTCTGTTGTGGTTTGCTTCTGCTTTCCTATGAAACGTCTATCGTCCTAATCTCTCCTCTTTTTCTTCGTATGTTGATATCACGTATTACCTTTGAGGTTTATAATTATGACCTACTTGGCAGCATATGTATCGTGAAACTCTTACTGAAACGAAACTAAAAATAAAACGAAATCTACTTTTTAAAAAACCCTCCCTAATAACTTACCCTATAGATTTATCTTCTTCACCGTATTCAACTGAACACTCATGAGTCAACACTGAACAATAAGTTTTGCAAAATTCGCACGAGAACTGAGAAGGACCGAACAAAACGAGACAGAACGAACTGCTGCTCTTAAAATATTCACAAAGAATCGACAAGAAAACAAAGAAAATAAAGAAAGTATACATTTCATTTTGTTTCAATTGTATTCTTCTTCTTCTTCTTCTTCTTCTTCTTCTTCTTCTTCTTCTTCTTCTTCTT
>NW_004797314.1:2096030-2098530 GCF_000002075.1 Aplysia californica | reverse complement strand
TGGTTAGGTGGGTGGGTGGTTGGTTGGTTGGTTGGTTGGTTGGTTGGTTGGTTGGTTGGTTGGTTGGTTGCTGGTTGGTTAGGTGGGTGGGTGGTTGGTTTCTTGATTTCTTGGTAGCCTTCCAACCACTCGCAAGTCAGACAGGCAGGCATACAGAAAAACAGAAGAAAAAAAATTAGACAGTCACGTATCGTCGGCGGAGGCTAGGAGTGAGTATGTCCACATTCCTTTTTGGGGGAAAGAAAGGATTTTCAGGGCAAAGTGAAAAAGGCAACTCTTGGACATAGACACTTCGGGAATTCCCATTATGGCAAAACTACTGGGAGCATTGATTCGATAACAACAGACATGATGCAATGTCCTTTGAATGCCTCCGTTATATTATTTTTGGCATTTGGGCCAAACAGACACGGTCACTTCTGTCTGTCTCTCAGCCAAGATATAATAATATAGAAATGTACATTCACTGTGTTGTCCCTGGACACATAAAAACAGATAGGTAAAGGTCAAGGTCACTTCTCCTGTCACTCCCCGGAGGCAAGAGGGCAGAAACAGAGGTGACTACCCTGCATGCAGACCTATCAGGTGTCATAGCCAGCACCTCTAGGAAGAATGCGATCTGTTTTTTGTTTTCCCCATACGAGTACTACGATGCTACCGTGGCGAGTACCTACGAGCTTCTAAATACACGCCTGGCGTTCCGCTACCGGGCATCTAACTATATTCTTTCCTTACCCCTGGCACTTCTCAATACCAGAACGGGGGGAGATCAGATGAGACGTCTTAAGAACATGCTCGTGTCAATCACAGGTAATTCCATTCGTCGGTGAGCGTACTCGAGAAAATAGCCTCGGATGAGCAGATAATTTCGGCTCAAGCTGGAATTTTTCTGCCTGAAGGGCTTCCTATATCGGTTTTTTTAAAAAGGTACCTTAAAAAATAAAATTCTACTCTCTGCTGAGTTCTCTTAATCATGTACGATTTTTACCCCAAAAGAGAAGGAAACCTCAATTCGTTCCTGGTCACCTTGAAATTGTTTACATATTATGGACCCAGGAGCATTATGAGTTCTATCAAGTGCACAATAATACGTTATATTGACACTGATGTGTGTAAACCCTGTTCACTGTGAGCTCGCAAAGAGGTGAAGTAGAATGTCGTGAAGAAAGCCACTGACAACAATTTTAACATTAGAAAAAAACAGACCAGGATTCCCTCTTAACGCCCAAGAGCTGATGCTATTACAAAATACACAATTACATGACGCTGTGAAAACAACGCACTACAACCAAAACGACAAAATACCTCAAGGGCGTAGATCTGAAACACTCACCAACACACCAAAAATCCCCAGAAATACAGGAAGAAGATTATATTTGACGCCTTGAGAACAGTACTTTTACTTTACTTTTTGTATTCTCCTTTCTTTCGTATCCGAAGCTGATGTCGACAGATGTAGCAGTTTTCAATAAAGTACTCGGTGGCTCGGTGGGTGGTTTCTGCGGCAGAATATGTTATTCTGTTGGTGGACCTCTTTGATGCTGTCCATCTAAGTTTTTCGTGGTCTATCCCTGCCTTTGTAGTCTGATTCCCTTGCGATGGATGCTTATGCAACTGGTTGTTTTTTTGTTTTTGTTGTTGTTGTTGTTGTTGTTGTTGTTGTTGTTTTGGGGGGTTGTTTTTTGGTGGGGGTGTTGTTGGTTGGGGGGTTTTCGGAAAAGGGGGACGAAAAGAGCGGGGCGGGGCATTCTCACCAAGTTACCGAACTTCTTAATTCTTTTTTAGAACAATACCAACGGCGTCAAAACACGAGCGCAAACATCGGTGGCCACCCTTTAACCGCCCAAGAGCCGAGCGAGGCGGGCTCTAGAACATCGTGGCGCCTGAAGAACCCGGTGGTAATCCGCTGTCCAAACATGCCCTGCGCTGATCGTTTCTCGCCCACTGGTCATCGCTGGATGATCGCGACTCCGTGAGACATGAACGGAACGCGGCTGTGTCCACTCTTCTTGCGGCTCCACTGGACACGAGGAATGCCAACGAAAGGGCGTTGTCCAACAGTGATGACGGGGTCTTTCTTTTTGTCTCCCGCTTCTTTTCTTGTTTTTTTTTTTTCTCTTTTCTTTGCTGTTGCCGTTATTATTGTTCTTTATTGTCTTTCGTTGTGCTACGTTTTGCTACTACTGTTGTTGGTGTTGTTGTTGTCGTCGTCGTCATTGTTGTTGTAGTTTTGTTGGAGACGGCCAGTCAAAAGGAGTTCTGCCAGATCGCTTTGTAATGACTTAAAGGCTCACAAACCCTGAAGGTACACAACCTAGATAAGCCATTAGGCGCACTGCACCTGAAATACGGAACAGACAGTCGATTTCATGATGACAGACCCATGTTCTGTTCTTTCTCTGCAACATGACGACAATGCTGGACAGATGTCTGAGAATAGCTCTTTCTGCAAAGTCATAAGACGTGTGAAGAGGTGTGGCCATAAAAAATGTGGGGTTGG
>NW_004797314.1:2094811-2095930 GCF_000002075.1 Aplysia californica | reverse complement strand
ACACCACAGAATAGACCAAAGGATATTAAGAGATATTTCTCATGGAGTAATATTTAAGACAACTATTAGTTTGCTCTTTGATGTCTTTTTTAGGCGATGACCAGGCGGGTATACTGTACTCTCAACGCCAGTCTGATAAAGAGTTATCGCATTTGATTTAACTAGGCTATCACTGTTGAGAGAGAAAATCATAAAAGTGACTCTAGTCTCACGGCTATTTACTCCCTTATAATCCTTTTTTTTTAAAGTTCTATACTATTAGATGGTCTAGACTGTCTTTGTGTCTCTTTGTCTCCCGAATGCACACTTTCTTTTCCTTCATCCAACCCTCCAATGACCCTTACCCTGTAAAACCCTACCTTTTATTAACCATCGTCGTTCCCCTTCCTCGTTCATTAAAAAGGAAGAGACGACAAGTACTTGTAACTACTGCTCCCACCAAACACAAAACCCACCAGCCCCAACTACTCCCAACGTATTATGCACGTACAGACAGTCTTGACAGGGGCGGATAACCCATGATGGAGCACCATGCCGAACCCATCCTTATCTCCCCTTTGTCTCCACGGGACTCAAAGGCCAAACGTTGACAGGTACAAAACACACACGCCGAGCCGCGCATAATCCCGAGGAGAAACGACAACCTGTTGTGTGATGAAAGTAAAATGCTAGAGGAAGGATCAAGCTCCAACAGACCCGTGTGAGCGGCCCCATGAAAGAGATACTGTGATGCACGCGATCCTGATCGAAGACACAGGGTTGTTCGATACAGAAACTGAGGCCGAGATGGATGAGGCGGACGGGCAGGCAGGTAGACAGACAACCAACGAAAAAGAGAAACAGACAGACAAACTGACGGAGGAAGAGGCGTGGGTGTAGAGAGGAGGAAGCTAAAGAGAAAAATTACTCATTCACAAAGAGGGAGATGGAGAGAGAAAGACAGAAACATGTACACACGTACACTGAAAGAGAGAGAGAGAGAGAGAGAGAGAGAGAGAGAGAGAGAGAGAGAGAGAGGAAGAAGAGAGGCAAAAAAGGAGATAGAGATAGACCAGGGGATAGAAAAAGAGAAATGAACCAGGGACAGAGTGTAGAGGAAGAAAAAGACAAAGAGAGAAA
>NW_004797314.1:2089269-2091752 GCF_000002075.1 Aplysia californica | reverse complement strand
CTTCTTCTTCTTCTTCTTCTTCTTCTTCTTCTTCTTCTTCTTCTTCTTCTTCTCCCCTCCTCCTCCTCCTCCTCCTCCTCCTTCTCCTTTTTCTTCTTCTTCTTCTCCGACGAGTCGTTTGGCTCAAGTAGCCCGTAAAACAAAACAATGCGGTCAACAGCCTGTCAAACCCACACAAACTTTTCGCATACGCTGCGATTGTTTGCAATTCATTCATCTCTAGTTACCTTGTGCATTCCACCGGTGTGAGAAGTGGGAAGAAGGGTTCTGTCCCCATGATAAGGGAAAACGTGACGGAAAAGAGATTCAAAATGGCGAGACAAATCTTAGTCGCGCTACATTTTTAACACATTTCGTGCCGCGCACACAGATTTGGAAATCCCCCGTGCGCGGTACGAAATGCGTTAAAATTGTCCAAGGCATTAGCTAAAAAGCTGGACATATTGTAGGAGCTCCTTTCTGCCTACCGCACGACCTTGTCCATTCTTATAATATGTCAACATCGTTTGATTTCGTTATTTGGACCAGTTATTAAAGCTTCTTTTGTGCAAACACCGACATTTGATTTGGTGCTTATTCTAAACACCCAGTTTCTTCATTCAAGTTATCCTTTTTTATGTTATGGTAGTTAGTCAGAGGGGAAAAGCTTAAAATTTGAATACTGGACCGGAATTGGGAAGCATTTAAGTACCCAAACCCCGAATTCCGTTGCCAATGCTAAGTTTAAAAAGAGCTTCAAAGTGCAAGCATGAAACCCTTTAGTGATGCTCATAGGTACGGTCATACTACACCACAAAACAAATAGTGTAAACCGATACGGACCAACGCGTCACTGTGCAAATCGATGGCAAAGGTATTCACTTCTGGTTAACCTATCAGGCGTATTAAATTCCTACACCCTTTCTACTGCTAGGAACAATATTATAATATAATAAGCTAGACAGTGTATTCCAGCATAATTTGGATTTATTTTGGAGAGCATCAATTGACCCACTTTGAACCCAAAGGAAGGGCAGGGGGTGAAGGGTGCCGTGCGAGCTCAACTACAGCGAGACTGGCGTTTTGCCCTTTATTCGGGTGCCTGTGGTGCTCATGTCCAAAGCAAACTTTTTTTATAGAGAGCAAAGAGTGGCCGCCATGACAGTTCACTGTCTATGATATTGTAATACAAGTCTATGACCCTCTCTGATCTTACCAGCAAGCAAAGGTTAATTTTGAAACGCTTGCAGGCAGAATTGTTGGGGCTTTTTTTTTTTTTTTAATCGTTCTCCATTTCAAACATCCCTCAATTATGTTATACTGCAGGCCAAAAGACCAAATTCGGGTCAAATACGGTCAAACAAAAATGACAAGAAATTAGATCCAGATCACTGTCCAGAACACACACATTTCTAAACGGGGGTGTAATCGTTCCTAGTGTCGTCTCCTGGCTCCGTGCCGTGTTGACCGTTTGGCATAAACAAAGGGACACAACGCCGGTAACGGAATGCCTGGTGTTGCAGACATTCACCTCTGGCTATCAACATCTACGTGACAAAAGCTTCGGAAACATTTTTAAATACTGTTTTTGCGCTCCTGTAAGTCTGCCAGTCTGAAACTTTGCACTGAGCACCCATATCAGAGATATACTCACTTTCTCTCTCTCTCTCTCTCTCTCTCTCTCTCTCTCTCTCTCTCTCTCCCATAATGGACAGACAGACCAACAAACAGGTAGACATTAATGACAAACATCGAGGAGACACATGAATAATCTGACACACTTCTAGCAAACCACACGCACTCAAACACACACACACACACACACACACACACACACACATACACACACACACACATATATACGCACACATACACACACACACACAGCACACACTACTCACCACTATCCATGTCTGTAGCACTGACGTTGACGAGCCAGGTCAAGATCTCGGCGTCCTCAGAGATCTCCCTGTAGTAAGACACGGGGTCAAACAGAGGCTGGTTGTCGTTCGCGTCCTTGACATCCACATAGACGGTCACCACAGAGTTCAAGGGCGGGGATCCCGCGTCCTTGGCAATGACCTTGAGTGTATACAGTTGTCGCTGTCGATGAAAACAGAAAAGGTATGTCATTATCTGTGTCACTGCTTGCCATCCTTGATGATATCGTCCACAAGTGGACAATTTAGTGACTTTTGGTGGGCTGTGGGGACCACTCAGGTACTAAAACTGGTATTATTTAATGCCGCCCTTGGAAATACATGTGTGTGGGAGGAATAAACATTTTAGCCTCATAAAGGTGGCATAATTCGGCACTGGCTGTAAATGGTTGTAAGGAGTGGAAGCATCTCAACGTATTTATCATTATTGATAAACACGTTAAACCAACCTTAGCAAATATTCATATTTTGAGTCCAGATAGAAAGGGACAGAAAGACTTGTTTAACGTTGTTATCTTTCTTGGATGATATGCTTTTCTGTGTTTGAAAATCAAGCATTTGGGG
>NW_004797314.1:2084602-2086034 GCF_000002075.1 Aplysia californica | reverse complement strand
GGGGGTGGTTGTTGCACTTATCGCAAAGTAACCCCGGTGTCGAGGTTGGCTGTGAGGATCTGTCACAAAACAGAGGATTCCCATCGACTTACATACTGCTTTCCGTGGTGATATTTTCCGTTAAAAAGTTTATTGCTATTAAGACGAGAAAAGCATGACACGATGTGTCTTATCGTCGGCCAGATTATGTTCAGATGTACTAACCCAAAACCGTGGATAAGCGTTTTTATTGGAAAAATCTTAATCTAGGATATAGGTTGCATGTGCTCGAGACATAGTTTTCTACATTCAAATTCTAAAAGTTGAAAAAAGCAAGAAAAGATACATAATTTAAGAACAATTGTTAAAAGAATAGAACCACTTTTTTCTTTCTCCTGAATAGAAGAATTTGCATCCTAGGCTTAGAACATTTGAACAGCTCACACACGTTATCACCCTGGACCGAAGATTCCGGATTTTTTAATTAAGATGCCTTGCCCTCAAGGAGTTTGGACCTTGTCAAGGCTTCCACCCCTCCAGACGTTCATCTGCTCTTGGCACACAGGCTATCGACGTGACGTCATAGACAGACAGACAGACTTCCCCGACAAAAGACGAGTGAATCTTCCTTGTAAAAATATTCCTAATCACTCTCTGCATCGTCGTTGTTGTGGGTGGTCGGCGGGTGTGAGTCTGCCCCTTTCTTTTCTATCAAACACCTACCATCCTTATCGCTTCTCTTGTTCGTTTGTTTGGTTTTGTTGTTGGAGCTGTTTGTTTTTTGTTGTTTGTGTGTGTGGGGGGTGTTTGTTTTGTTTGTTGGTTTTTGTTGTTTGTTTGTTGTTGTTGTCGTTTGTTGTTTTTTTGTATTTGCTTGTTGTCGTTGTTTTTGTTGGTTTTTTGTTGTTGTTTTTTTTGTGGGGGAGGGGGGTTGGGGGGGATGTTACTGTTATCTTCAGCACTTATATAGTCTACTCGTAACTGTGTTGCAAGTGCTGTAAAACTCTTACCAAGACTACATGCTCTGCATCATCAAACAAGCGGAGAGCACTGCCATATTGGCACAGCCGCCCACGCTGGACATTTTCTGAGGACAGATCAGGAAACGCAACAGACGACTGCACCCCCCCCCCAAAAAAAAAATCCTTTTGTGACAGGAGTTCCAACACCTGATGCTGTCTGCTGGCTGTGCACGGGTGCTATGTCGGGCGTTCGCGCTATGTGAGTGCAGAGTTCTATCACAGGTGGGGAACTGGTCTCCAAAAATGTGCCCCACTCTTTCCTAAACGCCTTCTTGTTCTTCTTGTTCTTCTTTTTGTTCTTCTTCGTATTTTAGTTCTTGCCTTTCTTCTTCTGTGTCATCAAAACAAAATCAGAACACAATAACAAAACGAAGAAAGAGAGAAAAAGGGGAGGGGGCGGCGGCAAAATGAAAGAGAGAGAGAGAGAGAGA
>NW_004797314.1:2082999-2084202 GCF_000002075.1 Aplysia californica | reverse complement strand
AAAAAAAAAAGAAAAACCGTTCAAAAACCAACCCTATAACATATTCGAGATCAGACGAGACTCCATAACATAGTCCACCTCCCGTCACCGCCTGACACTTCCGCCACCGTCGTGTCGTCATACACTTGACCACTACTGGCCACCAGCCCAGCGCCAGGCAATCAATCGCTTAATCAATGTTTGCTTCGCCAGATTCGAGAAGAGATCGAAGCGTGTCACGAGACTGATTTGGAAGGCCGTACCGTTGCGCTGTGCAGTACCGCAAGTCATTGAGGCAACAGCGGTGGGGAACACCGCGCGAAGCAACAAAGCGGTCAGCTCATAAAGTGCTCTGAACAGAGCTGATCTTTCTTTACACGTCTCGACAATCTTATGCTTTCAGTTCTCACAACAAAAATCTCCACCGTACCCTGATTAACTCTTTGACGACATACCGGGCCCACAATAATAATCATATGTCCGATCAGCAACTGACCAAGAGTAATGTTGCTGCAGATTTCGAGCTAAACTATCAAAGACGGATCAGAAACAGGAATTCGCATATTTCATAAGTTGCTTGTTGTTGTCTGCTTTTTTAGTTTTCAGTTTTAATAAGAGTGTAACAGCACTTGCAGCACATTAGGTCATATAAGTGGCGAAGGTTTGAGGTGTTACAATAAACACAAAAAGGAAGGAAAGATAAAGAAAATAGAGGTGTATTTAAAAGGAAAGAAGGAGCAAACTACACCAGAGCATCCGCCAACCACCCACTGTGCGTTTCTAAGTTTTAGATGAGGAAAACAAACCTGAACAATCAGTGTGAATAACGAATATTTTGCTTCTTTTAAGTACCCCAAAATACAGTGTCTTTAAGCGTCATCGATTGACCAGAATGCGAGTCCCAATGGGTAAAAAAAAAGAGTAAGTAGCCCTACTATGAAGCCTGTCGTCTGTGACGAGTGTCCATTCATGTACATGCAGGTATATAACTAGGAGTTGTGACGGGCCTGCGTTGTAGACAAATAGACTGTTAATAAGGTTCTGGGGTTTTGGGTTTTGTTCAACTCGATAAAAAGAGTGGTGGGTGGATTCCCCGCTCTCCATCTGCCGCGGTAGACAACAATATTATTAAGGTAAGACATGCTATTCGATAAAGTTGAGAGTACCTTCAAAAACGGCTCGAGGCTACCTGTCAGTCAAGGAACGATTTATCTCTCTCTCTCT
>NW_004797314.1:2080827-2082807 GCF_000002075.1 Aplysia californica | reverse complement strand
TGTGTGTGTGTGTGTGTGTCATAGTGTATGTATGCATGCATGTGTGTGTCCACCCTCGTTCAAACCACCTCACTCTACCAAACACGCCGTGAAAAAAAGCTGAGCAAATTCACAAAACTCGCTCTTCAAAAGGTGTGACGTCGAGCTTCTCTCCAGGCCCGCCAAAGCGACCGCAACGTTTGTAAAGTCCACCAGACAACTGGGATCGATGTCACAGAGGCCGCGATCCGGTCAGTGATCAGTCCAGTAGCGCCGGTCAGCGGCACCAGGGAACACAAGGCTAGCACCGGGGTAAATATTAGACCGGTCTCCTGGAGCCCGCGGATGGCGCGCCGGTTTATGCATAATCAAGTATTAGGTGTGTAGAGCTGGGGCTAAGAGGAGTGAGAGGAGTGGTGGTAGCGGGGAAAACACTTGACGTTGTCGGGGAAGGTGTAAGTGACGAGAGTGAGTGGACGACGGTACGGTGGTGGTCCGGGCCTTTCTGGTCGTCTGTGTTTTGTTAACATTACTATCGTCGTCTACTATTGTCGTCTGTATTTCGTTAACATAATAATATGTATTATCGTCGTCTATTTTTTGTCAACGTTATTATCGTCGTTATTTTTTTGGCAAATATTATGAAAGTGATCATCAGGGGTTTTCGTTGAGACCGTTATTGTTGTTGTCGTTGTCTTCGTTGTCGTTGTCATAACTGACATCCTCAAAGTCGATGTTGATGGAGTTCCTGCGATTTTGTCGTTGTTGCTGTTGTTTTTGTGTTTAAGCTGCCAAAGATGATGTGCAGTCGTATTTCTTTTGAATGTAATGTACTGTTCCTATTTTTTTCTTCATCTAAGCCTCTGACTCGATAATATGTGATCGTCACTTGGAAAAGTACTACCCATAAAAGCAGTATCGTGTGGAGTAGTGCTCGCCAAACTGGACGATATCGCCCACTGGTTGGGCATTTTGGTGATTTTTGTGGGCGATGGGCCAACCTAAGTAGTTACAGGTATCATTTAATGCCTCGCTTGGAAAGACATTTATATGCTCTTGTAGGTAGGCGGTATGAAAATTTCAGCCTACTACAACGGACAAAAGTGGGTACTGGTTATAAAAAGTTTGAAAAGCACTGGTGTAAAGTCTGTAGAAAAGCTTCTGCTGCTACCATGACTGTCTAAGCCTCGCTACTTTATTCTAACATCGTTCATCAGACTTTGGGTGGCCCTGGACATATCTAATCGGTCTGTCGACGTGACGTCTCAAACACGGAATTCGAAACAAAAACCAACAAATCATAAATCACCGAGAACTATGGAGCCACCTATATCCCATTTCGTCTGTCAAAGGCGAGGAAAATCTCTCGTCCCAAGCAAATCTCCGCCAGAAGCCTCTTGATTTAGTACCACTTTATTCTCCTCGAGGTACATGCAGAGTTTGTGCCTCAATTCTGCCCAGGATCACGAGCTGCAGATAAGATATGACGAGCTATGGGAACAAAGCTGGCCCTCGAGAGGCGCTCGGGCGCATACCTCGACAAAACACGAGTGCTCGTATCGGTGTGGAAGAGTGGAGAAATATTTGGAGTTTATTGAAATTGGTGGTGGAAGAGATACAGGTGCGTGGGTGAGAGGTGAGGTTGAGGGGTGGAAAAAACAGAGAAAGGAAAGAGAGAGAACGAAAGAGAGAGAAGAAGAACAAGGAGGAGGAGGAGGAGGAGGAGCGAGGAGGAGAGGGGGGGGAGAACGAAAGAGTAAAAAGGGGGGACCAGAATTTCGACAAGAATGTGTTTTCCAGGTGTGAGTACAAGCGCGCGTGTCGTTCTGTAGATAGAGAGAACACAGAAGCTATTTCCAGAACGGATGTTGAACACGAGAGATAGCAACGCCGAAAAAAACAGCCCGAAAAAATTGGAAACTTCTGAGCAAGGTGGTGAGGGAGTGAAGGAGGGGTCTTTACCTGTAAAAAATAACAGATGGGCTAACCACTGGTTCTACA
>NW_004797314.1:2076185-2079744 GCF_000002075.1 Aplysia californica | reverse complement strand
ACAGACAGACAGACAGACAGACAGACAGACAGACAGACAGACAGACAGACAGACATGGGGAAGAGAGAGATGAGGTCGATTGCGAACAGGGTAAAAGAAAATAAGATTAAGACCGGAGATGAAGAAAGAGCTACACATATGCATGAAAAGAGAATAAAGCAATCTTTAGTGCTTTTAGAAACAAGATAATAATATACCTGTATAATTTTTCGACCACCCTGGGCGCTTTTCAAATTTCGCTTCATCCTGAAAGCTGTCCGTCTCCCTTGGGGAGCGGGGTATTATCTGTCATCCGGTAGCATTGCCATCATTCTTTCCCTCAGACAATTTCCCAAGCATGCAAGACGTGCATTATTTTGTAAATTGCACAAAAGAGCGGTATTGCGTTCCCGGAACGACACAAGATAAAGGGGGGGGGGGAGAGAAGGCCGTTATGCAGTGGCAATGTGCTGTGCTGTGTCGTGTGTTGGTTCAGCGATGTGTCGCCTGCTAAACCCCAAGGCCACAGTCTAAATCAGTGAGTGTCTGTCTCGTCAATGCCCTTGAGGAGATATCGGATAGAATGAAGAAAAAGAGAAGACAAGAAGAAGAAGAAAAGAAAAACACTAAACAAAGAAGCGCTTAAATTATGTTTCTTTCCCCGAAGGTCGAGCCGTCGCTAAAACATTCTGTGTTCAGGGCCGAAGCTATAACTTTTTGGCAAAACTTTGTGTTGGAGGACGGCAGACAGGTGTCGGGAGAGGAGACGAGATGAAGAGGGGAATCTGGAGGCTGGCATACCTAGGACAAAACTGCAAGGGCGGTCCAGACACTGAGGGGAATATTCTGTTTTGTCTTTCGTCCAGATGCAAAGAATGAAATGTTTTTGTTGGAACGGAATCTACCACGCCATACGCCAGAAAAGTTCCCTAAGGTATAGAACATCTGAGTCTCACTGAAGTGACGATAGGTGCTTGGTTTTTTTTAAAAACGCAAGACGGTCAAAATTAGGGGGAAAAGAGAAAGAAAGAGAGCGAGGGGGGGGGGTTATCAAATATGGGGAATTTATTATATCGTTACCGACACTTTTTCTTCTTCTTCTTCTTCTTTTTCTTCTTCTTCTTCTTTTTCTTCTTCTTCTTCTTCTTCTTCTTCTTCTTCTTCTTCTTCTTCTTCTTCTTCTCTTCCTCCTCATCCTCCATATTCTCATCATCATCCTCCTGCTCATTCTTCTCCTCCCCTTCTTCCTGTTTTCCTCCATCTCCTCCTCCTCCTCCACCTTCCTCTTCCTTCCTCCTGCTCCTCACCCCAACCTTCATCATCAGTACCAAACTCACCTCCTCATAATCCAACTCCTTGAGCAGCGTCAGAGATCCCTGCACCTCGTCCAACAAGAAATACTCCTTTCCCCACTCCGACTGCAGCTCGTAGGTCACTCTGGCGTTGAGCCCGTTGTCCTGGTCGGTGGCCAGCACATGACCGATGGTGGCGCCGGGCCTGGCACTCTCCAGCACCTCGAACGAGTAGAAGGGTCGGTCAAACGAAGGGGCGTGGTCGTTGATGTCCACTACGGTCAAGTGCAGGCTGGAGCGGACCTGGTGCTTCCCGTCACTGGCGTCCACGGACATCCGGTACGTTCGTTGTTTGCCGTAGTCCAGGGGCTTCACCGCCGTCACAACACCTGGGGCGAAACAAAAGTATTGTAAATGTTTTACGCCCACATCAACACAACTGAAATCAGTGTTTGCCGACCTAGGCGATTTTGGTGACTTTAGTAAACGATGGGGTTGAACCATCAGGTATCATTTGATGCCCCGCTTGGGAATATATTACATGTATGTAGAAGGGCGGTACGAAAATGTTAGACTCTAAAAGGTGGCAAAAATTGGGGCTTGTTATAAAATGGTTGACAAAATTAGAGTTTGACCATTAACTGAAAGAAAACAATACTATTTAAACTTAACATTTTTAGAACTTCATGTCTTTAGCTAAGACGTCGCTTTGCCCAGACATGACCAGCGCTGAAATAAACAACCCCCGTTCACCACGAATAAAGAGGGCAACGTTTCAACTCCTTAGTGTGTGTGTGTGTGTGTGTGTGTGTGTGTGTGTGTGTGTGTGTGTGTGTGTGTGTGTGTGTGTGTGTGTGTGTGTGTCTGTTTGTGGGGTGGAGGTAGTGAGGGGAGGGGTGGCATAGAGGTATTCTTTCTGGTATCTTCGTCTTTCTTTTTTCCTGCAGGAACGTTCGTGTATCTTTATCAAGGTGTCTTTTTCGCAGATGATTGTCTTGGACAGGTGGTCGTTTGAGCAGGTCCGACTGTACAAGGGCAAAGAAAGAAGAGAGAGAGGCAAATCGGGTTACTCACCATCTTGTCCAATTCTGAAGTTGCCGGAGTCTGGGCCAGACAGGGTCAAGGACAGGGAGGCGGTCGGGTCAGGGTCAGTGACGAAGACGCGGGCGACGGAGGAGTCGGACTGTCCGGCCTCCTTGACCTCAGCATCGTACAGGGAGCTAGAGAACACCGGCGGGTTGTCGTTCTTGTCTACGATGGAGATCTCGACCTGAAGGAACAGAACAGAATAATGTCGTTTAAAGCAACAGTTTATCATAATATTTTTCATTTGAGCAGAAAAGAAAAATACCGTTTAAAGTTACAGTTTATCACATTTCATTTGAGCAGAAATGAAAAATACCGTTTAAAGTAACAGTTTGTCATAATATTTCCTTTGAACAGAACTGAAAAATGTCGTTAAAAGCAACAGTTTATCATTTGAGTTTGACTAAAGAGGTATCGACACAATATTGGCCATATGATTCAAGGAAGAAAAATGACAGATAAGCAGAAGGAAGGAAAAGAAGTAAGACAAACCAGTGGCGCCCTCCAACCACCCACTCATATTCTAAGAGGATCGGATCGACTTGAAGTAAGGCAAAACGCGGATCATTTTCAAGAATGCGGATTTCCGGATAATTTAGCCGGAAATTCGGAACATCTGCGTCATATATCACGCATGTTTGGTTTTTTGTTTGTGGGGTTTTTTTGTGTTGGTTTTTGTTTTTAACCTCCCATTCAGCCAGTCCTTCACCCAAATTCTTTCCCCCAAATCAGCTCTACGTGGTCGCTAGAGACCACACCAACCTGCTATATCAAAGTAACCCGTGAGTCACTTAAAGCTGATAAGACTTTCAACGTTCACGTTTAGATACGTGCTCGGCACTTGAAACTTGGAAACGTCACAGACATTCCTTTTTAGAAAGTTGAAAAACCTCCGGATTACGAGGCCGATATGACGGGTCTCTTGGTATTCCAGTACTGTTTTCACACCTGTGTGGGGTGAATACCTAGATTGCTGCCAGGTCGGCAACGGGGGCTTTCTTCAAGTCCTTGAGGGTCTTATTTAGATAGAATGTTACCACTTTTATAATCTTTATTCTTTCAAACTAATTCTTTCTCCAGAATTTATTGTTTGACGTTTCTGAATCATTGATTTCAAAACTATAAAAAAAAAGGCAGACCTTAGAAGGTTGCTGCTGGGACGTAAATAACTCTCTCTCTTTCTCTCTCTCTCTCTCTCTCTC
>NW_004797314.1:2073422-2075357 GCF_000002075.1 Aplysia californica | reverse complement strand
CCCCCCCCAACCCTTCAACTATTTCACACCCTGACTCTCCCCTCCATCCTTCCTTCCGTCCATCTTCCTCAAACAGACAGCCCTAGTGTCACAGACACAAGGAGGTTATACAGTTGTTCTAAGGTCTCTGCATAGTTAATAGACAGCGCCATCAGCGCTACTACTACACACAGAAGCCTGCCCCGACTCCCGACTTCCTCTGGCCTATTCTTGACACATGCGGAGTCGTAAACCCGCGCGAGACAACGACCAGGGACGCCGACCTTCGCGGGGTTTCCAGGCAAGTCAAGTCTGCCTGGCCTGATGCAAAGAGATGGGTTGGCCTGACGGGTTCATTCACAAGGAAATGCCACGTCAGCACAACTCTAGTAATTATAATGCTTACATACCGAGGACTACACACTATAATGTGTGCTTCTCAATACATACCTATGCCCTGGCGTCTACTCATACTGAAAGCCGTAAACTTTGTAACCGTTACCTAATCAAAGAAATAGAAGACAATGGAACTGTTGCTGTTTGTTTGGGGGGTGGGTGGCAGTGATGGCGATGGTTAGCTGCTGAAGTTGTTTTGTATTATATCTATTATATTATTATCATTAATGGGGTTATTGCTATCATTAAATTATTGCTTCATTTTTTTTTATTGTTGTTGGAATTGAGATTAATATTTTTGGTATTATTATTTGTATTATTATTATTAATAATATTGGTATTATTATTATTATTATTATTATTATTATTGTTGTTGTTGTTGTTATTATTATTATTATTATTATTATTGTGAGCAAGGGGTTGAGATTGCCATTGCTTGTGGTGTTCTCGTTGTTATGATTAAGTAGGGTTCGCACTAGTTCCGTTTTGTGACACAATGACATAATGTTTCACCCCGCTACATCCAGTTATCTGACTATATCCATTACCTACAAAGGCTCATTTTAAACCGTAACAAGTCTAGACCACCTCCGCACATTCCAATCCCGTTACCCAATTCTATTTTTCAAGACTATAAAGAAACCACGCGTCGAGTGTCGCGTCTCTCTGCTCTTGGTGAACCCATCCTTGCACGAGACAGGGTTAAAGCACAGTGCACACTGACAGTCGGATTCATCGGATTGAATCGGGGCCCGCGAGATTTTCTTTCATGGATGGGGCAAAAGAAACTATTTTTTATTTTTTTATTCACCTACTTTTTTTATTTATTTACTTTGTGTGTGTGTGTGTGTGTGTGTGTGTGTGTGTGTGTGTGTGTGTGTGTGTGAGGAGGGGAGGGGTGGCACGATACGGTCTATTTGACTCACGATCTTGAAACAAAAGTGTTTGATTTGGAAGGTCACTGTACATTTCAGATGAATCGACTCGACTCAATCCGATCAATCCGATTGTCAGAGCGCACTAAGTATAAGGTTTTGCACACAGAGACATCCACACGCCAGTGTAGATGAGGCGGGAACGAGTTTTCTAACCGCGCGACAGGACAGGTAGAAAGACAAAGTCATTGCTGTGAGGCCTATGAATTAAACAAAACCTCCAGGAAACACGACACATCCTCCTTCTCTCAACAGACAGCAATATTGACTTAAGGATTTCGCCCCTTATCTCACGAGTGCATTTCGCTCGTTCAGAAGGAAAACCGTTACATCACTCTATGGCGTGCGTATGTGACAGAAATGCCTGGCATCTCTCCTTTACAACGTGTCGCTTCTTCCCTTTCACAACGACCCGAAAGTGACAAACAGTTAGCCATCTTGACATCTGCCTTCACGCGTGAAGCCACAGGAGAAAGAAACATAAGAAAGCAAACACAAATAATGTTGGAATGAAGGCGAAAAGAGCCATAGTACACGAGTCAAAACACATTCTTTAGTGTACACGAATACAATAGCTGTACATAACTTCTCTCTCTCTCTCTCTCTCTCTCTCTCTCTCTCTTTT
>NW_004797314.1:2071147-2072403 GCF_000002075.1 Aplysia californica | reverse complement strand
CTCTCTCTTTCTCTCTCTCACACACACACACACACACACACACACACACCCTCAGCATGAACACAAGAGGTAGTGTAGACAACATCAATCAAGGCAAGAGCTCAAAGCTCCCAGCTCCCCCGCTCTCCACCAAAAGAATTCTTAAGGCGGTAAGACTCCATAAGCCCATGCTCAATTCCCGGCCTTCTCAACCAGTAAACTGGGGCTCAGGAGCCTCCTGGACCAATGATAAGCTCGGGTTACCAATTTCGAATTCTTTTCAAACTGTAATTAATTGACTTAAATACCAAACTAGCCTCTAGCCTCTCTTAATGTCTGAGCAATTTCCCGTTCCAGCTCGGAGAAGCGGGGAGTGTTTGTTGCACACAATTGGTTCTGGTGCATAGTTATACTTGGAATCTAACGAGGCTGTGCTTGTATGCATGCAACACTGTTCGATTTGATGATTTGTACGCTGAGTTAGGAATTGAATTAAACGCTTTCAAAAGAGCAAATATCTCATCTTCCTCGTTCTCACGCTTCTCCTCTTCCTCCTTCTTTGTTATTATTATTATTATTATTATTATTATTATTATTATTATTATTATTATTATTATTATCATTATTTATCATTACTATTATTGTCGTCGATGCTATCATCATCACCAAGTAGAGATGAAGATCCTCCTCCTCTTATTTCTCTGTTATAATAACCATTATACTAATAACAATGCTGATCATATTATCATTACTTTCATTATAATCATTATTATTATTGTTATGTACCTGTTACAGTCACCATTATTACTATTAACTCCTCCTTCTCCTCCTCTTCCTCCTCCAACATTCCCGCGACCACCCCTGTCTCCCTTACAAGAACATCAAAAGAAGCCAAACGTTATTAATGACGACAAGCCAGACTCCGCGAGTTACATAACGCACTCGGCTCCCCTTTCCCTTATCGCAGCCCTCGCCCTGTCCCCGCTGGTTCAGAGATCCGCCCTACGTCAGCAGAGGGCCGGCCGGCTGGTGGCTATCGGCACTAAGAACAGACTCGCCACTGACACTGCTGACCGTTGGTGCTGACCACGAGTAGCCGACCACCCAAGTATGCCTCCTTGACCATAGAGACGGGAGGAAAATGAAAAGGGTGTGAGGGTCTTTGCACAGTGGCTGCAGCCGCCTTTTTGTTGGATAGATTGTGACTTGAATGAAGAGAGCAAAAAATAACTTGGTAAATAATCATATATCTCTTCTCTCCCCTCCCCCCTCTCTCT
>NW_004797314.1:2065906-2067066 GCF_000002075.1 Aplysia californica | reverse complement strand
GGGGCGTATATCAAAGAGAAGAAAAAAGAATTGGTTTAAATTGTTCATTATTCGAATGTAACGAATGGTTTGACAAAAAATAAATAAAGGAATGAGAAAATTATTGAGTTGGCGGCATAGATCCGTGAGAACAGCGGGGGTGCTTGGTGGGAGTATGACGTTACCACATCCCTAGCTCTGCCATCACAAGGCGCCCCATTGAAGATTGGAAGAGTCGAGTCATCATTAAAGAACAAAATAACAGCCCGCACAAACGCAGACGTGCACAATCCACCAGATTTTCGTTTCGTTTGTTTGTCCGTCCGTCTATCTTTCACGGGTAATTTGAAAACAATTTCAATACTGCTCGGCAGTGGGATGGACAAAAAGAGAATGGGTGGGAGAGAAGCAGCAGATAAGGAAATATGTGTAAAAGACTTAACGTCTACACCTCGTTGCTCCGACCACAAAACTATATAGGCATTATAATCTGCCTATATCGAAACTCAGAAGAAAAAAGTGCTGTGTCAAATCCGCGCTTTGTTCGTTTGGGTAAGAGCGGCAAATCAATACAATAACGGTCAATTAGTGCTGGGGGGAAAAACTACAAAAGACAGACAAAAACACCGGGGAGAAAGAGAAGAAATAAGATCTACCAGTCGCTACCTTAGATTTACAAAATTTTATCTGCTCAGTACTTAGTTTTGAGAAATGTGACGAGTTCAACAACATACCAAGCTTTATCGGGAGCAATTCTTTGAATATCTTGATAACGACCCCAAACAATCTTACAATTTTGATACAGCAGATAGAACACATTAATTTGGTTTCTGACCTCATTGTCTAAGTTACTCAAAACGGCCAAAAATGTCAGATTAGAACTTTGTAATTCTGAGGTAGCGCAATGGAGCCCTCCAGTCAACCACCCGCAATCCGTGCTTGGCCCAAGGACAACAGCCACACATACTGACAAACAGTGTCAATCACTTCTCAAAGCCAGCTGGTTTTTGGTACTACGCCCCACCCACGCCTCCAGCCAACCTCCGTGTGTCTGACTCAGCTGACGTGGTCAAAGAGACTTTTGTTTTCCCCGCACGGCACTGACACACACACACACACACACACACACACACACACACACACACAGAGAGAGAGAGAGAGAGAGAGAGAGAGAGAGAGAG
>NW_004797314.1:2063986-2065202 GCF_000002075.1 Aplysia californica | reverse complement strand
CTCTCTCTCTCTCTCTCTCTCGCTCGCTCGCTCTCTCTCTCCATCCCATTCTCTCTCCTTTTTCCTTCTCTCTTTTTCTAGCACTATTTTTTTCTCCCTCTGTCTTTCTTTCTTTTCCTCTGTAAGTGTGTATGTGGGTACCTGGTTCAGTATATCTTTCAGACAGTCTTTCCATCTGAACCTGAGCATAAGAACAAACTTGTTCCATCCATTCATCAGTGTCGGAATGAAGCCCAACAAAGCCCCGGAAAAACAATTATTACCCCAGATCTGAACGTAAGGTTAGACACGTCTAGACCACGATCACGAGAACCTACATGCTACATACCTACCTCAAACGCCTTCCTTTTCCCCACCGGTGTTTTATTATTTCAAGTTAATGCACCTTTCAAGTCTTATCAAACAACAAGACAGCATGTTAGTAGTAGTCCCTTACGAGTTCAGAGCCGTAAGTAGTAAGTGCACATCGCACTCTTTAAAAAGGTGTTACTCTAAAAGTGTCTTTGTTTCACGATAGAAACAATACCAAGGAGCCAAGAGGACTCCTCACTTGAACAAGAACTGTAAGAGAAGCGTAGAACAGAAGAGAAACAAGGTAGATCTACGGGGGAAGGGGGGGGGTGTTGTTATTTGGGGTGAGAAAGGGGAGAGGTCCTGATTCTTCTCGTTCTTTCTGTGATGGTATTTCTCAATGGTTTATTCAACTTCCAGATCCCACCTCCGAAATAAAAAGACCAAATACGGCAAGAGACTACTTGTGCGAACTCACCATGACCCCAACGCCAATGACAAAAAAAGAACAACATAATATGTCAAAAAGAAACGGTTAATAGAAACCGAATTTAAAGAAATGTCAACACTAGACTAAACAGGAATAGAACTTCAAAAAAAAAAAGAATTTTAAAAAGACCATAGATCTCCTTGACAACCTACTGCGTGTGCAATGTACTCATAACAGTTTGGTGTGACGTCCCAAGCCCGCCTTATGAAACAAAATGGGGAGTGCCCAGGACCAAGGGTTGAGAACCCTCCAGGAAGCTCTGCTGACTGAGGGACTGACGAGAGATCCAGTGACGCCGACATGACGTCAGATCTAACGTGAGCTGACACCCGGGGAAGGCGGGAGGTCACTGGGCCGGAAACAGGGCATGTCTCCCTGGCTTTAGGATAGACGGTGTCACGTGAGGAATAATGGGTGTGAGGGAAAGAATGGGGG
>NW_004797314.1:2060480-2063886 GCF_000002075.1 Aplysia californica | reverse complement strand
GTTGTTAAAGATACAACCGAGTTTCATGGTTGCCACACTTCTTTAATTTCGCGGTTTTTATGACGGAGACTCCCAACAATCATTGCGCCCTGACCTTTCAACTAACTGTCCATAAACCCTGGACATTCCTCCCGTAATGCCTCATCAAACTTCTTATTCCACCCAAGCGGCCAAAACAATCTCATTCAACGACCATATTCTTTTTCCATCCCATAGAACCCCGGCCCATTCAATCTCACCCCATCTCACTAAACCACCCCCATCTGTCTGTCCTAACATCCAGCTATCCATACATCTGTCTGTCCTAACATCCAGCTATCCATACATCTGTCTGTCCTAACATCCAGCTATCCATACATCTGTCTGTCCTCCTAACATCCAGCTATCCATACATCTGTCTATCCTAACATCCAGCTATCCATACATCTGTCTATCCCATGTCTTCCCATTTATCCTTCCTTCCTGCCAATCATGCACCCATCATTTTTCTAGCATTACCACTCCTGTATATTGATTCCAACCAAATCTCTCTCTCTCTCTCTCTCTCTCTCTCTCTCTCTCTCTCTCTCTCTCTCTCTCTCTCTCTCTCTCTCCACACACACACACACACACACACACATGCACACACACACACACACACTCACTCTCTCTTTCTTTTTTGTTCTCTTTCTCTCTTTCTCTTTTCCCTTCTCTCCATCACTCAATCCCTCTTCTTTCCTCTCTATCTGCGTGTGTGTGTGTGAGGGAGAAAGAGAGGGAGAGAGAGAGACAGAGAGACACAGAGAGAGAAAGGGGGAGTTTGTGTGTGTGTGCATGTGTGTGCGTGTGTGTGTGTGTGTTTGTGTCTGTGCTCGTGCGTATACATCCACCCATCCATCCAACCAAAAACCTATCCCTCCATCCACCTCCACCTTTTCCTCCTTGCCTGCTGCCTGTCTACGTGGGCGCGAAAACAACACAAAGGTTTTGACCCGGACTTAACGTGTCTCCGGACCATTTCTCACGTTTATTTTCCCCCAACTTACGCCACACGGAGACACTGTAGACGGTGCAAAGCCGTAACTCGTGGCTCGACTAGAGCAGAACGGCTTACACTTACAGCACAGGGAGCGTGTATTGGCTCCGTGAGTGTCTCCGTTTTAATTGTTCGCCATTATTCTGGGAGGGTGTCTTTCAACTTCCTCAGGCGTCACACTCTAATTAAACGCAAGTCGTCACAGGTCGCTTGTCGAGTATTTGGGGGGTTCTGTTTCTGTTTTTGTTTTTGTGTCTTGGGGTGGCTGTTTTGTTTCTTTCCCCAACCCTGAAAAGGGATCTTGCTACAAAAACCCAACCGTTATGGCGAATCAAAATTGATGTTAAGTAAAAAGTCATATCACATATTCAGGCAAAATATTTCTAAAATCTTATTTTGTGTCACTATTTGGGGGATGCCTTATTAATAGTGCGCATGAAAAGGATGAAAAAATCGTTTCACCTTATAGTGTTTCCATACCGCTTCATATGACGGGTGCACACTGGCACTTTGGGGTACATCTGACACTGATCGGTATTATCTACTATTCTCCTACAGTTACATATCATTCAATAACTTAAAAGAACACTGACATACTATATGTTAAGGATATTTTTTTTACATTTAGTTTTGAGCAGCCTTCAGGAGTAGCATTTCCCAGTCGAGCCTAAGAAAGATGCCAGCTGTCTCACATGTGGCGCTGCTCTGTCCCGACATGCTCATCACTCGCTTCCATCTACTGCACTCATTGTTTCTTTTTTTTTTTTTTGGGGGGGGGGTGTCTTTTGTTTTTAGTTTAGATTTACTAAGCTTTTTACGGCATTTTCAACACATGATGACTGGAAAGACAGACCGATACACAGACAGATACACAGACAGACACACAGACACACAGCCAGTCTGACAGACAAAGAGACAGACAGAAAATAATACAGACAGACAGATAGACCGACGAAGAGACTGACAGAAAAAACAAACACATAGGCAAACAGACAGAGAACACCTGTCGCTATCATCAGGCACCTCCAGATAAGGTCCAACAGCCCCGATCCCCCCTGGCACTGTGCTCTCTCTCTCTCTCTCTCTCTCTCTCTCTCTCTCTCTCTCTCTCTCTCTTTCTCTCTCTCTCTCTCCATATCCGTAACGTTACTCCTCTCTGCGGACTAGAAGTCCATATTATTACTATTATGCATTTCCTTGTAACTCAAACAACACCATTTCAACAACAAGGCTACTCAAACAAATCGGAACAACGCCACACTGAATGCGCCCAATCTAGGAGCCCAGTGCCCAACGGCGCAGCCAGGACGCACGCTTGAGAGAGCATCTCACCTGAACCTAAATCGTGTCCTGCTTCAATTCCCGATCAAGCACAAAACGCTAAACCAAACAGATCCAGGCGATTCAGGGACTCAGAGTGGTGGCACAAAGGGTGGGGAGACGCAGTCTTGAGGACTTGAGGGGAATAGAAGAGAGAAAGAGGGAGAAGTAGGTCGGTTGAGTGCTGGGTGGGAGGGGGCTGAGAGGAAAGAGGGTGGGGGATACAGAGGGAGAAGATAGATAGATAGATAGATAGCTAGATAGCTAGATAGCTAGATAGCTAGATAGATAGATAGATAGATAGATAGATAGATAGATAGATAGATAGACAGAGAGAGATAGAGAGATAGAGAGATAGTGAGAGAGACAGAAGGAGAGAGACAGAGAGAGATAGAGAGAGAGAGGCGGGGAGAGAAAGTGTGAGTGTGTGTGTGTGTGTGTGTGTGTGTGTGTGTGTGTGTGTGTGAGAGAGAGAGAGAGAGAGAGAGAGAGACCACCCAACAATGACTTCCATTCTGTTCTAACTGCTGTTCTCGTAGCCAAATGGTTCCCTCCCGATCTCTGACGCCATTATACCACCATCTTTCTGGTCTTCCTCTTGATCGTTTACCCGTCCTTAGTCTCATTTCAGTGACACCCCCCCCCCAAAAAAAAACAAAGAAAAACAACAACCAAAAACAACCCACCCATCTAATTTAGTAAAAATTCGGGTGGTCTCCAAGTAATTAAAAAACAACCGTTTCCAGCGATTCCAAATGAGTCTTATAGTCTGGTACATACAACACAAGGGCGGGTGTTGGTGTTTGTTGGTGTCGCCACCCTCCCTCCTCGCGGGTGTTGTTGTTACAGATCCAGAGGAGAATTCACTCCAGACACGGAGTCTTTCAGGACGGGGAGAGCCAGCCACACCTTCACGTTCTGACACGGGTTGGTAGGCGTCTTTCAGGGGTTGCTTGTGGCAATCTGTCTGTCTGGTATTCTTTATCTCTCTCACATTCGATCTTTGTTTCTCTCTCTGTCTCTGTCTCACTCTCTCTTCCTCTCTCGTTCTCTCTCTCTCTCTCTCTCTCT
>NW_004797314.1:2056963-2058299 GCF_000002075.1 Aplysia californica | reverse complement strand
TATATATACATTATATATACATACGTATATAATATATATATACACACATATATAAGCACACATATGATACTTCCGAAACGTAAAATCTGAGCATGCCCAAGCTGTTGCCCCGTGCTCTACCTCCCACAAAGGTCACCCTGTCAGAACAAAAATGACCCCGCTCAACTCCCACAATGTTCCCCAAAACAGAAAGCTGCATTAAAAACCCATGCTTAACCCTTTTCATTCCAATACTTTTCATACATCGTAGAGGGAAACGTGAAGAGCAATTTACATTAATAGGAACATTTCAAATCCTTCAACGTAAAACTCTTTTTTTAAGAATCCTAAATTACGTGTTACTACAGAAATAGAGACTAGAGTGACCTTTTCAGGGCCGCATGCAATATTCCGTTGACATCATTCCTTTGAGGAAAACACTCAATACAAAATATTTAGGAATTTTAGGAATACTTCTTTTCTTCTTTTATCGTTCAGGTCCAGCAGCCAAAAGATATGCATCGGATTCTGCGCTATTACAATTGTGGTGTAAAGCGAGACAGGGGTTCTCGAAATAACAGTGGGTGTGAAAAAGAAGTATGGCTTGCACCAAGGACGGGCTTCATTCATTCATTCATTCTCTCTCTTTCTCTCTCTCTGTCTTTCTCTCTGTCTTTCTCTCTGTCTTTCTCTCTGTCTCTCTCTCTGTCTCTCTGTCTCTCTGTCTCTCTCTCGCTATCTATCTATCTATCTATCTATCTATCTATTATCTATCTATCTATCTATCTATCTATCTATCTATCTATCTATCTATCTATCTATCCCTCTGTCTTTCTATCTCTCTCTTTCTTTCTTTCTTTCTTTCTTTCCTTCTCTCTCTCACTCCCTCGCCCTCTCGATCTGTCTCTCCTTCTCTCCCTCTTGTCTATAATTCCACCCTCTCTTTCTCCCTCCTTCCCTCCCTCCCTCCCTCTCTCCCTCCTCCCACCCCTCACCCCCACCCCCTCGCTTCCGTTTACTCTTGACAGAAAAAGAGTTAAAAGCCACAGAGAAAACTGAACAGAATGGAGCCTGTCGGCCAAATTACGGTCTCAAACCCCCGGCGACCGTCTAAAGTAGCAGTTACAATGGCAGGGATTTCTCTGGCTCGCCGGTGCCGTAGATTGGAGCGAGAGATAGGGAGGGGTCTAATCTGCACTTCATATCACGACAAACCAGAAAGTTTGTGAGAGATGAAAGGAGAAAGAGGGACGGAGAGGAGGAGGGGAAGAGGAGAACGAGGAAAGGGAGAGGGAGGGAGGGAGGGAGAAAGAGAGAGAGAGAAAGAGAGAAATTGAAAGAGGGACAAAAAAGAAAT
>NW_004797314.1:2054899-2056569 GCF_000002075.1 Aplysia californica | reverse complement strand
TTACACGGACACACATATAGACTAACAGGACTGAAAGAAAGAAAGAAAGAAAGAAAGAAAGAAAGAAAGAAAGAAAGAAAGAAAGAAAGAAAGAAAGAAAGAAAAACGAGCGGTATGCACATGAAGTAGAGTCCGGGCGTAGGCCAGGAGGGCGAGGCGTGAACCATAAAAAGGCTATATCAGTAAGTACCAGCAACACAGGGGTCACGGTGGGCAATCAAACAGCACTTCCCCCTGAAGCACCCGGCGATCCACGCCAGAGAGGAAAACATAGCCACAATAGGAAAATCGATTATCATTACTATCGATCTATTGACCCCTCTAGTGTAACGATTTAGCCACCGGGTGTACCCGAGGTTCTGAACTGGGCTGTCTTATTTTGTTCGCTCCCTTTTTGACCCACTTAGCTAATAAAGCAGCCAATTCTAAAGCGATTATACAAAAATCCCGGGCGCTGAATACAATTGGCGATAGAGATTGCAGGGAAACTGGAAGTGCGTTAGGCTACTGGAGGTGGGGCAAATATGACTGAATTAGGAGGACGGTCTATGAGACCGTGATTCGACAATAGCAAGGTGAGATACTGCAGAACTCTACGCACATGAGTGGTTTATTCGTTTCTTGGACATATGGGGTTGTTAAGATTTACGTCTGAGCTAGGTAGGATCAAAGAGGTTAACGTCGACCAGCTGTTCATATGTACTAACCACAACGTTTGGAATTAAAGTGAAAAATTATTGCTTCTGTGGCATCAGTTGCATGTGTTTTAGAGAGAAAGTGAGAGACAGACAGACAGACAGACAGAGAGTAAGAGAGAAAGAGAGAGATATGCTGAGAAAGACAGAGGAAGAGAGACAGAGAGAGAGAGAGAGAGAGAGAGAGAAAGAGAGAGAGAGTGAGAGAGAGTGAGAGAGAGAGTGAGAGAGGGAGAGATTTACATGAACATCATTTACACTTAGAGAGAGAGAGAGGTAGACGGAGCAAATAGTTTACTTTAATCATGTTATTTCGAGAAAACCCCCCACAGAAAAACAAAAAACAAAAAACATAGATCTATCTAATGTCATTTATTCCCTCTATCCTTTTCTAAGTACATGTACTCAAATCCCGATTTATCCCATCAAACTGTTATTTTTTTCTCCCTCACCCTGTTTGCATAAAGCTTTGTAAATGACATTATCAGAAATCTGTTTGCTATGATCAAAATAATCCAATCATTCTCAGGTTTCGTGTACAATTATTTGGGCAAAACTGAAAGAGTGAAATAATAAAATGAAATAGAGACGAAGAATTAGAATCTAAAATATATTCAACATGCAAGCGAAAGCATCAAGGTGTAGCCTATCCGCGCGCAAAAATGTGCACCCGTTTTCCAGACTTCTATAAATAGGTTTTAGATAAGCACTATTTACGGAAGGGGAATTCCCTCTCTCCCCCACGCAAAAATCCCCCGCCTTCTTCAAGTGAAGATTTGTCAGCGCTGTGATCAGTGATGTCATACGAGACGGATGTAAGACATGCCTGGACTAGTCACGATACTGTCTGGGATTTCTAGTTTCCCACCTCCTACTGAAACACACAAAAAAGAACCTGAGAAAAGAAAATGAAAGAAAGGTGGGGTGTGTGTGTGTGTGTGTGTGTGTGTGTGTGTGTGTGTGTGTGTGTGTGTG
>NW_004797314.1:2050040-2053352 GCF_000002075.1 Aplysia californica | reverse complement strand
GAGAGAGAGAGAGAGAGAGAGACAGACAGAGAGACAGAGAGACAGAGAGACAGAGAGACAGAGAGACAGAGAGACAGAAATAGAGAGACAGAGAGACAGAGAAAGAAAGTGAGAAAGAGACAAATAAAGAGAGAAAGAGACAGAAATAAAGAGAAAGAAAGAGAAGAGATACGGAGGTGAGGAGAGGTCAGCCCACAAAGACAAAGTAAGCAGCTGACGTGACTATATACCGGCCAGCACAGAGACCAATGCCGCATCAATCACCCATTTGTCACCGGGAAAAGCTGACGTCCCTCTGCAGTCTACCAACATGCCCGACCGCCAACTCCTCATTTCGCGTTGCCTGCTGTCTCTGCTTTTGCTGCTACAGTCACTAGATCTAGAGCTAGTCAGTGAGACTACCTAAAGTTGGGGGAAATCACAAACTGCTTAGGTCGGACAGGTCAAGTTTCATGATTGTTTGGTTTTTTAAAGTAGAAACGCACGCGTGGCGACTTAAAATCTACGGATACATTCGTAAAATCTCTCACAAAATATCATTTGAATTGAAAAAGTATGCAACACTGTAGGATTATTTAAGAGGTGAGACCTCGAAATTTAACGTCTACCTCAATACAGAACCGAAATCAAAATGAACTGATGTTTCTGTACGTCCAGAGTAAGTTTTTGGGGGGGTTTTCAGTAGAGGTTTTAAGGTGCTCGCAACTGCATAAGGTCATATGAGCGCCAGAAGATTAGAGGTGCTACAAGAGAGTAACAAACATAAAAAAAGAAAAAGGGGAGATATGGACGATAGATGTTTGATAGGAAAGAAGGAGAAAACCACAACAGAGCACCCGCGAACCACCCATGTCCAGAGTGAGAAGATTGGAAGACAGGAAAGATTTTGAAGCTCCAGACTACACGTAGACTTGGTACAAGATGCGCGAAGGAAGTTGGGCTTTTTTTTTTAAACGACCTTCACAACATAGATCCAGCAAAGAAACCTTTGAATGAACAGTCGCGGCACAGAGACCTGCAGACTGCGGAGAGCTCACATTTCACAACAACTGCAAAGATATTTCACAAACATAATAAAAGACAAAAGGAAAAACAAAACAAGAAGAAAGCTGAGGAAAGGGGGGGGGGGGGGGGTGGTACTGTGGGTCAAATGTCTATCCGTGAATGATACGATTGGGAACGGCTTCATACGAGAGGCAGATAATTTGATTATTTATCACAGTGACCCTGTGTTTAGAAGCTTTGAAAAACAGACCAGTGTTTTTAAGGAAGGCTCCAGCGGGCTTTATGATGTTTTCATAAACAATCTAGGCAGTTATCGCGCCATCACACGCTAGAATTGTGGGCACTTGGGTGATAAGGATGGGGGAAATAGAAGGCAGCCACGCTGACATTTTTTCTTTCTTTTGTGCTGTTGAAAGTGCTTCTCAAAACAGGCATGAACGGCGTGCAAGCGCTCCTTCCCCTCTCCCCTCCCCTTACCCACATTCCCCGTTCGGTTAGTTAATGGAATGGGTTCGAATTTGGAAGAGTTCTATATCTCTAACCCTTACACAACACCCCTCCCTTTTTCTTTTGGTTTTAAGTTTTTTGTTTTGTTTTTGTTTGTTTATTGTTGTTGTTTTTTTTGGTGGGGGTGGGGTAGTTGTTCTTGTTGTTGTTTATAAAACTTTATCCCATTCTAACAATCCAACCTCCTTTCACCTTATCCTAACCAGACCTCATACCCACAAGCAACACGTACCCCTACCCTAAACAATGACCCCCATTCCCCCCGAAAAAGATACCCCAACAAAAGGCAACAACCAAGCCAAATCCCACATTTTACAACATCCCATCCCCTACCACCCTGGGTAAACGTATACAAAAAGACGAACAAAAAGAGTCGAAAATGCAAGAATGAGATATAGGAAAAATGTATGGCATACTCATTTAGTTGTTGTATGTACTTTTGCGAAAAGAAAGGAGGGGTAAGAAAGAATATGCTTTAAAAAATTGAAAATATGAGAACACAACAAAAATATGTAGGCAGGAAAGGGATGAAGGTCCTCTAAAAAACATCAAAATGCATCGACTTTATGATTCATCTTTATTCTCTCAGAACACCACGACAGTAGTACTTTAGTAGCAGAGCATAATCTTCTTCTCCGAGTAATTGGATAAAATATGTAGATCTCCATGAATACCACATCTCTCACTCTAAAAAAAACTAATAAGTTTTTCTCTCATGGGACGATCAATCATTTGTGTCCATTTGACTATGTAGGCCTGTTTTCGTCAACTAAGGGAAAGGGGCCGGGGGGGAGGGGTGGTGAAGGAATGGGAGAAATGCCTTAACTTTGCATTCTTCAACCTCGTTATTCTAATTCACGCTTAACAAGGCAAACTGTGCATCTATATGACTCCGTCATACGTTCAAAACTACAAACTGGGCCAAATCCACCATCAAAGCGGTATATGCATACGTTTATCGCACAATAGAAATGGTAATTCTAAGAACACAACACCAACATTATGGGTAGGAACGTTGTACTGTTCAGTGATGGTAAAGATACTTAACAAGCGATCTGGAGATCCTAGTTCGGTAAACGCCAAATCCAAAGCGGACACTGTAGAATAGGATGCCGCCTTTGATAAAATAACATTCTATAGAAGTATATTCAATAAATAAGTAGACAAGCTACAGCAATAACAACAACAACAGAAACAGTAGCAATGCCAACAATATCGTGATCAGGAAAGTAACAAGTAAGATATTCAGATCAAAAGAATCATGAACACATCGCGTCTTACAAGCTGCCCCTTCCACCGAAACCACCATCCCCACCCCGTAACGTTTTTCTCCCTATAACAAAACAAGTCCGTAAATGCCATAAAGGCAAATCAAGTCAGCCATCACACGAGCAGCGGATCAAGACTAATAAAACAGTAAGAATATATAGTGTCAATTCTTCTTTTCCCCGTCTTGAGTTTCTAAATCTAGTTTTAAAACGACCCATCTCCATAATATATCTAGGTCCGTACCAACCACGAACTCACACACGCACCAAAACACACCGGCTTCGACTACAGGCGTGAAAAAAACTGAAAGCTTAGCAGGTCATATGGAACGAAAACCCATTATCCAAAATGAATCCATAATATACAAGAAAAAGCTTCTCTCTCTCTCTCTCCCTCTCTCTCTCTCTCTCTCTCTCTCTCTCTCTCTCTCTCTCTCTCTCTCTCTCTCTCTCTCTCTCTCTCCCCCTCTCTCTCTCTCTTTCTCTCTCTATCTCTCTTCTCTCTCTCTGTCCGTTCGCTATTCCTTCCTAA
>NW_004797314.1:2046856-2048182 GCF_000002075.1 Aplysia californica | reverse complement strand
CACACACACTCTCTTCCCCTTTCTCTCTCTTCCCCTTTATCCTCTCTCACTCTATCTGCTTCCCCGGGAAAGAAAGTAAGAACAAACAAAACATCAAAAGACACCAAAAAAAAGAGAAAAACGAACAGAACAACATTGCATCCATTAATTACATCCACAGCGGAACACGAGAAAAAACCCAGAATCAAAGCAAGTAGAAACACCGAAATAAAAATAGCAGGGAAGAATAAGCGAGAAAGGAGAGTGTGCCAAGGCAAAGAGCAGGAGGAAGAGACTCTGAAGGCAAGACGAGGAGGCCAAACAGCTGAGGTGACGTCACTGTTGCCTCTGGCCAGGAGAGAATCAACAGCACAGAAATAGCAGGAGAACAGATGGCGCATTCACATCAGCAGAATCATCATCAAGCTTCATGTCTGTACGACTTTAACTCTTTAATAACGCAGCGGATACACAATAATGTGCGCAATCAGTAAGCAGCAGACCAAAGGCAGTGTACGGCACATTTGGATCCAGCGCTCACAAATCAGAAAAACGAATCTGCATTTTTCTTTCTTTTTTTTTTGGGGGGGGGGTGGTAATAGAGTTTTCCTGTTGTTGTCTGCCTTTTAAAATTATAGATAACAAAGACAAAGGTAGAAAAATCTGTATGAAGAGTGAAGTCACTCTTCCTTTTTAAAGCGCCCCAAAACAACACGTCTTCAAACGTTGTCACATTTTGCGCGACCCCAAGGAGTTACATTATAAAATCATCTAATTTGTTTTCACTCTTTTAGTGCCTTTTACGAAAGAACCTCCCGTTCTTAAGAATCACCATGTGGTAGGTCTGGTGGAGAAGAAATCCAAGAATGGTGTAACTGTTTCAGCCGTTTGGAAGAGAGGGCATAACGGCGACTGTGTAAACGCTGAAACTACGAGTATATATTTGTAGATTGACGGAGCTTGACATGTCGACCTCATGATTCTGCAAACCTGTAACAGAACTTTCTGGAGATGTTTGTTTGAGCAAAACAGAAGCACGCCAACGTAATAACGGTCATTTCGTGCTGGAAACAGATAAGGCAAATAGACAGGAACAACAGACGGAAAGAAAAGAAGGAAGATAATAATATTATGTGTGCCACATTCCAGCCCCTCAGTTTCTGGTATCATGTGGTGCATAACAGGCATAATGTCATTTTGATAACTATGAAAACTTTTTGTTTGTATTGTTTTGTTTCGTTGCGTTTTCATTTTTCATTTTGTTCTTTGTTTTCTCGTTGCTGCTGGGTTGGGTTGTTGTTGTTTTTTGGCTTTTGTTTTATTACGTTTACTTGTCTTTGAAAAGGG
>NW_004797314.1:2044016-2045977 GCF_000002075.1 Aplysia californica | reverse complement strand
AAGACACGCCCCCCCCCCTCTTTCCCCTCCCTCCCACTCCCACACAGGGGAATAGGTGAAATCACTAGCTTTACGTGTCAAGTCAAATGTATAGCCACGACCCGGCCGGGGGTTTCCATCCCTCCCTAATCCTTTCTCCGTTCGCCGTTCAACGATGACCGATCAATCACTGCAGGGGTGCGGTCTGCGCATGCGCACACCTGCTGCTTCTTATGGTTCACTTATGGTGGGTAGACACTCATTCGAACCCAACCCCCCCCCCCCAACCCAACCCCTCCTCCTTTTGTTGTTCTGGTGCAATTTTGCAGAATTTCCATAATGGCGGAAGACATATACCTGCCAAATATTTCGGAATCGTTGCCAATTTCGGACAGCCCGTTTCGATCAATTGTCTTTATTTTTCTGAGTCACTTGGTCGATGATAATACAGTATCAAGAATAACTCTCAAGATGACTCTCGAGATTTCTTAATTTCGAACTGGTCTTAATACAGCATTCAGATCTCAGAACAATTCAGATATGATATGAGTTTAACACAGTTTTTAACACTAGGGACATTAAAGACGCAAAAGAACCGAAAGCAACGCATCATTTCTGATAACAACCAATTTATGAGAGTAAAGAGTTTTGAAAAATACGGCCAAAAATACGGCCAAAACGGTAGCTTATTTTGCTCCATTCGTGACGGTAAATCTGACCGTCCCCAGCTCAATAAAAATAAATGAATCGGGACTGCCAGTGTGCACTGGTTATAACGAATGTGAACGCTACATTATGACTGAGAGACCGGCGCAACAAACGCGGACACTAGGTGCCCTGTAACGTTACGCCAGTTTAGCTGTTCAGACGAGTCCCCGAAGGCGTCAGATGTGTTTGGAGATTTACTTCTTAAAGGTTACCAGTTGTCCCTTATCCTCTTTACTGTCTTGTTACTGCCGGTGGTCCCATTCATACGACGGCTACTTTAAAGATGTCATCCAGGAAGACAAACGTTGCGCTCGTTTGGGATGGGTTTTTGTTTTGGGTTTTTGCACGGCTTTTTAGTTGCTGTTTTGAGGGGGGGGGGGGGGGTTCTTTTCTCGGGATGGGGATTTTGGGGGTGGCTTTTTTAACAGACTGTATTAGGATTGGGGGTGTATTTTTGTGGTCTTGTTGTTTCTTTTTTTTTAAAGGTTGGACTTTTAGGGGTCAGTGGAGGAGTGAGGGCAGCGTCGTGTTTGGTCCACTAATGTTGAAACCAGGATTCAAGTAGATGGCAATTGGGTACTGTAACCATAGAACAAAGCAAAAAGCCATTATACCGCTGTCTCATCTGTCTGAGACAAGGTCCACTACACAACTTTCTCTTAATAGCTCTTTTGAGGTTGAGCTGAAGAGAAGCAAGCAACACAACAACCGTTGTTTAGTGTTGTGGAAAACGCTGGACATTTAAACAGAAACAACAGATTGACAGTAAAGAAGAAGAGCCAAAAAAAGATGCCCTCCAACTACCATATTAATGGCTTTGACTAAAAACTCGTTGACCAGATCTGTAGCCTACGACCCACCCATCCATCCTAGTGTTTCTGACGCGACACTCAACAAATTTAATCACAGACTCTTACAAACTGAACTACTGAATCATAGATCACAAATATATATTCTTGTTCTCTCTAGGTACAGCCCTCCTGAAGCTAAACATCAAAATTCCTATTGCAAAGAGAGTCGAGGCACACCTCGGAGAGACAAAGTACTTGTACCGTAACCTCATCCCACCTAGGCATGCCACTGTACGTGCTGCACTAGGCCTGAGACCCTAAGGTCAATAACAGACAGCCGTTGTCGACCCATCTTTGCAATTTACGTTCTTAACTCCACCCCACTCCACCACTCAAAACTTTTCTATTTTTATTATTTGATTTTTCTCCCTCCTTCTCGCTCGGACTCTTGCACTCTCTCTCTCTCTCTCTCTCTCTCTCTCT
>NW_004797314.1:2041614-2043729 GCF_000002075.1 Aplysia californica | reverse complement strand
TACACACACACACACACACACACACACACACACACACAGCAGGATGCCACTAAATCTGATTAAAATCAAAATTAAACTTACTGGACAAACGAGAATATCAATGACCCACTCGAACTTTCCTTCGCGGAGAACGCCACCGCGTGACGTCACCACCCGGCCCTCGCCGAGAGCTATTTCCGCGTCCGCCATGTTTGCGCAGAATGTTGCAAAAGGCTGCAGTAGTGAGTGCACAGAGGACCACAAGAAACTCGCCAAGGTTCCCTCGTAATGCAAACCCAACCCGAGCTCCGTGGAGAGGGCTCTTGAAGAGCGCCCGAGGCCGTTAACAAACGCACAAGTTTTAAGGAGTTTTAGGAGTTTCTTTCTTTTTTTTTTTTGCTCGTGGGGGACTGGGTGCGTGAGTGTGGTGGAGGGAGAGAGGTAGGAACTCTTGAAAGAGAGAAGCAGAAAAAGTGAAAAAGAGGGGGGGTTGTAAGAGGTTGAAGTATGGGAAGGCAGTTTTGACACTAACCTAATTTTTTGTTTTAACATAACAATGTTTGACGTCATTTTCCTGTTGGCAGGTTCTTGTTTAGCCCGCTTAGGCTTAGTGCAATGGCAGAAACCATGATGAGGGGAGGAGGGGAAACAAACAAACAAAGGTAAAAAAGGAAGGAAGGAAGAAAGAAAGAAAGACAGAGTAAAAAAGGGACAACAACCAGATAAGGAGGTTCGTTCACTGGCCAAGAAGGGAGTCACAGAAACAAACCAGTCCGCTACATCACCACTATAACCCCAGCCCCCCCCCCTCCACCTCCCCCCGTGCCCATCAGGGGAGGCTTGTCCCGGCAAACCGAGGTGTGAACGATTGTACTGTTTGTTCACACAGTGGCCCTGGAGCTGACTGGCTAGCCAGCCAAACACAGGAACTGGCTCCACAGTTGACACAGATGGGTAAATGGACGTCCCTCTTGTAGCAATTGGCCATAGGCCGAACGAGTATTCTTTTTCCTTTCTTTTTGTCTTTTCTTTTTCTTTTCCTTTTTTTTTTGTTGTTTGTTTGTTTGTTTGTTTGTTTTTTGTTTGTTTGGGTTTGTTGTTGTTCTTTTTTTTTTTTTTTTGGGGGGGGGGGTTCTTAGTGTAGGTATTTTTAAATGTATGCGCCTAGTGACACAATTTAGATTCTTTAGGAGGCGGGCTTCGACTCTGTCTGTCAACAAGGCCAACTCGGGATGAGCGGAGAGGATACAACATCCCAGAAAACAGAAAGACCGAGACACTCGATAACAATTTTCCCCTCACTAGGTCCGAACTCGGGTCTTCTGAACGCGACTGCAAAGCTCCTAACCGCTGCAATACAGACACCCGTCCAGTTATACGTGACGAGACGGGCCCTTAACGAGTGGCAAAAATGAGAGTGCATATAAGTTGAGTTGAGTTGCATGTCCTTTTCGATTTTTCGACGTAAAAGAAACATTTGAAATGACAGTTTACAGAGGATGGACAGCGGTGAAGAATAATGGGCAAACTATGGGGGGGGGGCACTTTAGACCTCCCAACTCTCATTACTTTTGTTTACATGTAAACATGCGAGTAATAGTCTTTGGGGTCACGTCCCTGGCGGTAGTTCCTGTTACTTTTCAGCACATTTTTCCAAACAAGTTCTTCGAACGGGCTGGACATTCTGATTTTGGCATCCCAGTTTTAAAAGAAAAAAGGCTCCTTTATAAATTTAATGTTATATATATACTTTCCAACAAAGAAAAGCTTATTCTATACTCTTAACAAATAGAAAGGCTAATGTATATTATTTATCTTAAATGCTAAAGTCTATTTCTTAAAGGTGAGTATATATATTTTAAAAGAAAAATAAAGCTACGCGCTTGTACTTTATATAGCTTTAGTTTTGTATCCATTCAAATCGAGGGCTGGCGTAACTGTGCAGGTAGACAGGAGGAAATTGTCAGCGGGGGGTGCAGGGAAGTCGCGCCGTTAGGCACACAGCGTGTTTACACGGGGTCGAGTCCGGGTAGCCGTTGTGGCATCATTACGGCAGTCCAGGTAAACAAAACTTTACCTGCCTATTGGTCTGGGGTACCTTAATTGCTATCTGCCGCGGTGTGTCGTGTATAGTGG
>NW_004797314.1:2035975-2037265 GCF_000002075.1 Aplysia californica | reverse complement strand
TCTCTCTCTCTCTCTCTCTCTCAATATTTCGCAATTCCCCCACACAAAATACATACAAACACGAATCATTTCCCGTCTTATTCCTATCCTTATTGTACCGTCTCAGTCCTTGTTGCTCCAGAGCTTTATGAGACTTTTAATATGGGCAGGGCGAGATAACAGGGGGGAGATGTCTAGACATTTAGCAATGCATATCACAATAAAACACCGACAAATTGGAAAAGTGCCCTTGTACCGTGCTCATATCGTCCAACGCTCGATTATCTCGATACGTCCAGTCGATGACAATAAATATGGATATGAACATTCGACAATATGAATAGGAGAATATGAAACGGGGTAAATTCTTTCTTCAAGGCCAATGTCGCCGGACAGTTGGTATATCTTAGTTTAGTTTTAGTATTAATCTTACGGCTCTTGCAACAAAATAAGGTCATATAAATGCCGAAGATTAAAGGTATTACAAGAGAAAAATAAACATAAAAAGGAGGAGAGAGCTGGACGATATTTGCTAGGAAACAAGTAGCAAACCACACTAGAGCACCCACCAACCACCCGCAATCGGTGTTACACTTCGAGCGAAACCACAAACATAGTCTTGGGAGACATCTGTGACAAATGACTTTTTTCACTGTTTAAATCAGAATGGTTTTACCAAGCCCCAAAGGCAAACCGTCGTAAACTATGCATCATCCAACATTACACCTAGTGCCGAACGCATTTTTTTCTTCTTTGAAATGACGAGCATTACACTTAGGCCATATTTGAGGAGAAAACTATTTCTGGAGTAAACGTTTACTGGCAAATATTGGAGAGAAAACACTTGGTAAACATATTTTCTGCGGGGAATTTTCCTTCTCGTGAAGGGGCACAGCGTGGAAAGCCAACCAATCGTTAAATAAAAAATATAAAAAGCATCGATTCTTGTTAGGGGTAACCAGGGGAGTTTGATGTCGCTGTCACATTTCTGTTTGAGGTGTGAGGTCTGCGTGTGGCTCCTCTTGACTTGAGGATGACTTCGAGCCTGGGTGTGAAATCCAAAGCCAGCTTCTCATTAAAAATGCAATCTCGCCTCAGGAAAACGCAAAACGGAAAGCTAAAGAGACTAAACAAAAAAATGTTTCAGTAGGAAGGGGGGGGGGAGTATTATGTTATTTTTAGTTGTAGGGGTTTTATGGCATTTGCAACACTAATAGGTCATATGAGTGCCGAAGAGTAGAAATATTACTAGAGAGGAACATACAAAGAAAAGGAGGTGATATAAGGAAGAAAGATGTTTAATAGGAAAGA
>NW_004797314.1:2032679-2033983 GCF_000002075.1 Aplysia californica | reverse complement strand
TAATGATGATGATGATGATGATGATGATGATGATGATGATGATGATGATGATGATGATGATGATGATGATGATGATGATGATCTTCTTCTTCTTCTTCTTCTTCTTCTTCTTCTTCTTCTTCTTCTTCTTCTTCTTCTTCTCAATAAAAGAGGACAAAAAATAATAACAAAAGTGCTTTAAAAAAAACAACAACAACAACAAAAAACCCAAATCTTTAGACTAAGAGGAATTTATCTTAAACATAAATCAATACTAAAAAGACTGACTTGTCAATCAAGTGATCAACAAATAGCCAAATTAAAGACACACCAAAAAAAACACACAAAAAAAAAACCCCAGACCTAAAGATACAATCACAACCATTCTTTCTTCGGATTCAGAAAAATCAAAACTCGGCCGGTCGGGGAGGGTCGTTCTCGAGAGCTAGTCTACGCGTGTCTTTTCAGCCCGCGCGTGAGACTTGACGCGGCGGCTGTGGTGGTGGTGGTGGTGGTGGTGAGCATGCGTTACCTAACAGCTCACTAAGCAGCGCAAACATTGACAAGATCCCCTGCGGACCGTGAGCGCGCATTAGTTCCACTGTTGAACACGCCGCTCGCTCGTCTACACCATGTAAGCATGCATGCCCGTGCCTCACGTGCCTTCACTCGTTTCCCCTCGTCTGTCTCCACAACGACGCTCTCTCCTCGCGCGAACGAGGGGGTAAAGAGGCGCGCGGCGCTTTCGCCCGCCGCTCTACTCGGCGAGAGCGAGAATTAAGCGAAGCGAGGGGCGAACTCATTAGTTACTGCCACTGACACATGCCCTGTGTTTATCTCAGAAAACGATCTATCTGTGCGATAGCGCAGATCGAGAGCCGAATACAGCTGGACAGAAATGAGGAAGATACCCTAAGATAAGATGAAGGGGGAGGAAAATAAGGGAGATAGGATGTGGACTCATTTCCCCGGTAATTCTACACGCCTTATTCCCAACTTCCTCAAAGTCAGACACTGGAGGGTCTTTAGCTCTTTATCTCCCCTTCCCGATACTCATTACGTCACACCGTGACAATTCACTGCACCAAGACGCTCGCTCCATGTAGGAAAAATATTGCTACAGTATCAGGTATCGCGGCTTTTCCCGTGGAATAATTGCTTCACTTCTCAATTTTTGACAGGGAAGATTGACACTGTAAGTGACAGGGCTTGCTACATTGAATTCAGATAAACAAAACTATCAACATACACATGAGCATGCGCACACACACAAGCACACACACACACACACACACACACACACACACACACACACACACACACAC
>NW_004797314.1:2030371-2031871 GCF_000002075.1 Aplysia californica | reverse complement strand
GAGAGAGAGGGGGGGTGAGGGGGGGGGGAACAGAGAGACAAGGAGAAAGCGCAACTGGTACTGTTGCTCCCATAAGAATATCTGAGATGACTACTGCAGCAGCGGTTGTTATTCCGCACAGAACTTAAGTACAAATGTATTTTCATTCTCGTGTTTCAAGCGAGCATGGCGGAGATCAAGCCAGTTTAAACTACAAAATTACCCTCTGAGAACACGAGCTTTAAAAAAAAAAACATTCAAAAAGAAAAGCGGATCTTTTTTTTTTCCTGCCCCGCCAGAGCTCGGTATCTGATAAACGAATGGGAAACCCACCCAGCTTCCGGACGGACTCTGCAAATCGATGCTCGTTTCTTTGAAGGGTCCTGGCGTCTTTGGTGTAGTGTTCATACTCTTTGCGCTTCAAGCAAAAAAGACCCGAGTTCGATTCCCATGTAGAGAGGCTTATTTGGCTTATTTGAAAAATGTTATTTGTAAGTTATTCTGTTTTCACGGGCGTCTCTTACTATGTGAGGTAAACCAATCGCTTTTAACATTGGAATAAAACCTATCTACTGTCAGCCTGCTGGAACATTGTAACCATCTTAGCCTGGGTTGGGCCGGACAGGCAAAGTCGAAGCCGGACTCCTAAACGATAAACACTGTGTCGATGGGGACGCAAAACACTTTGATCTACATTAAAATACAGAAAATTCAGAAGACCTTTCTTTCATTTATGGGACTTTCTTTACGTCCATTCAAGGCAGTGTATTCCTTCATTTGCCTTCAGTGTTGTCGCGCATTTGTCTCGCTTTTCGGGATAATGATAAAACGGCGTGACTGATTAATTAAACAACTACTGAAAGATCGATTTATTGACTGGTTGACAGAAGGATTGGACAATTGGCTATCCTTAAACATTGTTCGATTAATACATTGATCAATTTATGCCCTTCATCTTCAGACTAGTTATTGATCTCTTATTTCGATTTTTAAAACATATCTTTCAGCATTTGTCTGAACTTATTTCAAAAACACAGCTCAGTATTTATCTATGTTCTTTTTTTTATTTATTTATTGGTGGTGTTAGAAAAATTCTTATTTATTTGCTTTTTATTTGTTTCATTTTATTCTTTTTGTGTGACATGGCATCGGCGTTTCTATCTTCAAGTCTTCCCCTTGAGGCAACCATCACAGTGCACTCACGTAACGCCAAGGATTCAGCACGTACCTCATCAGTCACGGGCCAGAATTAGTTTTTCAGACTCTCAGTCCTGGTTGTGAGTCTTGTGAGCCCCTCGCTCTTGGATTCTCTCTCTCTCTCTCTCTCTCTCTCTCTCTCTCTCTCTCTCTCTCTTTCTCTCTCTCTCTCTTTCTCTCCCTTTTTCCATCTATCTGTCTCCCTCTCTCTTAAAATATCTATAGGCTACAGACGTCATCTCTCTCTTTCTTTCTCTCTCTCTTTCTCCATCTCTCTCTCTCTCTCTCTCTCTCTCTCTCTCTCTCTCTCTCTCTCTCTCTCTC
>NW_004797314.1:2024350-2025705 GCF_000002075.1 Aplysia californica | reverse complement strand
GTAGAGAGAGAGAGAGAGAGAGAGAGAGAGAGAGAGAGAGAGAGAGAGAGAGAGAGAGAGAGAGAGAGAGAGCTCACGCCGGGCCGTCGGTTCGACAATCGATGTCTTACAACGGTATTACCCAATGGACACCCATAGAGCCCTGTTTGCACACACAAACTCGTGGCGACATTCTCTGCGACAAGCCCCCGAATAGTTTCTACACCCAAAAACAGTTGCGGGGAGGTAATTACAGGCCCTCGGGGCTGTTGCAACACTCGAGACTGGGGGTGGATTTTATCGACAAACTGAACCGCTCATGTGTGTGGGGATTTTTGTGCATGAAGAAATACAATAAAACATCGGAAGCGCTGCTCAGCTCTTGTTTCTACTGTTGTTACGTCTTTGTCCAAATCTAGTTAAGTTTTAAATATAGTTTTTTTAACGAGACTTGCTGCACAAATAGGTCATATTCATAAAGCCGAAGATTAAAGGTGTTTCAAGAAAGTAACATACAAAGAAAAGAAGGAGGAAAGGTGAGAACGATGGATGTTTGGAAAGAAGAAGCAAACCTCAAAAGAGCACCCGCTAACAACCCACCTCCTTAGCCTTAGCCCAAACGGCAAGCCGAGGGGAATGGTTTTATTTCTTAAGCGCATTAAATTTGCAACAACTTCAAGTAGACGCGCAAGCGAAAAACGCCTCCCGTAACGCACAAACCCCGCATTATGTATCCGTGTATGTTTCACCCACTAACTCTTTTTGTGAAATACACCACTACATCCCTGCCTTTCTTTACAGCTTTTGACTAGGTGGCAATAATTCGCCGAACATAAAGAGTTCAGGTGTTGGGGTTTTTTTTTTCGTATTTATCCTTGTCATTCTTCTCGCCAATCTTGTTTGAAATTGAAAATGACACACACACGCTGAGAATTTGACAGGAAGACATTAATTTATCTAATAAAAAGAGAATCAGCATTATTAAAATTTGTGACCCGAAATTGCAAGGGCCTAGCTTGTATTATAAACGATTCAAAAGGGCAGCAAAAAAAAAAAGAAGCTAACCCAAGGTCTGGTTAACCGTGAGCCTCCCTGATCTTTTTACACTGATTTCTTTACACTTTCTGAATCCCCAGTGAATAGATGTACAGACTGACAAGATACAGTGGTAGCAACATGAGTTTGGCCCCAAACTTCTGGCTTCTGAGATAGACGGGTGCACATACATACATACATTATTATTATACAAATACTGCACACTAGCTCACATTAACCCATACACATACACACAAACACACACATACACACACGCTCGCACACAAACACACACACACACACACACACACGCGCGCGCGCGCGCGCACACACACACACAC
>NW_004797314.1:2018603-2020236 GCF_000002075.1 Aplysia californica | reverse complement strand
ACACACACACACACACACACACACACACACACACACACACACAAAGGTACAAAAAGTGCAAGTATGTGAAAATTACTTAAGCATAATATACTATACACGTGTATGAGTGTCGTGTATGTGTGTGTGTTTGTGTGTGAGTGTGTGTGTGTGTGTGTGTGTGTGTGTGTGTGTGTTTGTTTGTATGTGTGTGTTTGAGTGTGTATAAGTGTTTGAGTGTAAGTGTGAGAGCGCGCATTTGTCCATAATATTATTTTTACAAACACTAAAAGTCATTGAGGCGCACATGTCCACCAGGTGCAACTGTACTACGCCTATACTGCCAAGCTAGTACGACTCTAAGGCCGACCCCATCATTCTATAATCTCCCCCCCTGAGAGACCCACATAAACACAGCCACACAAAAGGACACGTACAACAAGCACACACGTGTAGACAAATAAAAACCCCAGGAGTACTTAATCCCCCACCTCCCTGACTCATCAGCCGGGGACCAGAGTTCATTTCAGATCGCGTTCACATTTGAAAACCCCGGTGGAAAAAAACGGCTAAGACACATTTTAGCGAAAGTGATGAACATTGAAATTCAGGTTTGAAAGTCCGTACCCCATAGTGATTTGAAGTCTATAGTTTTTCTTTTACCTTGTATGGCACGGGACTTAGCTGGGCTAATCGTGGGATCGTTTGATGAGGAGGAAGTTTGATCTTTAAAGAATACAAAAAGATAGAAAAAGAAAGAAAGAAAGACACACAGAGGAAATAAATGTTTTAATTGAGACTTAACTGGTTTTTCCACTGGAGTCTTCAATTTATAATCCTCTGGCCTACACCACCACCAGCCGAACAGGGGGATAAAAGGGGGAAACGGAGCAAGACATGGGGGGGGGGAGGGAGGGAGGGAGGCGAGGGGATTATGGAATCTTTACCTCAGCCCAACACACATAAAAAGTTCTAATATACTTGGACTTAAAACGATCTCGACTTGGGACGACCGTAATCTCACGAGCGCCCTCGGGTATGCGATTTAAAATTCATTTATGCGGGCTCAAAAACTCGCAGGAGGGATCAGAAACGGATGGAAAGGAGGGGAGGAAGGCGGTGACGAAAGGGTTAAAAAAAACAAAATTTCGTTTCAGCCCTCAAACCGAAAGCAGTCCATCTCCAAACATGGCGGTTCGCGCGGAGGCGTTCAATTCAATTTCCCCTCTTCAAACCGTTCACCCAAAGTAAGGTCTCTGATGTGCTTGGGATGAACGACGGGTTTCACCGAACCCCCCACCACCACCAGTGGTCGAGGCGAAGCGGAAAAACGGGAGTTATTTCAATGAGGAAAATAATGACAAGGTGTCGTGGTGAGCTATTGTGTCGCTATGGTCGGACGCCGGCGGGAGAGGGTGGCAATTATTGTACGGGTGTCGCTGTGTTGATAAAGCCGAGTGTACACAAGTCACATTTTTATTTATTTTTTTATTTTTTTGACAAACTTTGCACAGTGTCGATGGCCAATCAGGCCAATGTTACTCTGAATGGACAGAAATTCGACTTTTAAAAAATAATTCAGTTGAACATATTTGCAGCAAGCTTGTTTTCCAGTCTCTTGACATGTGCCAGGTTTTCACGGAATAGAAATACCGGG
>NW_004797314.1:2016779-2018042 GCF_000002075.1 Aplysia californica | reverse complement strand
TCTCTCTCTCTCTCTCTCTCTCTCTCTCTCTCTCTCTCTCTATCTTTCTATGTCATCCAGCTACATTTACCCAAGCAGAAACAAAATACCACTTCTCCAATTCCTCCCGACTCCACCCCCTCCCCCTTTCCCTCTAAGGTGTTTCATCCATCACCTCTCACAGAGTCCCCGCCCTTCCTGCATCCTGTCTGTATTCCAATCCTTCTATCCTAGAGCTCATTTACCCGAGAACGCTCAGAAAAGAAAAACAAATCCAAAAAAACAAAACACCTATGGAAGAAGAAGTGTGAAAACATAGACAAACGCGACAAAAGCCAGGCTAAAACCCCATAAACCCCCACACACAAACACCCCTACAATTACCTCCCCGCATCTTTCTTTCCTCCGGCACCTTAGCCTTCAGCCCAGACCACAGTTAATTTCTAGGTACAGAACAGCTCGAATACCCCAGACAACGCTGGGCGTGACCAGTGACTGGCTGGGACGGGACCCCATTCACGATCTATTTCGCTCGCACTATTGATGGCGTAATGGACCGAGAATTTAAATCTCTCACCTCAAGACTGTAACACGAAAAGCATAAAGGCCCCCATTTTCTCTATAAGAAAAAAAAACTTGGGCAACCAAAAATATATTTCTTAGAGTACATACATGTATTTTATTTTAAAGGCATTTGTTTTATGGCTCGTTATGCCTTTTGCGTATAGAGTTCAGTTGCTTAACTGAGAGTTATACAGCACTTGTAACACCTATAGGTCATTTTAAAAAAGTGCCGAAGATTAGAGGTGAGTAACATTCAACGAAATGAAATGGAAGAGATACAGACAAATATATAATAATGTTTGAGGCGAAAGAAAGAGCAAACCAAACCAGAGCGTCTGCCAACCAACTACAGAGAAGGTTTGAGTACAGCTGCTACTGCTCTCCCTTCTTTCAGCGTCCAATATTATTCCTTTCTAGCGAGGGTGGTTGGAGGGCGCTACTGGTAGAGCCTAATTCTTTTCTTTCCCTTTGTTGTTTCCGTGTTGCTTCTACCCTGCGCTATGTATGACCGTTATCGTATCACGGTGCTTTTTTTAAATTTCTAGTTGTCCCTATTCCGTCTTGTTATCTCCACCATTATCTTCGTCTTATCGATAACGAAGTCGAACTGCGTCTCACAAAAAAGAAAATTCCCATGTCGTATAATACCAAGATTAATCAAGACCAATTAATGATTGTCACGGACTGGTGTCTAGTGTGTAGCTATATATATATACATAT
>NW_004797314.1:2011721-2013921 GCF_000002075.1 Aplysia californica | reverse complement strand
GGGGGGGTCTTAATGTGAAAACACTAGATTCTAGAAGGATTTCGCGAAATTGTTTTCATTGGCAATTATTTACCGAACAATTTATTTGTAATAATATCATAAATCAAATCAGTCCATGCTCAAAACAAAGCTTTCAGGCTGACGGAATGTTATTCTTGCTGAATCCATTGACTGACCAAATCACGCAGACTCCACTAGAAGAATAGTAAGAAAATAAATACCAACACCACTTAATTTATCTCCAGCCTCCCACCGACATCCTATTCTACGACCACGACTCTGACTCTGTGGCTCTCCGCTACGCTGAGGCCTCCGTTGTGCGGCGTGGAGCTGCTGGCATTAATTAATTTGTCCCGTAAACATAGCCCCGAGTCGCTCTAGGGGTGGGGGCGGGGGGTGGGGAGCGGTTCCCTGGGAAACTATGGAGACGTGGATGATGACGAAGATGATGATGATGATGATGATTTCCGGTGCCAAAACCCAAGAATCTCTGACTGGCCTACAAGTTCGATCAGGAATGATGGTTTGACCTACAGCTTCGATTAGTTCTTCCTTCTGGGTACGTCAAAGGTTTTTATTATTAGTAGTGCTTTTGTAGAGATACTTCAAAGAACTGAGGGTCTTATTAATAGAGCTTTTGTAGGTACTTCTAAAGAACTGGTGTTCTTGGAATAATATCATCTATTTTTTACCCGTTGTAAGTCTTGTCACGCAGTTAATATCGCGCAATTTCGTGCATGTGTGTGTGTGTGTGTGTGTGTGTGTGTGTGTGTGTGTGTGTGTGTGTGTGTGTGTGAGTGTGAACGTGTGTCTGTATGCCTGTATGTATGAGAAAGAGAGAGAGAGAGAGAAGAGGGGAGAGATCGAGTGTGACAGACAAATAGATAGATAAACAGACAGACATACAAACAAACAAGCAAATAAGCAGACAGACAGAAAGGAAGACAGCCATGAGCATAATAAAGCTTGCATGGGCCACACCGGCAAAATAGCAAGGAAGGAATAAGGAACGACCAGTACATATCATTATCAACCAACAAAAAAACGTTCATACAAACAGTCAGTAATTTAATTTCTAAGAAAAACTTCAATTTCAATATCCCAAAAAGCCAAACGAGGGGAGCGAGAATTGAATTCTCCTGTCCCGAATGACCTGTTTCGAAAGAAAAAAAAAGAACAGAAAAAAGAACAGAACAGAACAGAAAAAAAGATAAGAAAAAAAATTTCCTCGACAGCAAAAATTATCACCCCTAACTTTCCGCTCCATTATGCTCGACACTCCAAGACGATCATCTTGTGAAATGCCTAGGCAGGAACGGCGGCCGGCGACAAATAGAAACTTGAGATTTATTCAATGTTATGAGACCGGTCACCACATTCTGTTGTGTGGAGAAACGAGGCGGCCCTTTCAGAGCGCCAGGGGGACGCGAGGGTTATTTCAGGTCGAGGGCCGCTGGTGTTGAAACTCAAATCGGGCATTAGGGAGTGTGTACTTTTTATTATGTGAGTGTGAATGCTGTGTTTTTGAGCGGTGAGAGAGAGAGAGAGAGAGAGAGAGAGAGAGAGAGAGAGAGAGAGAGAGCGTGTGCATGTGTGTGTGTGATCTATGTATCTCTGTCTATTTATCTATCTATCTATATATCTATCTTATCTATCGATCTATCTATCTATCTATCCGTCTATCTATCTATCTATCTATCTATAATACATAATATATTTTTTGTGGGGGATACGGTGAGAAGTAACAAGTACTAAGAAGGAGAAGTGTTTTACACTGGACAATCAATTTTGAACTGAATGAATGAGGTGATAGAAGGATGGGGGTGGGGAGGGAGGATCGCTCAAGTGGCAGTAACTGCGACAGTGACATGACTCACGATTTCAATGGATTTTTTTTCTTTCTTTCTTTTTTTTTTTTTTTGTTTTTTTTTGGGGGGGGGGGGCGAACCGCTGTTTAAATTCCCAAGAAGAATGCAAAGAAAAGAGGGTCAGATTACGTTGACTTCAAAGGGAACTAGGTTGACCCAATGGTGGTGGTGGTGGGCTCACAGACCTGCAAAAAGCAATATCCTACACGGGGAGGGACAACGAAAGGGCGCGGAGAGAAGACTAACAAAGAGACAGCGACGACTCCGCCGGGTCACATTGCCAGGTGGGAGAGAAAGGAAAGGAGCACACATAGCGGAGGAGATGAGAAGGG
>NW_004797314.1:2008813-2009837 GCF_000002075.1 Aplysia californica | reverse complement strand
GAGAGAGAGAGAGAGAGAGAGAGAGAGAGAGAGAGAGAGAGAAGGGCAGGTTGGAAGGAGAGAGAGGAAAAGGTGGGGACGGGGGTGAGGGGGGGCATTCACATAACAGGTTCCAGAATTAACACCAATAGCATCACCTGTTTAGATGTCGAGCTTTTGCTCATATTTCCCTGATGAAACCACTTCTTCCCATCGTCAAAAACGAATATTAATTCATAAGCCCCGCCCCTCTTTAGGTAAAAAAATCTCTTGACTTTCCTGTACCCCCAAAGAGAGACGTGCGCACACGACGACGGGGCACAAACCCATCATCAGTTCTCGAAAATTCGAAGGGTGGCGTCGACGACTCTCCCTTCATCTCCTCGTTACGCTGGGAACTTCAAAAGAGGTAATGTTCGCCTAACATAAAAACTCGGATCGTAAACACAGCGGGGATCGGCCTGGGAGACAGATAATGGGCATCACAGAGGTAACAAAAGCTGACAGATTTACAAGGCAATGTTCATCAACTGTCTCCTGACTTTATACGGTTCTTGGGTAACAATAATCATGTCCACGGGAAAGGAACATTGGTGGTATTCTGGTTGACACGTATGCGCCATCTTCTCCACGTCGCCAACATTTAGCCGATCGTTCTTATCTCCTCTTCTTCTTTTCTTTGCATGCTACTTCCAGAAACACCTCAAATCTTCGACTCGCAGCACTTAATGACCTAATTGTTTTGCAAGTTGCAAGTGCCATAAAACTCTTACGAAACTAAAACTAAAAGATAGATCATGATTATCTGGGATGTCTAAGAGCATGTTTGAGAAACAACAAATCAAATTTGCATAATGCATGGATTCTTTTTTCTTGAAATCGTTCGAAGAGGGTTTAGAGACATGTTATTGAATACATGGTAGTTACTGCGGAATCCAAACGACTAGTATCCCGTTTCTATAATCATATAACATGCACTTTAACGATACAATATACACTTTTTGTGCAAAGAAACATGAACCCAAGCTTTCAGTACATTTTGGGG
>NW_004797314.1:2002688-2008221 GCF_000002075.1 Aplysia californica | reverse complement strand
TGTGTGTGTGTGTGTGTGTGTGTGTGTGTGTGTGAGGGGAGGGAGGTGGTATTCTCTCGCAGTATATTATGTTCTTCTTTTTCTTCTTCTACTGGGAGACGTTTTAGGTGGTGTTCTTCTTGTTCTTATCTGTCTTCTTCTTCTTCTTCTTCTTCTTCTTCTTCTTCTTCTTCTTCTTCTTCTTCTTCTTCTTCTTCTTCTTCTCCTTCTTCTTCTTCCTCCGTTCTCGTCACAGCACAACAATAAATACATGGACTTCGGCTAAACGCCTTGCTCTGGGTCTCTTATAGTCTTCCTAAGGTCTGGCTATGGTCTTCCTATGATCTTCCCATGGCTTTCCAAAGTCCCTTCTTTAGATTGAAGCTATATTATATCTCCCCCTGACTACTGAAGCCTCACATTCATCATTGTGATGGTTTCATTAGGCAATAAAAAGGGTCGGGTCTCGAATAGCTGCGACGCTGCAGTCAAAGCGAGGGAGACATACCACAACATCGATGTAATAATAGTCGGCAGGCGTTTACAGTCGGAGCGGTGTCCATCCATTGAGTGGCTGGTGAGAATGGATGAAGTGACCAGGAGAAATAAATACTGGAAGCTCAAGGCCAGAGAAGATACGTATCGGCCAATGTCCTTCCCTGGTACTCACTTTCATCTACTGCTATCAGTGGTAGCTTCCAACTAAACCGAAGTAAATAAAACAAAAACTATGAGGCGCTAACTTGTGTTCATGTTTTATCTTTCATCCTGATTTTAGAAATACTTTTACAGTACTTTCAACCAAAATAGGTCATATTATTGCAAAAAAATTAGAGGTATAGTCTACAGAGGGTTGCATACATAAAAAGGAGGACAGATAAGAGCGAAACATGTTTGATAAGAAACGAGCAAACTATACCACAGCTTCCGCCAACGACCCACATCGAGTGAAGAAATCGACCCCAAAACGGTCATAAAAGGAATTAATAATCTCCCCACGAAGAGAAGCAACATGACAAATCGAAAAACAAAGACGCAAAACTGAAGATAGTTCAGAAGACCTACTTTTGGACACCCTCATCTCTCCCCTCTTTACCAAATATTATGTTATTTACACTTCAAGTTCGAGCAAATAGAGCACGAAAACAACGCAATCAGCAACTTCCTATCTTCTATCATCATCTTTAAGCAAACACCGAAAAACAAACAACATTCGATACACCTTAACTAACTGGTTATCTCTATTCTTACAACTGACAACCCATCATCCCTCCTTCAACAATCCAAATTCACGTTCCAGAAGTTCCAGTTTCCATCACCATCTCACTCCTGACCAGGAGTGCACTTATCGAGCTAGATCAGCGCTTGTCAACCTTTTTATAGTCAGCGGCCACTTTTGTGACGTTCAAGAGACTACACCAGTCAATGACCGTGTTGTTGCACTTTTATTTTTTTTAAGTTACTCTCAGTCAAATAACTCCTCTAATCTTCGGCACTTATATGACTGTGTTGCAAAAAAAAAAAATAGAGATATAGCCTAAAGAGAGTCTATTTAGTCTATCTGTGTTGCAAGTGGCGTAAACTTTAATTAAAACTAAACTAAACACAACATCCAAAAAAAGAAGAAAAAAGAAGAGAAAAAAAAAAGAAGAAAAATTGACCCCACACGACAGTGACCATATTCTAGTCTTTCTTTTTTTCTTAATATCACTCCTCAAATCTTCGGCACTTACATGGCCTATCTGTGTTGCAAGTGCCGTAAAACTCTTAAGTTAACACTATAACATAAAAACCCACTCAACCCCACTTGACAGTGACCACAAATCCTAGTCCTAGCCTTCTCCTCTCCTCTCCCTCCACCCGGCGAGATGCTTCAGCCCTGGGTGGAGACGACGCACGCATTCAGCCAGCGCTCTACGGAACATTACTTAGCTGTTTTATGAGCTGCTTCGGCCTGCTATCCAGTTACATATCAAAAGTCGCCGACAGCGCCTGTTTTTCGGGACAATGAGCCTCCCGTTTTACGACAGCGGGTCTTCGGTGCCTGTCTTTTCCTCCCGGACGGGCTGAGACGCGGCTGGATACGAAGAGATTTTTTTTCCGTTTGACTTGGTAAAATTGGGCGGTTTGGGAATTTTCGCCATCCCGGATCCGACATTTGAAGTAGTATCTAACAGAAGGAACATAATCTGCAATGTCGATCTCAACAAAACTTTACATACATTTAAAGTAGTACTCGTGGGTGGTTAGCGGGTAATCTGGTGTGGTACGTTCCTTCTTTCCTATCAAATTCCAATATCTATCGTTCTTATCTCTCCTCCTTTCTTGTGCTTGTTATTCTTTCGTAACACCTCTAATCTTCAGCATTTCAATGGCATAACTGTGTCGCAAATGCTGCAAAACAGTAACTAAAAACAGCAAAAGTACAAAGCTCTCAAGGCCCGATACATGTGTAGTTACCATAGTGACCAGGCCGATACTGCATACTGCCGGCCTGCCCCCTCAGGCCTCATCAATATAATTATAAGACGATACGATTCATTTTCTCAATAAACATGAAATTTTAATAAGTACGCGCGCCAAAATATTCTCTGCAATTTGGGAGTGACCCAACACAGACGTTCCCGTGCAATTTGACACCTGTCGACGCACACAAAGTCATAAACACTCTTTGAACTCCTGCGGAAAGCGCTTACTTTTCAGCAACACTTATTGAGCTGCTATAAACTTTTAATGTTCCCGCCTGGGATGCGCAAAAACCTATCCAAAGAGGAATGGAATGATATTTACAAAGTTAAGATTAAAGCAGCTGACAATAATAAAATACGTTTTAACTGAAGACCCCCCCCCCCCCCCCAAACAATCTGTAAAGAAGGGAATAAAAGCAGGAAAAGGGGAGTGGTTGCATATAATGACCAGGAAATATACAGAACAGAAGTTTTGCCGAGCCATGACGTCACTGATACAGGACTTTTTATTTTATTTCAAAGAGTACAAATGGTGCTTTCGTAGTTTGGTCTAACAACTCGTTGTTCGGAACTCCTGCATTGTAAGAAAAAAGAAAAGGACATTAATAACAGGGCGCTGCCCTTTAAAGAAAAACAGTATGCACAAACTTTTGAACTGAAAGTATCAGTTACACAAATCATAAGTCTAACAATGGGAGAAATCCGCCATATGGCTACCATTTCAGACGTTCAGTTTAACCCAACCGTGAACCTTCCTTCCTACTCCTTGTCTCCTTGGTCTCGCATTTAATTCTACGCCACACACAAAGGCGTTGATCATTCCCGGGTACAAAAGCAACCAAACCTCGTAGATTTCTCCCATCAAAGAACCAACGACTCAAGTCCTTAATTCCCTATCGTAATTTACACGGCCGCTGATAAAGGCAAGGAGATTAAAGCCTCGTCGCCTCGGCACAGCCACCCACAATTCCGAACGGGTATTCAAAGAGATTTGCTGTTTTTTCACCCGACCAATCTCAAGGCTATCCGTTGGCCGAAATTTGCATATCAACGGACGGGGTACCGTGGAATGTCGCGCGACAAAGAGGGTGCATGAGTAGACATGGACTTCTGATTTAAATATCATTAGGAGCCCGGAAAACCAAACACAGTGACTAAAGGACCTGTTAAGTTTTCCGTGCGGTTTCGCAGACGCCGGAATTAGTCTACAAAACGTCTTCTGTTGATTAGGACCGCAGTGGCCACGAATCCAGCCAGTCTTGTCATATATATGGTTGTGTTTGAAGCGTAGTTACAATATTCATACCGGCCACGAATCCAGCCAGTCTTGTCATATATATGGTTGTGTTTGAAACGTTGTTACAATATCCATATCGTGCGGCTATTAGATCAGTCACGCCATTGGTGTGGTATGTAAAATATCCACAACATCTATCTCGACATAGGGTAGTTTGTAAAACATCCAGAAAATCGGTTAGTAAACTGGTGTTGGTGCTGACGATGCCGGTTGTAAAAATGTATCGCCTCTGTAACTACTGCCATTGAGTGACCATGATGAGGAAAAAGAGGGGAGGAAGATGGATTGGAGAAGGAAGATGACGAGGACAGGAGGTGTGGGTAAGGGATAAGGGAACTGGGGAAGTAGGAAGTGGAGGAAGGAAAGAAAGAGGGAAAAAGGGGAAAGGAAAATTAAGGGGCGAGGAAGGGAGGGGGGGGGAGGAGGATGAAATGGATCAGGACTTTGTAAAATAGTTGGACCTGTACGAAGACCTGCCCTCTCCTCCCCCCACCCCCCCACCCCACCCCCCACCCCCCACAGCAACATCGTGCACATCATTCATAACCTCCTCCTCCCCCTCCCCTTCTCCTTCACCCACTTCCCTCCCCCTCCTCCTACTTCCTCCTCCCTTCCCTCCACCCTCTCGCCCCAGTCAGACAATGGTCATACAGGACTAAACAAAGAGCGGGCCTGGCACGGTAAATACACATGTCAAGACACCCTCTTGTGACGGAGACCAGCTAGAAACGCACCCGAGGTACAATGGTCCTAAGACAGGTTTTGTCCAGAAGTCAGTGTGAAAACATGGCCGGGGGAAAGAGGACACGCCGATAGAACGTCGCTGCTGTTAGAGTAGACGTTGGGGCTTTTTGTACGAGAGGGGTGGAACCAAAAGCAAATAGCACCTCCATGATTTGGCGTAGATAGGGCAGAGCAACGGGGGCCCCAAGGTTAATAAGCACTTGTCTGTCTTGTATTTCGAAAAATATTGAACGGGAGAATATTTTTTCTAGGTATTTTCCCCCTTCTGGAAACCAAAAAACGGCATCGTGTACTTCATACACTTTCAGGAGGATGTTTGGTCGTTCATAATATAATATTCAATCGTTCGTGTCAGCACTCATGAAAAAAACCAAAAACGTTAACTTAATTTTTGCAATTGTTTATTCTTAAGTAAGGAAAAAGATACTCTGGCTTTGTTTCATATCTCTTGAATGGACGTTCTAGCTTGTCCGTACAAGCGTAGATCTAGGGAAACTTCTCAGCAATGAATGTGTTAAGTAAGGATATAACATGCGCGCTCATATGACCTTAGCAGTTGCGAGCGCCGTAAAACCTTATACTATACATACAAGGATATAACATGCGTGTACCATGATCGTAGAGACAAAACTGTGACGCTAGCGTGCCGAAAACTCGCCGGGAAAAGAAAACTCAACAACAAGCATATATCGTTATATTGTCAGAGTGTATAGATTGCTGGGAACAGATATAATCTTATGCAGCACTGACATGCCACACATAGGCAGGCAATGGTTGTATCAACACTCAACAGGCCGTTCCATTTGGCTGGGCTGACTGTTGGGAATGAGGACTGAGACATGAAGTTGGGGGAAAATGTTTGCAAGAGGGAAATTATTTTTTTTTAACATGCAACGTGGAAATGGGCACATCAAATATATTTCAAAAATTGAACATAAAACCATAGCCACACGACTGAATGAAGATACGAGGACATTTTATTGATCTCCACCAAGAGAAATTTGTATCGTATTCACAGCATGTATCCATCATGAAAACAATATCA
>NW_004797314.1:1999035-2001007 GCF_000002075.1 Aplysia californica | reverse complement strand
CACACACACACACACACACAATCACACACCTATCAGAAACTCGTTAGCCAATCAGAAGCTCGTTTGCGGCGTCCGCAGTTTTCCTCTTGGGACCAATTACGATTTCCGCGCGGACAAGAGATCATAAAGGCACAATATCTACCACTGCTAACGACACAGACATTCATAAAGACACAATCTACCGCTACGAATGCGCAACACTAGGACAACGTAGCAGGGTAGTCTAAATACAGCACAGCAGCACTCAGAGTGGCCCCACCTTTGAATTTATGGCTTTATTTCTCCGCTCGGGTTCATTCTCGCGGACATAATGTGGTCTGGCAATTACTTTGGCTGGGATTTTTTTTTTTCGTGATATAATTTTGTGGTGGTATACGATGGCTCAACGCTCATTACACGTTGTTTAAATCAGCAGGAGTATCGATTTTATTTGACCTACTTAAACTGAAAGCCAGTAAGTTCTTAAACCTCGTCTATCTCCATTCGAACTTTCTCAGCAGCAGCGTGTTTACACATTTGTTAATACATGCTGTAATTACAAATACTACAGTAAATAGAATATTGTCTGTCTGTCTGTCTGTCTGTCTGTCTGTCTGTCTGTCAGTCTGTCTGTCTGTCTGTCTGTCTGTCTGTCTGTCTGTCTGTCTGTCTGTCTGTCTCTTTCACACGTACAAATACACACACACACACACACACACACACACACACACACACACACACACAATGCACACTTAAAAGCACACAAAATAACATCGACACACATATTATATACACCACCACAAATACACAGATACCCACTTCACCTTTCTTTCATTTGTCTATTTCCCAGTGCTTCACCTCCATTCTAGAACCACTCTAGGAGGAATTAAAGTAAAGTTGTTCCCACATTCGATCGGGACATTCGAGGAGGGATTTAAAAAAGGAAAACAAAGAAACCAAACCCAAAAAACCCCAAGAAAGTCAACAACAATTCACAACGGCAAAGAGGGAAAGGTGGGTGCGGGGAAGGGGGGAGGGGTAGATAGATAGATGAGACATTGCTTTAGAAAAAAATCCCGAACCTAATACCAGACACAAGCACTAAACGTCGCGTGGGGAGGCATAAACTAGAGCGAGGAATGTTCTAATTAGGCTCAACTGTGGGGCCCGGCGACTCATAACTGTCCACAGTAAACTCCTGCAGGTTTTTAATGAAATCCGACCAATGAAATTCGCCCACAAACGCCGAAGAGAAAGCATCGAGTTCCAGGAGATTACAGACATGGACAAGATAAAAGCCAGCAAAATTAACGCTTTCTGTCATTTGCGTCACAGGGAAAAGAAAACGTGAGCAAACGAAAAATATCAGGAAGATTAACGACGGTTCCCTTTAAAAGGGGTGGGAATAAGGGAGTTGTAGTTAACGAGATAAAAGCATAAATAATTATAACAGACAAGACATCAGTGGTCTGGAGAGTGTTTGAAAAGTATGATGAATAGACAGAGATATTGTTCGATAACCCGTCTTTACTCTTAAAGTATGTAGCAGACATGTAATAATATAATAATATATCATTATTATTATGACCGATCAGCAACATACTGAAGGCAATATTACGTCACATTTCAAACCCTCATGCACTCATTAGAAACACAAATTTGAACTTTTTTTTAAAAGTATGCACGCCGTTGCCTGCATTTTAAAGTGTCAGATAATAAAGAAAAAAGACTTGAAATATATGTATGAATAACGACGTTATGTTATGCTTCTTTTCTGAAGTACCCCCAAATTAGCGCGTGTCAATGAGTTAAACAGTCAAGTTGCAACACCATCTGGTGGGGAGTTTTGCTCGTTCTACGTTCCGTTATCGTCGTCTCTGTTTGTTTCTGTAATGACAGTCGATGTTGTTATCGTCGTTGATGTTTGTGTGTGAGCGTGTGCGTGTGTGTGTGTGTGTGTGTGTGTGTGTGTGTGTGTGTGTGTGTGTGTGTG
>NW_004797314.1:1996487-1997799 GCF_000002075.1 Aplysia californica | reverse complement strand
ACAGACAGACAGACAGACAGACAGACAGACAGACAGACAGACAGACAGACAGACACAGATAGAGAGACAGAGAGACAGGGAGAGTTAGAGAAATATGAAAAAGAGAGAAATAAAGAAACACAAACATCTGACAACTCCATTTGTCCGCAACTGATGACAGATGGCTCCAAAGTTTATCTTCATACCGCACCTGTGGACAAATCTGTGTGATTCCACACGAATCAGCACGATAGCAACTAGCTAAAAACCCGCCAAAGTTTATACAGCGAAAGCGCGCTAAAGGCGAGACGGTCTGTCTGGAAACATGTCTGGCTAGTGTAAAAGACTTCCCTGGGAGGCTGCCACTGCGAGGGAAGAAGCATAGAGTGGTTACCTTCTTGAAATATATAAGGGAAAAAAATAAGTTGGCTTTAAATAAGCGCAATTTCCTCGTTTTCCCCGGGAGTCTACGCTGAGAAACGAGGCGGAAGCGGCGCTGGGGGGCAAGAGAACGATGTGGAACGGTATTTCCGCCGTTAATTACTGGAGTGAGGCGTTTATTCGCTTATGTTGGGGAGTAAACAGTAAACTTCAGTAGCCGTCTATCCGCCAATGTGTTAGAGCGAAACGCTGACCAGTTTACAAAGAAAAAAGCGTTCTGGGCTGAGTTGTGTTGAGTTGGAAACACAACAACAGCGATAGTTCGAGAGGAAAAGAAGGACAGTTAAACCTGCTCTACAAGCCACTTATCCAAGACAGTCACCTGTATAAACGACCACATTGCACTTCCCTCCGTGCACTTTTATATATATAATATCATAATGACACTGTCTAGAACGTCCACCTGTCTAAGACAACCACTTTTATCCTCGACAACGGGTGCCCATCTTGGAAAGTTTCTACTGTAATTCAAAGACAACTGTGTCTGCAGCTACGAGTAATTTCTTAATCTGAACATTCCATTCACACCTCCTCCTCGTCTGAGTTGAAGTTTTACACAAATAACTTCATCGTATCTTTGGTGCCTCCCAAGACGCTTTACTTGACGGGGGGTACCAATATCGATAGACTGCTAATAGTAGAAGGGGAAGAGGAAGCCACTCGAAAAAAGCTGTTATTTCGAGGGTAGCCGGTTATCAAGCGTTACTGGCAAATATACGCCGCCTTATTAGGTTGGCCGCAGAAGCCAATATGCTATCCCATTGCCTCGGCGCACTCTCGGACCTGTCATGGATAGTTTAGCCGCGGTTTTTTGGGGATTCTTTCTTTTTCTTTCTTTCTTTCTCTTTTTTAAAATTCTTTTATTACTTTTTATTATTTTTTTTCCTTCTCT
>NW_004797314.1:1988925-1992644 GCF_000002075.1 Aplysia californica | reverse complement strand
GGGGGGAGAGTGAGACAGAGAGAGAGAGACAGAGAGACAGAGAGACAGAGAGACAGAGAGACAGAGACAAAGAGACCAAGAAAGAGAGAGAAAGAGAGAAAGAGCAAATAGTTTTTCGAAAGCGACGGGTATTTGTGTAAGTTCCCGGGGTAGCAAGGGAGCCTGGTGTCAGATGCAAAAACGTGTACATGACAATCATCACCACCGATATCACAGTATACAGAGAGAGAGGGACACCACTGAAGAATAAAAAATAAGTGCACTCGGCTACCCTTGTCATCCTTCGCGGGGAACGGGAAAAAAAAAGAATAAGAGCGACAAAGAAAAGAAAGAAAGAAAGAAAGAAAGGATGAAAGAAAGAAAGAAAGAATGGAAGGAAGGAAGGAAGAGAGAAAGGAAGGAAGAAAGAAAGGAAGGAAGGAAGAATAGAGCGAGGTGGGCAGGCAGTGCACTAAAGACCTGGGCGAGAGAAAGGAAGAAAAAAAGAAAGGAAGAAAGAGAAAAAAAGAAAAAAATAAGACAGATAGAAAAGAGCGAGGCGGTAGGCCGTGCACTACAGACCATTGGCGAGAGGAAAAGAAGAAAAAAAGAAAGAAAGAAAGAAAAAGAGCGAGGCGGGCAGGCAGTGCACTAAAGACCTGGGCGAGCAAACACATGCCGTAGTTGATGTTTTGTGCAGGAGCTGGGAATTCCCCGTGTGGTGCGGTGTGGATGTATTCAGCACCGACCCGCACGGTACCCCGGGAAATGTGAACGGCTTTCACTAGATCTACGTCACTGACATTACTTTTTAAAGACGCAATGACGCTGCGAATGTATTGCGGCGTATCCTTGGAATTTATGCTTACTTTACGAAGAACGTGTATTCTATTAAATTTGACAGTCTATCTGTTGATATCGAGGAGCGGAGAAGACAAGGGTAGTGACGACAGCTTCTGGATTCGATTTTAACGACACAAGATGGAGTACAGTTGGACTTCAACGCCCCACAGGCAATTTTTTTTTTTTTTTAGATTTCGTGGTTGGCGGGTGCTCTGGTGTGGTTTGCTTCTTCTTTCCTATCAAACATCTATCGTCCTTATTTCCCCCTCCTTCTTTTTTATGTTTATTACTCTCTTGTAACACCTCTAATCTTCTGGCGCTCATATGACATTATGCAGTTGTGAGCGCCGTAAAATTTCTACTAAAAACGCCCTCATCGACACAATTGGGATTAACTAAGAGACGGACTACGACCATGCTTGTCAGGGCCACATACCAACAGAAAGGCCGATATACTCGATAGAAATTTCCCCACTCTGGAATCGAACTCAGGTCTCCTGCATGCAACGGCCAAGTGCCGAACCATTACACCACAGTCGAGCAGAAAAGTGAACAGTGTCATTATTAACATCGAAAAACCCAAACTGAGGGTGAAGGGGGGGGGGGGGGGGGGGGGGGGGGGGGTGATGGGAGTGGTCGTTTGTACAGGCGACTGTCTTCAACAGGTGGCCGTTAGTAGAGCAGGTTCGACTGTATTTCGTGAAAGGAAGTCACGATACCCCACAGACACGACATAACAACAACTTTACACGCGAAATCTAGCCGCCGATAACCCGGCCAAACCCAAACGATAAAACGCCCAAAGTGAGCATCGCCCTTTAACCCCTCTGCGAGAGCTCGGCTTTCAACAGCTCGTCACCTCAGTCTCGCCTGAACCGCGGAATTCCTCTTGCTGTCTTCGCTGTGCCGGCGAGCTTTATTGCACTGTGTGAGCGGTACATCTACACGAGGAAACAGTGTGAGGCGTTGTTGGGTTGGCGGGTGCTGTTAGTGGAGGGAGATGAAAGGGAAGGCCAGTCGTTAGGATGATTCTAATGGGCTGTCCCGGGTGTGCGAAGGTACTGCCACAATCCGGGTAGAGAGTGTTTATGGCCGGGTTTATTACTCTTATTATTGTTCGAGTGTTATTACATTTACTAAAGCTGAACCAGTTCATCAGCTATCTTCCTTTCTTCTCTATATCTATCTATGTATCTATATTCTAAGCATCTGTGTATGGGTCTATTTAGCTACCTATCTTCTCTCCTTCCCTCCCTCCCTCCCTCCTTCTCTCTCTCTCTCTCTTTATGTGTATGTGTGTGTGCGTGTGAGTGTATGCGTGTGTGTGTGTGTGTGTGTGTGTGTGTGTGTGAAAGAGAGAAAGAAAGAGAGAACGAGAAAGAAAGAGAGACACTAGAGGCACACACACACACGTTCACTCTCACTCTCTTCCTCACACCCTTAATAAATTCCCTCTCCTTAATTCTTTCTTCACCCCGTTCCCCCCGACCACCCAACTCTGGAGTCTACGTCTATTAAACAACCAATACAGCAAACGCACACAACGCATTCGCTTCTGTAATGGCATACAACAAGACAAAAACAACATCAGTGGCGTCCTTTCATTCCTACAGCTCACTCCAATAAAACACGGGCAGACAGAAAATAACAGCTCATCTTTAAAAACTGGAACGCGCATTACCTAAACAAACCTCCAGGAGAGGGAGATTTGATCTGTAATGTTTCTGCTTTGATTACAGGTTATTTTTATCTTGTTTATTTTCTGTCCTTAGGGGGATTTTATTTCGTATACAATATTTTTTCCTTTTCTTTTTTTTTTACGAATTTAGTTCACATTGCTCGCTCTTCTTTCTTTAACGACTGTATTTTTATTTTTTTAAACATTGCTTTTCTTTCTTTGAAAACTATGTTTCTCTTACCCAATGCTTCTCCTTCTTTTACAACATTGTATTTCGGATACTTCCCCTGTACATTGCCTTTTTTCCCCATAATGCTTTTCTTTCTTTGAGAACTATGTCTCTCTTGCACATTGTTTTTTGTTGGGTTTGATTTTTTTTGATTTTTTTTTTTTTTTTTTTTTTTGGGGGGGGTTCAAAACTAGATTTCCCTCCGTCCTTGTACATTGCACCTTTTTCTTCTTTAACCACTTTATTTCCAACACACCCCTTTTTTTTTCCTTACGAATTTCTATCCAACACATTGCAACCACACTTGCACACGAGGCAGGGAAGGGAAGTAAAAGGAATCATCTTTCTGTGTGTGATGATGCGAGTCCGCCACAAGGCAGGCACGCAGCAAGCACTGAGCAATCTGACACAGGCTCTGACGGACGAGGGTACGTTACTTTATAGGAGAGCAGTTGAGCGAGCGAGGCACACAAGATCTACCACTGAACTCACATTTCCCACGCTCAGCCATGCTAGACCTACAAAGCTGGTGGTTGGCTGTCAGAAAATGGCCGTCATATATAGTAATATATTATGTGTTATACGTTACCGGTTCTTGTATTTTATATACTATTCCCATTCCTGCACTAACGCAATATAATAAATTTTCACGCAGGGTTCAGCCTCCTTTTTTTTCTCACTTCCTACTCTACCTCTAAAAATAAGTAAGAAAACAGAAAAATGCAAATTTCTATCCCCCCACCCCCGAAACTCATCTTCCCCTGTAACCCCCTCTCTTCTTCCAACTCACACGCTATCAACTCTCTCTTTATCTCTGTATCTGTCTCTCTCTGTCTGAGTCTGTCTCTCTCTCTTTCTATCTCTCTCTCTCTATCTCTCTCTATCTGTCTATCTATCTATCCATCTATCCATCTATCTATCTATCTATCTATCCATTTATCTATATATCTATCTATCTGTCTGTCTGTCTGTCTGTCTGTCTGTCTGTCT
>NW_004797314.1:1986420-1988118 GCF_000002075.1 Aplysia californica | reverse complement strand
TCTCTCTCTATCTATCTATCTATCTATCTATCTATCTATCTATCTATCTATCTATCTATCTATCTATCTATCTATCTATCTATCTATCTATCTATTTCTGTGCGCGCACTTGGGCGCGTACATGTGCATGTGTGACTATATGTGCGCGCTCGTATGTGTAGACGTGTGCCTTTGGTGCGGTACGTCGTGTGAGTACCCGTGTACGTGTATGCCTGGTGTGTGTGTGTGTGTGTGTGTGTGTGTGTGTGTGTGTGTGTGTGTGTGTGTGTGTGTGCGTGCAGCAGTGTGCATGCGTGCGTGTCTAGACGGTCAGAGAGTGGTTAGTATAAGAACGTATAGGTGCATGTGTGTACGTGTATGCGTATGGTATGCGTGCGTGTATGCTTATGTACATTTCTCACAGCATACTCCGCACCCAAACTGCTTAAAACCTTAATTATTAGGTTACACATAATGCAAGGGGGGCAGGCAAAGGAAAACAGGAGGTCTCAAGCGGCTTAGCTGCCACCAGCCCTCGCCAGTCCTCGGCCGGAGATCGGAGACCTGCTTATGAAGCCAGCCATGCGTGGATTTTAAGGGGCGAATGACGAGCTTTTCAAGTACTCGGGGATCCGGCCGCGTTTTCAAAGAAGCTCAAGCTTGACGATCTTATTCCCCCTACTCATTCTATCCGACTTCAATCGTCGCTTTTCGCTTTTTTGTGCTGCTCCGGGGAGGCTGTGTGTGTGTGTGTGTGTGTGTGTGTGTGTGTGTGTGTGTGTGTGTGTGTGTGTGTGTCTGCGTTTGAGTGTATATGTGTTTGAGAGGCGGGGGGATCAGACAAGGGGCGTTTATACAAAATTTATCTCCCCAAAAGCTCTATGCCTCACCCTCTCCCTCCCATTCCTCGGGAGGGGGGAGGCGTAAGAAGGGCTTTTAAAATTCCTTCCCTAAAGCTCTATGCCTCACTCTCTGTTCCTCTCTTTTTCACATTTCTCATTCAAATCCGTCCCTCTAACAGGTGGTTTCTTCCCTCTTTCTCCTACTTTTCCCCCCATTTAAACATCAAAATTACACAAAAGATTCACAGAAAAATACGCACTGGGTCAAAATTGTATAACCTTTCAGAAAAAAAAAGTCTGCTCGGATAAAATAAAACCACGAGAGACTAAAAACTGAGGTCTCGTGTGTGTGTGTGTGTGTGTGTGTGTGTGTGTGTGTGTGTGTGTGTGCTTAATACTCGAAGCGAGTATATGAGACGAACAATTTCAAGATGTTGCACTCGTCAAAGATTCCTTGGAGGTGGGAAGTCGTAGAAGAGTCTCCAGGGAGGCCGCTCCCCGGGTAAAATGTAAAATTAAAAAATCCTTTTTTATATAAAAAACCCTTTCATTGAAAAAAAACTGTGAAGGGAGGGAAGATGTACTTTTTTAGTTGTAAGTGTTTTACGGCACTCGCAACTGCATTAGGTCATATGAGTGCGGGAAGGATTAAACATACTCAGTTGATAGGAAAGTTTGAATTTTGCCAGGGTGGCGGCCAAAGCCTATTCTATTCTTACTATCGATTTTGGACCGCCAAGGAATCTTTAACGTGTGTAACTTGCACACGGGACCTCCGAGATTTTTTGCCCTTGTCCGGGAAGGCTAGGTGTTGATCTTTCCTACCATAAGACAAGGGTGTGGCTGAACGACAGCAGTAAGAAGGAGCCAAGGAGTA
>NW_004797314.1:1984318-1986320 GCF_000002075.1 Aplysia californica | reverse complement strand
GACGCGCGCGTATAAAATATATATAATACACACACCATTGCCCCCAACGACCCCCCAAGCAGCACCACAACTCCCTGTCCTGCGTTCATAAGTTCACTGGGACATATATTAAATTTTCTTCTTCTACGTTCGGATTTATAATCAGCAAGTGAACAGAGCCAACTCGGGTAGCGTCTGGTGAACACACCGCGCTGGGCGGGGGTACCAAGGGGTAGCTCCAGGTGTTCTGTCCCGGGTAGCGTAAGGTGGAGGTGACAGGTACAGTGGAAACTGTCCAATATGGTCATTTATAATCGTCGAGGAGAAAAGCGGTTGTCTTAGACAGGTGTTCCTAAAGGATAGTGTTGTTAGAATACGTTTTAAAACGCAACGGAGAGATAGGAAGTGGTCCCCTGTACAGGAGATTGTCTTGGACAGGTGGTCGTTAGAGAAGGTTCAATTAGATCTATTTGTTATACAGTCGAAATTGTCAAAGACGGCGACCCATTGTCAAGAAGAAAAAAAGGTTGTCTTAAACAAGTGGACGTCCTGGACAGTGTCATAGTACGGAAATTAAAAGACACAGCGGGCGGGCGACTGAACATCGGACGTTTATATAGATAGGTGGCTGTCTTGGATATGTGGCCAATATTAAAGCAGGTTCCATTGTCATCATGCTGCAAGGCACACCCAACAGCCACCCACCCATGAACCACCCACCCACTCGGCATACCTTTCACACTACTCCAGTCCTCTCTTTCAACTACGGTACCACAAACTTTCAACTAGGGTACCCAAACTGTGGACGAGAGCCCCACACTAAGAACCCGAGCGTGTCAAGGAGTGGAGTGAGGAAGGACTAAGTCCTCTTTGTTATCATTCCGTTGTTGTCGCTACCGAACGATAAGCCTTGCCACACCCACGTCGAGATAATAGAAAGACTTTCTTACGTCATTTTCATGTTATTTCTATGTCGTTGGCACTGCCGTAAACCACCAAGTGTCAAGAAAGAAAGGATTTTTTTAAATTATAAAGACATGTCCTCTCATTACGTCATTTACTGTTATTTCGTCGTAGCTGACACCTCCGCAAACCCTCAGGTGCCAGGAGAGAGAGATTTATTTATCATTTATCTTTTTTTATAATTTTGTTATTTATTATTACAAGCGCAAATACAACGTTCTACTTCACTACCCTACATTTAAAGCTTAGACTATGAGACGAGTGTTTTTTGGGGGGTATAAATATCCAGTAACAATAGTCCAATAATATAATTTTTATCATTCATTCTTCACAAACGCCAACACCCCACAACACACACATACACACACACACACACACACACACACACACACACACAACATAAACACATACACAAAAGACAAAAATTACGGTTGTTAGTGTATCCAAAGAAAGACGCAATTCCAGAGAGGTAATAATTATAATATCTTCCTCCTCTAGCCTTCACTTGACCATTCTGGCTGTAAACGCCTATTACCAATCTGTCAGTGTCAAGTAACAGAGGGAGGTGCGTCCGGTCATTATTTCTGTTCACACTTTCCAGCTCTCGTCTTTCCAAAACAATCCCAAAGTCTTTGTCAGAATCAGGGGGAGAAATTAATGCTCTTTCATATCACGCCCCGTAATAGGAGTAGTTATTCCGAGTCTTTTGGGGCTAAGGGAGGGGGGAGTTGGTTGGAGGGAAGGTTGTCAGAAAGAGCAGAAATAGAGGTGTCTTCAGGACTGGGGGGAGAGTAGTCAGAAAGAGGAAAAGAGGGGGGTCTTTTGATTCGAAATAAAATTGGAAGAATTTTGGCGGCGGGAAATTGGAGGTGGGCTTGGAGGGTTGGATAAACACAGCGTTAAGCTGGGGGGGATTTTACTGTGGCGTGTCACGTCTGGGAAGCGGGCTTCTTGTCACGATTCCTGTTATCTACCTCTACGGCTGGTGGATTGTGAGTGTGTGTGTGTGTGTGTGTGTGTGAGTGTGTGAGTGTGAGAGTGTGTGTGTGTGTGTGTGTGT
>NW_004797314.1:1976766-1984166 GCF_000002075.1 Aplysia californica | reverse complement strand
ACAAAGAAAGAAAAGAAAGAAAGAAAGCAGAAATAAAGAACCACACAAGAAGCAATGTAGAAACAAAGAAAGAGAGAAAGAAAGAAAGAAAGAAAGAAAAGAAAGAAACATAACGTAAACAACAAAAGCAAACAAGCAAGCAAACAAGAAGCAAAGTAGAATATATATTATATAATAGAAAAAGACAAAGAAAAAAAAAGAGAGAAGATACTTTTCATATACCGTGTGACATTGCATACAATTAAGTTGGGGTTTTTTTAATAATTAAAAAGCACACTTCTTGGAGACCATAAAAATAGAACACGCCCTCAATAGAAATAGAGCACACGCTTAGCGTCGATGAGTCACCCACATGCCCAAAACGCTCAGGCAAAAATCACACCAGTTGCATTTTTTTTTACAAGGCAAGGTCATCAAAACTGATGATTTGTAAACGATTACCGAAGTATTCTATCATTCAAAGACGCAGAGGTACGGTTAAAGAAATATTCTGCATGATAATTCTATTTCTCAAAAGCTGGTTCCTTTCTTTATATAGCCTCTGGAATTTAAGGCATGCTCCCTCGCGTCAAAGCAAAACCCTCTATGAGAGAATTCATATTATTAAATTATGTTAAGGATTGGTGGGTCGATAATAATTTCATTCGATTCGCCTTCCGAGGCTGGGTCGGTTCAAAACCGAACAGCTTTTTATAGAACGGCTAATGGGTAACTTGTTAGTTCTGCAGTATGTTGTGCGTCCATGACAGAGTTAGGTTGGTGTGAGTGTGTGTGTGGTGTGTGTGTGTGTGTGAGTGTGTGAGTGTGTGTGTTTGTGTGTGTGTGTGTTTGTGTGTGGGTGTGCTTGTTTGTTTGTTTTTTATTTTTATTATATTGTTTGTATGGGGGTTTCAATATCACAACAGCTTTGCCAACTACACTTGACTCGCGTCCGTCCCCTTTGAGTGAGTCGGTCGATTTGCTTGCATGGGGATTAAAGACCTATCTACAGTGCACACACACACACACTCACACACAGACACACACACACACACACACACACACACACACACACACACACACACACACACACACATACATCGATAAATTAACGATTTAATGAAGAGAGACAGGCAGGGGGGCATGCCAACTTGTCACTTGGAGGAAGACAGATCAGGAGTACCAAGGAGAAGAAAGATAAATAGACAGACGGCTAAATCTGAAAGTCGAGAAGAAAGACAGAAGCACGGAGAGAAAAACACAAAGACCGATAGTCCAAATAATCAAAAAGTTCTTACCTGAGTAGTTGTGACGCGCTGTTCTCCGTTCTCTTTTTCCACGGCGTTAATATCCACCTGTAAGCTCGCCGGCAGCTTCTCTCTATCCAAGATGGCGGCGGTGGACACCACTCCCGAGGAGCGGCCCACAGTGAACACCTCGGCGTAGTCCTGACCCGCCGCCGAGACCCGGGTGATGTAATACTCCACGGAACCCAGACCTGGTTTGGACGGTTGGGCGGACATCCTGAGAACTTCAGTGCCCTCGGGCATGTTCTCGTCCACCGTGCCCGACTTGGGGTTGGAGGAGAGGAACACAGGGCCCACGCCAGAGCTTGTGTAGAGGAGGAGAGTGACGGTGGCGGTGGCCGTGTTCACGGTTGACGAGGAACTTCCTCTGACGCCGTCCGTGGCGATGACGGTGAGCGTGTAGGAGAGGTGGGACGCTGGGAGATCCTGGGCGAGGGAGATGGTGCCCGTGCTGGGGTTCAGGTTGAACAGCAGGGGCTTGGCACCCACGAAGTTGAAGGTGACCTTGGCGTTGTCGCCGTCGTCAACATCCGAGGCTGAGAGCGAGGCCACGGTCGTGCCCGAGGGCGACGGGTAGGCCACGAGGAAGACCGAGGGCGAGTTGAACACAGGCGGGTTGTCGTTCACGTCGTCCACCAGGATCGTGAGGAACTTCTCCGAGGTGCGCCGCAGCGCCGGGTTGCTGACCTGGTCTGTGGCGTGGATGGTCACTTCAAAACTGTCAGCGACTTCACGGTCGAAGGCGTTGGAGAGCGTGATGACCCCTGAGACAGGGTTGATCTGGAAGTGGTCTCCGACAGGCGTCTGCTTGTAGATGCTGAAACGGACCTGGCCCAGCTCCCCAGAGTCTTCGTCCTTGGCGCTGACTTCTGCAATACTAGAGCCCACGTCGCGGTTTTCTTTGATGTGGATCCTCGACTGTCCGTGTAAAAATACCGGGGCGTTGTCGTTCGCATCCAGGACAATGACTTTAAAGGTCAATGACACGGAGAGCGCGGGGAAACCTGAGTCCGAGAGGGTTATGTTCAGCACGTGTTCTCGTTTTGCTTCGTAGTTGAGCTCCCTGGCGAGATAGAGATAGCCGGTGGCCATGTTCAGTCGGAACGTGTCGTCCTCGTTGCCCGAGACGATATCGAAGCGTAGCTTGGCGTTGTTGCCCATGTCCCGGTCAGTGCCCGAGAAGATGGCGAGGTTCTCCCCCTCGAGTGTCGTCTCGCTGACGGTTACAGACCGTACCGTGTCGGCGGCGAACTCTGGCGCGTTGTCGTTGTAGTCGAGCACGTAAATCTCCAGGTCTGTGGTAGACTCCAGCTGGACACTCTCCCCCGTGTCCGTGGCCTTGATGGTGAGCATGTAATGGTCCCTGCTCTCTCGGTCCAGAGCCAACTGCAAGAACAGCTTCCCATCCGTCTCGTGGATTCGGAACTTCCCGTCCTCGTTGCCGGCTGTGATGGCGTAAGTGACCGCCGCGTTGGCTCCGGCGTCAGCGTCTACAGCCACGAGAGTTGTGATCTCCTCGCCCACCTCTGTGTTCTCGCTCACGGCACGCGAGCTGCCCGAGGCTTGCAGGAAAACGGGAGGGCTGTCATTCTCGTCTAGAACATTGACGCGTACGGAGACCTTGCTCTGTTGCTTGTGCAGACCGTTGTCAGAGGCGTACACATCAAACACGTAATAGGGTAGGTTGGTGGTCTTGACAATATACTCGCGGTCGAATTCTCTTTTCGTAAAGATCGTACCCAGTATGGGATCAATTGTGAAGTTGACATTTCCACCTCCGAGAGAGTAAAGAATTTCAGCGTTCCTGCCTAAATCATTATCCACAGCTTTCACTGATCCGACGTACGAGTCTGCTGGCATGTTCTCTCTCACTCTGAACTCGTAGGACACTTGAGTAAATTCGGGCGCGTTATCGTTTTCGTCTTGAACATACACAGTGATGTTGACCGAGGAGCTCCGCGGCTCTTTCCCATTGTCCTTGACCGTGATGGTGAGAGAATACATGTCCCTCTTCTCTCGGTCTAGTCCATGAGCCACGAAGAGCGAGCCCTCGGGAAAGATCCCAAACCGATGCTCTTCGTTTCCTCGCACAATACTGTAACTCAGATCCCCGTTCGGGCCTTCGTCCTCGTCCGTGGCGTGGACCTCCATCACCACCTCGTTCACCGACTGCGCTTCAGAGACAAACAACTCGTGGCGGGTGAGGGCGAAAAGCGGCGTGTGGTCGTTCACGTCTTCCAGCCTCATCACGACCTGCATGGACCGAGACCTGGGGGACGACCCCCCGTCGGTGGCAGTAACGGTCAAGGTGGTGGAGTCGCTCGCCAGCTGGTTGGGCGGCTTGGCCAGAGAGATGACCCCGGTCTGAGCGTCGATGGCAAAGACGTCGTTGGTGTCGTCGGCGGAGGCGAGGCTGTAGGTGATGACGCGGTTGTTGCCAGCGTCGCTGTCCGTGGCCTGGGCGAGGAAGATGTTGTGTCCCACAGGCCAGTTCTCCAGGACGGTCGCCTCTGTGGTGTGGGTCAAAAACTCGGGGGAGTTGTCGTTCACGTCTTCAACCGTCACCGTCACTTTCTTAGATATGATTTTCTCCCCGGCAAGCGCTATGACGGTCAGTGTGTACTGCGGCTGGACCTCACGGTCAATTGCTGACAGAGTGGAGATCACGCCTGAGCTAGCGCCGATTTTAAACACGCTTTCTACATCTCCGTCAATGATGGCGTAAGTGACCGGTTGTGACGTCTGGGACGTGGCCTGGACTTGACCAACAGTCCTGTCTGTCTGGTGCTGTTTTTCCTGCTCGTCTTCCCGAATACGGAAGTTGTACTCCGAGTCCGTGAAGACGGGGGCTAAGCTGGAGATGCTGATGACGATGACTTTAATGATGGCGTCATTCTCTGAGGGCCTCCCCCCACCGTCCACGGCGCTGACCACGAGTCGGTACTCTCGTGCAGAAAGCTGGCGGCTGGTGGAGATCATACCCGAGTCCTTGTCGATCTCAAAATCGTTGATGGAGTTTCTGAGGGCGTATAATATTTTCCCGTTTTCGCCAGTGTCTTTGTCGTGGGCGCTGACACTCACTACTTGGAGACCAGCAGGATCAGAGTCGAATACATTTACATAGTTTTCTTTGGGTGTGAATTTCGGAGGGTTGTCATTGACATCTTTGATAGACAAATCTATCGTGGCGGTGGATGACAGAGGTTGTGGTCCCTTATCTTGAGCAATTACTTTGATGACGTAATGCGACTTCTCCTCCCGATCAAATCTCTTCTGTGCGGTCAGCTTCCCGGACGTCGGGTGTATCTGGAATGTGTTAGGGAACTGCATCTCTGTGTCCGGGTGAATGGAAAATTCCACGGTCCCATTCTCCGCGCTATCTAGGTCGACAGCACTCAGAGTGGTGATGTCAGCAGCTGGGGGTATGTTCTCCTCCAACTCTAGCTTGTAAGAGGACTTGGAAAACTTGGGGGCACAATCGTTCTCATCTCCTACAGTAATGGACAATACCGCGTGGCTGTACTTCGGTATGGACCCCCCGTCGTGAGCAGAGATGTTCAGTACCACCATGGCGCTCTTCTCGTGGTCAATGTAGGTACGAGTGGTTACTAAACCTGTGTCGGGGTCGATGTTGAACCAGGAAAACTCATTTCCAGAGGAGATTTGGTAGGTGAGTTTTGAATTCACGCCCTCGTCTTTGTCAGTAGCTCTCACATTGGCTACAAACGAGTGAGGCTTGGAGAACTCGCTAAGGCTCACGCTGTAATCGTCACGATCAAACACGGGCTGGTGGTCGTTGGCGTCGTTGACATAGATGAGGATGTGTGCCGTAGACGTTCTCTGGGGGCTGCCGTGATCCACAGCCTCGAAGGTCAAATTAAACTTGTTGATCGTCTCTCTATCTAAAGCCTTCTGTACCTGTATCTCATTAATGTCGTACTGGGGTATGGATAAATGGAAGAAGTAACCCTCTTCATTTCCTTTGATAATTCTGAGAGACGTCTCCCCATTCGCGCCAGAATCCTCGTCCGTGACAGTTACAGTGAAGACCACGGTTTGTAGGTCAGCACTCTCGTCCACAGAAGCCGTTGTGATGTCGGCGTTGTCTTTGCTGAAGCTGATAATCGGATTGTGGTCGTTCTCGTCCAACACTTCGATGTACAGATAGGCTCTCCCAGAGAGGGCGTTCAGACCTTTATCGCTGGCCACGATCTTGATAAAGCAGCTGTTGGGACTGCACTTGTTGCTGGAGCGCCCACAGCGCCGGCTGCAGGCTAGAGGACTCGTCACCGTCTCGATGACCCCGGTGTTCTCGTCAATTTTGAACTGATTGCTCTCGTCCTCGAGTCGGTAGCTCACCTCGCCGTTCAGTCCTATGTCCTCGTCGGTCGCCTCTGCCCGGAACACCGAGGAACCGACGGGGGCACTCTCGTTGACCTGAGTCGTGTAATCGCTGAGGTCAAAGGCCGGCGTGTTGTCGTTCACGTCCAGAATGTTCACTCCCACCGTGAGCTCTGTACACAACGGAGGGACACCTCCGTCACAAGCAGAGACTACCAGCTCGTAATAATCCAGCTTCTCCCGGTCGAACCCTTCCGATCCACGCTTCACAAGGTATAGGATAAGAGGAAGGCCCGTGAAATCCAAACCAAACATACCCTTTTCGTTCCCGGATGCGATTCGGTATGACAGGGTTCCGTTGTTCCCCCCATCCGGATCCGAGGCGGTAATAATGCTTTTGGTGCGACCCTCTCTCGCGTCTTCCTGGAAAGCGATTATCTCCTTGTTGTCATCAACCTGGAAATCCGGACGATTATCGTTGACGTCCAGAACTGTGATGACCACACTGAAGGTCACCTGGCTGTCCAGCGTGGTGGGCGGGGTTCCGACGACAAACAGGCGAACCAGAGACTCTGGTATGGACTCACGATCAATCGAATCCAACGTTCGTAAAGTGCCCGACGTACTGAGTTCGAACAAGGAATTGGGCTCCTGGAAACTGTAGCTGTAACCCTGAACATAATCCACAGAACCGACAACAGTTCCGACTATGGAATTTTCCACCACTGACAACTCGATTATTCCGGGACCTTGACCTTGGGCGAAGGCCACCAGGAAGTGTAGCAAGATCACGCACAGCACGTGGTGCAGCATGTAAGGGGCAGTATGCATCGCCCGTCGCCGCGGTGACAACAGCGTCATCGCTTCGCAGAGGTTGTCACGTGACGTCACAAAAATAGACCCACTACGTCACAGATGTGGGTGTTACTAACAGTAGGCCAAAAGAAAGCCAACATCTAGGCTATGATGAGCTCTGTGTTCCTAGAGCCACCATCTCATCTTTTCATCTGATTTACTGTCCGAGAATGCTTGTTACATCTGCAGACACAAAAAGGGAAGAAAAATCATTATTGTAACATTTCAAAACAACCCCCCCAAAAAAAAAAAAAAAACAACCCAAAACAAAACCCACGGTGTGCTTAATGCTGCCGTTCTTGTCGACTTTGTGGCGTTGTGTTGTAACTGTGAGTGTCGTTGTCGTATATGGTGATGTCCTAGTTGCTGTTCTGGCTGTTATAGTTGCTATACAGTTTAAAGGTGGGTTTTGGTTGATGATTTTTTTCTGTTATTTTTTAGTTTAGGTGTTGCTGTTGCTGTGGTTTGGGTTGTTGTTGTTGTTTTTGGTTGTTTTGGGGGTTTTTTTTTGTGTTTTTTTGTTGTTGTTTTGTTGTTGTTTTTTTGGGGGGTGTTCATCTGTCGGTGCACTCGGGTGACCAAAGACGACTACGATGACGACGACGACGATGATGATGGTGATGATGATGATGATGATGATGATGATGATGATGATGATGATGATGATGATGACGATGATGATGATGATGGCGGTAGTGACATGAGGACGTATGGACTATGGTTATCGTTAACACACATCTTTCAATTGTTTTGTTTTATTAGTCATCATCACGCACGGCCTTTCCACCTTTGTGTTTTTATTAGTGCTCTGATCATAACTATTATATTTTTGTTATTATTTTCATTATTTCCATTCTATTATTACCATCATCATCATCATCATCATCATCATCATCATCATCATCATCATCATCATCA
>NW_004797314.1:1972542-1975994 GCF_000002075.1 Aplysia californica | reverse complement strand
CACACACACACACACACACACACACACACACACACACACACACACACACACGTACACACTACGAGTTCACGAACAACAAAAAAGACTGCATAAAAACATGCACACGAAATCGAAACACCAATTCATTTTCCGAACAATGCCTCAAATAAACAGCTTTTATAATAACATACTGCTATACAACGTACTATAAATATCATTGTACCACAATGCAAACTAACAATAACCTCTGCTCATTGCAATTACAAAGAATTTAAAAAGTACACTTTTCAACGCCGTCGCAACTCCCCCTTCCCCCCTTTCCAATTTTGCTTTAGTAGAAATTTCTAAAAATATAAACTATAAAAGAATCTTTAAAATATTTTCACCTACCTTTTACACCATTATTAAAGTACCATTCCCTCATTAAACAAGTGATCCGGTTCGCACTATACTACAATATTATACTCTTGACAACAAAACTATAACGTTTTCAGTATCTAAGCTTACAAAGTTCAGCTATCACTGAGAATTAATCCCCTCCCGGCTGTACAAAACTCACAGCGACTCCACTCTACGCCGTCAAAACAGCTCATGACAAATTTTATTGCCCGAAACGAAACAATTAAATTTTCATAGACGAATAATAAGCTGATCTTTATCGGTTCTTAGCGGGTCTGGGCTCGTAAAGTGAAGGTCGTAGGCTAGGGGGGAGGTTTGGCTCAGAGTGCAGGGCAGTAGCAGTTCATTTGACCTGACACAGGGGGTTGTGGGCTCCGTACTTCTCTTATCAAACTCAAGGACCTTATCAAACCCCACAGACTTGAATTATAACAATAGCACAGACCAGGCACTGTCATAGCTGCAGCTCTTTACTCTCTGTAGCCAAAAAAAAAACAACCCAACAACTTCAGGGCGTGAGAGCGAACCATGGACGCGTTGACGAAGGGAAAAGCACCAAGCTTCCTTTAGTTAAGTGTGCCCACAACCACCTCCACCTCCCCCATCCCCCTTTCCTTTCATTTTTTTTTTTTTTTTTTTGGTCAACAAAATTTTAATTCATACCCCAGTCCAAAAGTGCCCCCCCCCCCCCTGTGGTGAACCAGAATTACGTCAGAGTGTCCAGACTTGGCTATTCTGATGGCCTTTTGACAGACGTGAGACGAGCGGGTCAAACTCAAAGTCCAGCAACAATGCATACAACACCAACACGCATCTATCTTAATATACTCGTATTTATAAGGATGTGTGAGTGTAGAGCGCTTTTATGTCAAGAGAAAGATGTCTTAATACATGTCGACGCAGTCAAAGAAAAGAGGTAAAGAAGGGAACGTACGGACGGAAGACCACACTGCTAATTGCAAATAAAGATATTGCCTGTTTATTCATAGTGGTGAAGAGGATACGGACAAAGGAAGGGACTTTGATTTTCTGTTGTTTGAGGATGAGAGCAGCAACGTCTGTTGTTGGCAAAAGGAAACGTGCTATTGGTCTAGCTATTGTTGTTTTGTCCGTTTGTTTGTGTGTGTGTGTGTGTGTGTGTGTGTGTGTGTATGTGTGTGTGTGTGTGTTGTGTGTGTGTGTGTGTGTGTGCTTTATTTCCTTCTGTTTTGTTTTGTTTTTGCTGATATTATTGTTGGGGTCTTTGCTCTGTTGGGGCTATTCTTTTGTTGCTGTTGTTGCTTTTGTTGTTGTTGTTTTTTGTTGTTGTAGTTGTTGTTGTTGTTGTTGTTGTTGTTGTTGTTGTTGTTGTTGTTGTTGTTGTTGTTGTTGTTGTTGTTGTTGTTACCTGGTTTTAATTTACTGTTGCTGCTTTCCTTGTTCTCCTTTCATGTCTGTCGGTGAATCATTTTACTCTCAGGGTGTTCTGTTCTCGACTGACATATGTGTGCCTTCACCCTTACTGCATATATTTATGATAACTGTTACGTTAGGCGCATAATATTCAAAATGACACAGAGAGTTTCTTCGAGAAACAGTGCACTGTTAGCTCTGTTGGTATCATGCTGGACTGCGGAGTGGATGGCTGTGGTTTGAGCCCTAACGGGGGCGTTCTGTAATTGGGTTGTTGTGGTGAGTTGGGTTTTTTTAAGACTGCCCACCCTTTCAGCTCGGTTTATTCAAGATGGACGTTAAATTCTTAGGTCTCGCCTCTGACATATTATAACCTGAACCGTAAAGTGAACTCACAGTGTTGAAAGTGGCATTAAAGTGTACAATTCCGCAAATTTTCCTTCGAGAAGAAATCCTGCTATAGCTATAATTAACCTATCCGTTACCGTAACTGTTGCTGTGTCGTCGGTATCGTTATCTATTTGTGTATATATATATATATATATATATATATATATATATATATGATATATATTGTGGTCGCTGCAGACAGCTGTTGCTCTAGTCAGTGCTGGTGCAGTGGTTTTTGATATAGATCTAATTCGAACGTAGAGGTAATATTACTGTCTTGCTTTAATCATCAAACACGTATCGTCCTTATTAATATCTCCTCTTTCTTTTTTGTGTTTATTACTACCCTCTTGTTACGCCTCTAAATTCGGCACTTGTAGGATTTAATTGTGTTGAAAACACCGTAAAACGCTTACTTACTAAAAACCTGGTTTAATCCTCTCCTATTCATGTTCTTCACCAAGGTAAGATTGAAGAATACCGGACCAGCGGACTGACTTTGCCTATGTCTCAACCTTAGGAATTCATAATTTTCCCGTTTTTAATATCTCTCAATAGAAAATCTCGGACCGGTAGATCTATTCATTAAAATTTTGTCAGGGGGGAGACCCTCTGAACCCCCCCCCCCTCCCCCCTCCTCCACCCCAACCACCCGCCCCACCTACCCCACTTTCTCGCGCAATAATGCACGAGTGGTCCGGTATTCTTCAATCTTCCCTTCACTAAAAAAGGGTCCTATTAGGCCAGGTTGAACAGGAAAGGGTTAAAGACATAGTATTAGGGTCTCTGTCGAGGTATAACATGCCTTTGGCGGTGGCAACAAAGATGATACCCTAGGGTAGCGACTGCAAATAGAATATCAATGCCAATGAGTTTCATTTTATACAGAGACCTATCGTGTCAGCACAAGTGCTGGAATCAAGCCAATCGTTCAATATATATCATTAATAATTTTTAATCGATTAGCGGATTAAAAAGCCTCTAGAAGTGTACTTTTACAGAGCAGCCACGTACAACACGCGAGAAGGCGAGTTCGAGTGCTGCCATACTGGGTGAAGAGTACAAGAAGTCGAATAAAAATTCTATTTCAATATAATCATCGTGATATTGACATTCAACGGTAACATTTTTATAACTCGATATTTAGATTACTACTATACGGAACTGTAGAAAAATAGGTCACAAATAACAGGTGTGACAGTCACTGTGTGTGTGTGTGTGTGTGTGAGTGTGTGTGTGTGTGTGTGTGTGTGTGTGTGTGCGTGTGTGTGTGTGTGTATGTGTACACTAAA
>NW_004797314.1:1969213-1971343 GCF_000002075.1 Aplysia californica | reverse complement strand
TCTCTCTCTCTCTCTCTCTCTCAACACTCTCTACGTATATACAATAATCAGGTGTTTTGTAATTCACTCCTCTGTTAGCAAATCGAAATTATTAATTAATTAATTCAACAGGTACAGGTATCATAAAAGTGGAGTTTTAGTCTATTGTTCCTCGATTTACTTTATCTGAAGATTAATCAAACTTATTAAATAAAGCTAATGTGAAATGTAAGCAACCAATGCCAGTTGTCCTAGAATATGTGTACATCTCAAGGGAAATAAAACCAAGACATCTTTTTTCACAAAATCAATTTCTTTTCCACTCCATTTCTACTGAAAATAACATTGCAATACTCAATTACTGTTCCAGAACGAAGAAAAAAATACGTCAACTCTTTCAGGACATAACTTATAAGACGCAACATAAAACACGACAGCTCATGAGGCTCTTTTATGTGAACTTGTCCTGTAAGGATTAATCTTTGAATGACTACGAACGGAATAATAATAGGCCAAATCATATTAAACAACATGACAATGCATCCGAGATCATATGTAAATCAACAGGACCACCAAAAAAAAAGAAAAATATTTTTTTTAAATTAGACCCTTGCCTATATTAAAAGAAAATGAATGTAAACTGAAAGTACAGAATTAAATTGACAAAGTTGGCCACAAACTTTCACGTCACGTATTGAAACTACTTTCTGGGTGTATTTTATGACTATGGGCAGTGTATTGCGCAGTCATCATGTATGACGAATGATTCATAAAAGTTCCCCATAATACTGAGGCTGTCCAGTGGTGACAGCAAGGTTGAGCTGACAGATCTGATTGCGCGGAAAGTCGGAGAATCCATCCCCGTACAGAAACATGCATTTCATTCTTACATGATGTATGGATATCCAACCGATTTACTCTCTTCTTTTTTTCATCTTTAGTATTCATGTCTGTTATGCGTAGAACCTAGAATAATTCTCGTTCCCATAACTACCGAATTTAAATCGAATCAACAATCATATTTCGGTGGTACCTCAAATCAGATCTACAATCACAGAACTTTCAAAGAGAAGAACAGCTTTGTTATCTTGTTTATGTTGTAAGAAACAGCACACACTTGGTGAGCATCATCGTGTAAACACTTTGTCCTGACTTTGATGATTCCATTCTTTCATCCAGGGCATCGCTGTTACGATAATAGAGCGAGATTCAAGATGTTTTCTTAGCAACCATTGCGATCATAACACAGCAAACGAGAGAATCTTGAGGAACGGGGGGAGAAACAGCCGACCCCCTTTGCTACCACAAGCGAGCCCAAACACACACACAGGAAGACGCGAAGCAGTGGCGAAGCGTGTGAAACAACGAGGAGAGAGGAAGAGAGGGCTTGATGCAAACGTGTTTTTCAGCATTATACACGTACACAGACCACTATTTCGACAGATTATACATGAAATCAACACATTTTACTTACCTTTGTCTTCTCACACAATAAAATCCGTATATTGAAATGTATATCCTGAGAATTCTACCTGTGTTTTTCCCACAGGTAATAGAGATCGGCCATTGCCACTGTTATCGTTCACAATGCTCGCGCACTGGGTCGAACCGAAGCGTTGCGCTGAACGCGGCGTGACGTCACGCTAGCTCCGCCCCTTCGCGCGTTGAGTGATCGCTCGCCAGCCAAACAGATCCTGGAGAGAGGGGGGCACTGGGCACCTGCAGCAGGGACGGTACCGGCCTTCACATGTAACTGGTTTGTCAAAGAGATTTTTACACCTTCTGAATCAACACAGACGGCACATTCCGTAGCCTGAAAGTGTTTTCGATGGGATTAGCACACACATTTCCTGCCTACTGTCCACACAATGTTCTAGATGAATGGAATGGACCGAACTCTTCATAAAAGACAAGCAAGCCATTTCAAGGCTGCATTATTTGTTCCACATAAAATAGAAGAATTCCTTGTATTCATCGACCTCGCTTCATTATATAATAATTTTTCTTGACTCATAACAAAATATCTCAGAGAAAACAAGCGGACATTTTTCACGTATGAGTATAACAGAAGCTAAACTAAGACATGAAGAAGAAGAAGAAGAAGAAGAAGAAGAAGAAGAAGAAGAAGAAGAAGAAGAAGAAGAAGAAGAA
>NW_004797314.1:1963632-1964764 GCF_000002075.1 Aplysia californica | reverse complement strand
AAATCTGTATGAAAAACAATGTTTTAAGACCTCCCTTCTTCTACATACAAGTTTATTTACTTTTTGATAAGAAAAGCAAACAGACCGTGGTCGTCGACATATTTTCGAGGCCATCCGGAAATAGAAGTTGTCACTTCCTTGTCAGTGCATCGCAAAAATTTTCTGGTCATCTGAGCACCGCTTAATAAATCTACATATTCTGCGACTGCTATCGAGGATAATTTTTGAATATACAAGTAGGCTGCGTCTCCTAAACACAAGAAATCACAGGTGTCTCGATGAAAGAGACTAGACGAGTCCTCACCTTTCGGAATTCCGAGGACGAAAGCGTTTGGTCTCAAAGGACATGTACTCGTTATAGGACATTATATACGAAGTATATATATAAAATAACACCTGAAAAACATGGACTGCGTTAGGTCTCTGTAAATACTGTACATTTGAACATGCTCTAGCGGCCACCTGTCCAAGACAATCACTTGCACACACGACCACCTCCCACTTCGCTCTTGCGGGATTAAAAAAAAAGAATCTAACTATCTTCTGTCTATCTATAGAGAGAGAGAGAGAAGCTATAACAAGGACATAAAGTTTTACTTTGGACATTTCCCCCATTGCTTGTCTTTACCATACATACACACTCACATACAGACTTACGATACGAACACGAAGTCACACGTACACATACACACAAGCACACGCATGCTTACAAGCAATTAGATCAATACATATACACAAAGACACACGCACATACACATATAAACCCACACACTTACACGCGTAAGCACATACACACAAACACATAAACTCACATAAAGACACACAGACACAGAAACATACAGAGAAATAGACACATACACAGAAACACATAAACACACACACACACACACACACACTCACACTCACACACACACAGAAACGCACTCATAAACACACACATAAACACACACACACACACACACACATACACACACACACACAAACGCAAACACATAGAAACACACACACACTGAAACAGACATACACACATGCATATATACATAAACACATACACACACACACATACATACATAAAAACACACAAAAAAGAAACTCACACAGAAACACACACACACACACACACACACACATA
>NW_004797314.1:1961656-1962631 GCF_000002075.1 Aplysia californica | reverse complement strand
CTCTCTCTCTCTCTCTCTCTCTCTCTCTCTCTCTCTCTCTCTCTCTCTCTCTCTCTCTCTCCCTCCCTCCCTTCCCCCCAACCCCCTTCTGACCCCTCCCATCCACAACCAAACAACAGTAAAGGGTTGCTGAGACCAAAGAGCAATCATCGGCACCCAACTGTGAGGGGATCTCGAGCCTAAGATTATCCATGATAGGCCCGAGAGGTAAAGGATCAAACCCTCGCCGCCACCGATTACAAGGATTAGCGAGTGAGTGCCGTTTTCACACATCGAGGGGACCGCGAGGGTTCGTGTCACTGCGAGGGGCTACCTACATCTCGAGTGTGGAGGCCCGAGGTACCAACTAACCCCCTTGAAAGGTTTTGAACACGACATGCCCCTTACATTATCACCCCAAGCATTCATTCGGCTTATTGGGAAAAACCGCGAGTACACAAAACTTGGCCGGGAACATAACATAAAAGCGGACAACCAGCATTGGGAGACATAATAATCCCACTTTTTGACCCATCAGTGAGAATTAGCTTTTTCTACTAAAATTCAAAGAGACCGCAGCAAACCAGGGGACAATGAGCCTAATCGCTCCATCTGAAGATAATTTTGTAGTTTTGTCTTGATAATAGCCAATCCTCAGGAAGCATGGAAATTCACTGAGGGGGAAAAGGTGTTAACTCTTTAAAGACTTAGCGGACCCATACGCCCAATCAACAGCAGACCAGAGCCAATGTTGTGGCACATTTGGAATAATAATATTCAACCACGAAACAGAAACACGAATTTGAATTATCCACAGTGTGCATGTTGTTATCTGCCTTTTTAGATTTCAGATTTTTTTTAAAAGAAAGAAAAGAACAAATCGAATGAAAAATCTGTATGAAAAACAATGTTTTAAGACCTCCTAAACAGCGCACCTCCAAGCGTTGTCCAAATAACCAGAATGCTTGTTCTCAATGAGTCATGGATCAAAGATAG
>NW_004797314.1:1959975-1961556 GCF_000002075.1 Aplysia californica | reverse complement strand
ACTTGTGTGTGCATGTGTGTGCACGTGTGTGCGAGTGTGTGTTTGTGTTTGTGTGTGTGTGTGTGTATGTGTGTGTGTGTGTGTGTGTGTGTTTGTGTGTGTGTGTTTACACGTGGTGGAACACCAAACCAATGTGCCAATAAAGATGTATCTTATCTTATCTTATCTTATAGATTGAAAAAGATTGATAGATTTTTCACAAGACTCAACTCCTGTGAACATTATGTCCTTTTCCTATCTGTGATAGATTGATAGGTACATTTCTACCGGCCTCTATAACTTTTCCGATATGGGCATGGGTATCTTCTATCTTTCTGTCACGTCAGTCTATTTGAGTGTTTGTCTACCATCTGTCTTTGCCCCCGTTCACATGTTGTTCGTCTGAAGTGAGCAGACTACTAAATGTGGAATCAGGCGCTCGTCAATTTTTGGGCATGTGGAGTTATTAGTATTATCGTAAAGCTATTTCATTCGTTTATCTTTCAATGAGAAAAATATCCACCTATCTTGAATAGAAGTCGAGCTATTTGCGACTGGAGGAGGTGGGAATTGTCTGGTTTCAGAGGTAAAATTAGCAAGAATAGAGTTGCCAAAGTTTGATGACTACAAAAATGTGAGAGTCCTTGAAAACTCTAAATTACATTTGCGTACCTTTAATCAACATTTTTTCCCAGTCAAATCTACTCATAAATTTGTCTTTAAAATAACGAAAAAGGTGCTGAGCTAAGAAACAAAAATTTGATAACAATTTCCAAACCGGCGGAAAAATTCTGGTATCTTCGATTTCATTATTTTAACGAGCGCCTTATTTCACCACGATGCCTTATATTTTGATTTTGCGTTATTTGGAATATATCTTTCTGACGACCAACGTAAGATTTGAATAGACAGTGTGTATTAAACCTTTCTATACAGCTGTGAATGTTCGGTAGTTACGAAAGATGGTGAAGGTAAATAAAAGCTACCGAATATTGTTTCTAGGTATACTGTCGAGAATTTCATGGACGAAAAAAAAAAAGAAACAAACAAAAAAAGACAGTATTCACAGATCCCCACGTGGGCTGCTCACTAATAAAATCAGTAAGGAAGAGACAAATTCAGTTTCTGGGACACTTAAATCGACATAAAGGCCTGGAACATCTTGCTCTCACCGGAAACATAGAGAGTAGAGGTAATCTATCTGAGTAACCTACATTTACATGCACATTGTTTATTTTGAAAACCTGAACAGATGGGTGACCGAGAAAAAACAGGGTAATACAAGTAATTACAGGTGTTTTTGTTTTTGTGTTGTTGTTTTTTGCTTTGTTTTGTTTTTTTCTTTCAGAGCTTCCAAGCGGAGAAATGAAAGGCAAACAACGATCACCGACGTCTGCTTTATATCTGGCACTTCATGATGTTTATGATGATGATGGTGGTGATGATGATGATGATGATGATTATTATTATTATGATGTGGAACACAGAACTTTGTAGATTTCTCACTGCTGAGCCTGTTCTTTTATCTTTAACCATTTCCAAATCCATAATTGCATTCTTCCCCTCCGTACACAGCCACACAGTCTGTCTGTCTGTCTGTCT
>NW_004797314.1:1958609-1959875 GCF_000002075.1 Aplysia californica | reverse complement strand
CCCCCTCCCCCCCCTTCCCCCAAACCTAATACAGCACAATGGCATGGGTGTTGTAGGAAAAGAACATGTTGTGTGGATTGGCTGCTGTCTATAACTTGGCCCCACACATGTGGCCAGTGTCTCACGTGAAGAAGAGAGCCTGGAAAAAAACGTTTGGTAAAAATCCTGAATGAGAGGCAATTAAGGCAGCTCTGTTGAAGCAATCAGAAGCCGTTGCGACTTTTTTGGACGGTTTTCTGTCAATAGATCCATCATTCTGTCGTCTTAGCTTTATGTTCAAAATGTTCTTCCTTTTTGTTGTTTTAATAAGTTTTGTTAAAAATCTTTGTGGCACATTCTGTTTACGTGTTTCTGTTTTGTTTTGTTTAGTTTCTTTCTGCTTTTGAGGACATGCTGTTGTTTTTTGTTGTTGTTTTTTTTCCAAATTCTTTTAGGGTTGAAATTGAAAAATGGGGGAACTGAGTGCATGACTCAAAGTAGAAGGCTTAGAATAGAGCGGAGAAGAACAGGGGAATGATAATAATATTGAGATAGAGTGGCAGAAACAAGGAGAGAGATAGATAGATAGATAGATAGATAGATAGATAGATAGATAGATAGATAGATAGATAGATAGATAGATAGAGGGAAAGGCACACATAAACACACACTCATACGCACACACAAACACATACACGCATACACATGTCCATACACACGTCTAAACAAGTACCACAAACAACACATCATTAAAAACAAAACAAAACAAATCAAAATATTATACAAAATATTATACAAAATACAATACGGTATCTTAAAATATACGTATGCATTGTGTATACTAGATCTATATTATGTACTTTCAGACTGTAGTTCCCACTTGCAACCGGTGTGTCATGACCGACATTCAACTTCCTGTGTCAAAATAAAATTGTTAAGTTTTAATCGCTTTAAACATCTCCTATGTATACATGTACGTGTATACTTCACGAGTAAATGGACCTTCAAGTCCCCAAACCGGTAAACCACACGATTATCTCAATATTAATAGAGTAGACATACTGTTTCAGCAGATTTTTTTTCTCATTTTTTTTTCTTTTCTTTCTTTCTTTCTTTTTTTTTCATTATAAAAGATAACAGCTCGACTTGGGATGGAAAAGATACGAAGAAGGGTTGATGAGGAAATGATGTACTTTGCAGATTAGCAATAACAGCAACAATAAAGTGGTAATAAGAAACGCTCATTCACACTCACAAACACACACACACACACACACACACACACAT
>NW_004797314.1:1955154-1956857 GCF_000002075.1 Aplysia californica | reverse complement strand
CTCCTCCTCCTCCTCCTCCTCCTCCTCATAGGCAATAACAACAACAGAAGTTAAAGAATACAAAAGCAGCAGAACTCAGCGACAACATTGAGAAAAGTAGCAGCAGCAGCTACCACAGCAGTAACATAATTACATTGTAGGTAGTTGCAATAATTGCAACAGAGAATTATTCTCTGTTCTTCTAACAAAGCGTATGTGTTACCGGTCGACTCCCCCCCCCAAAAAACAACAACAAAAAAACAACAACAAACAAACAAACAAAAGTACAAATTGGTTATCATTGTTCTCCCGCAGAAACTGTTTTGTGTGATTTTCATGATTTTTTAAAAAGAAAAAAAAAACAATATATAAAAGCAAATAATTAACGATTACATACTAAATAAACAAAGATCAGGATAGCTTTAACCAACACTGGAACAAAAAATTGGCAGCGGTGGGATTCGAACCCACGCCTCCGAAGAGACTGGTGCCTTAAACCAGCGCCTTAGACCGCTCGGCCACGCTACCTGTGCACGCAGTGCCTTACCGAAGATTAGATATGATAAATAACAATGCATGCGTAAATCATTATTAAATAAAGAGATTGTAAACTAAAAGTGAATACTAACAAACAGGAAAAATTCTATTTAAAACAGCGTAATCTGAAAAAAAATATATAACAAAGATTTTGACTATTTTAGTACAGACGTTAATTGTTTATCCATGATAAAGAAAAAAAAGAAGAAGAAAAAGTTGGCAGCGGTGGGATTCGAACCCACGCCTCCGAAAAGACTGGTGCCTTAAACCAGCGCCTTAGACCGCTCGGCCACGCTACCTGTGCATGCACTGCCTTTACCGAAGATTAGATAATAATATGATAAATAACAATGGATGCGTAAATCATTGTTAAAAAAGAGATTGTAAACAAAAAGTGAATACTAACAAACATGAAAGATAATATTTAAAACATCGTAATCTGAACAAAAAAATATTACACATTTTTTCACTAGCCTATTTTAATACAAACGTTAATTTTTATTCATGCTTAAGGGGGAAAAAAAGAAGAAAAAAAAATTGGCAGCGGTGGGATTCGAACCCACGCCTCCGAAGAGACTGGTGCCTTAAACCAGCGCCTTAGACCGCTCGGCCACGCTACCTGTGCTGAGCGGGGCAGCAACTTTTCATGTGACTAAAGATAGATCTCTAGCTGCGTGACCTAGATTCTATCTCTACCTTTGACTTTGACATCCCTGGGGCTGAGAGTAGCACGTGCTTTCTAAAGGTGCACGCTTATGAACCTGCAGATACCGGTACTCTCATTCTACCCCCCCCCCTTTCCTCCCCACTCCCCTCTCCCTTATTCTTCTGCTTAGCTTTATCCCTTCAACCTCTTGTTTTTGTTCATTCGATAAGCAGAGATCGGCTTAATTTTTCTTCCAACTTTCATAGGCAGATCGTTCATTGGGTAGTTTAGTAGCTCTTATCATAGGCCTAATCTCTATAATGTAATGTAGATGATTAAATGTTGCTATTGCTTTGCTCTCTTTTTGTTTTGCTGGTTTAGTTTTTGTTTTATTTTTTTTAGGGGGGAGGGGGGCTTTGGAAAACTGCTAAACGTACACGTACAACCAGAGGTATTTATAATCATTGCGTACAACAGTATGGTGTTTGAGTGATTATTTTTAGCTGAACAATGGCAGGAGAACAAAATCCGTTCGGTGAAT
>NW_004797314.1:1953551-1954600 GCF_000002075.1 Aplysia californica | reverse complement strand
TATTATTATTATTATTATTATTATTATTATTATTATTTTATCACTATTGTTGTTCTTATTACTGGGTGTCGCTGTAGCCTGTTAATTGTTTTTGTCTTGTCAAATGGCCTTCCTTAGCACAAATGAAAAAAAAATGATCCTGGATGTCCCCCAGAAAGCTTACGGTCCTAGTTCTACAGTAAACTCTGTGGTGTCACTTGAAGATAAACTCAAAAGCAAGGGAGACAGAGTTGAGTCGCTTTGTTGTGCGTCGTTCATATCTCTACGGAATTTCGCTACCTCAGAATTATAAAGTCCTATCTGACATTTTTGGCCGTTTTGAGTTATAAAGATCATGAGATCCGAAACTGAATGTTCTATCTGCTCAATCAAAATTGTAAGATTATTCGAAGTCGTTATGGGGTGGGGGCTCTCATATGACCTTATTGCTTTTGCGAGCGCCGGAAAACCTCTACTAAAACAAAACAAAATAAAACCGAAGTCGTTATCGAGATATTCAAAGAATTGCATTTTTAAAATAAGCTTGACATGTTGTACAACTCTAAATTTCTTACGTCAATGTTTTCTCAAAACTAGGCACTGAGCAAATAGAACTTTGACATTCTAGGGTAGCGATTTGTCGACAATTTCTTCACCTGTTATTCCCTTCAAGTGTGAAGTGTAAGATAAACAAGAGGAGTCTATTGCTTCTGATATCTGATATCGTGACTCAACGCTGTTCAGATGACGGTGGTGAAGAGGATGACGAAAGACGAGATATCTATACAAAGGCTGAGTCTTGCCAGAAAGTTTTACCAGAGACCGTAAATACACGATCTTTGGTTTTACAGTATTCACTGTCTGGTCTTGCTTCACTCTCTTTTGGGGGATCCTAGGGGTGAAAAGTTTGTGTTCACTTCCGACCATAGAGTTACCCCCTTTTAAACTATAGTACTATAGTGTACATCTATGCTTCAGACTAAGATCTTGTTTGATAATGTTAGATGTGTCCAGTGTGTGTGTGTGTGTGTGTGTGTGTGTGTGTGTGTGTGTGTGTGTGTGTGTGTGTG
>NW_004797314.1:1948223-1949309 GCF_000002075.1 Aplysia californica | reverse complement strand
ACAGGGGAAGGGAGTACTAAATAATGATAATGGCGACGCAACCAATTTTGACGGCCCCAAAAAGTGTTCAAGTCAAATCAAGCTTTCATAAAAATGTATTCGGTAAAATCAAACAGCTTTCCCATGTGATCAAGAAAAAATGAAAAAAAGAGCCCTGTAAACACCCCCTCCCCCCTAGCTATTAGGTCATTTGTTATTGGTCATTGTATAGATTTAACGCTTCTTTCTAAACTGCGAAATTATTTCGATAGGACTAATCAAAATGGGTGGAAAGTCCCTCCAGCAAAAAAAAAAAGAAAGAAAAAAAAGATAAAGATTTTTAAAAAGCAAAACAAAACAAAAATTAAAAAAAAACCTCCCCCAAAATACCCAAGTTCACAACGCTCAGGTGGGATTCGAACCAGTGCCATCCACTGCGTAGTCCAATATGATACCAACTGAGCAAAAGTGCACCCACTAGTAACTAGATCAGTGTAAAGTTGTCAAAGCACGTACGATTTGTACTGACACCTGTGCCTGTAACTTCAGTCGAACCTGCTCTAACTACAACTTATCCAAGACATGTGATTGCCATGTTCAGGGTGTCTTAAAAAAGGGACCTACTTTAAGGGCAATTACTCGGTCATTAGAGCTCTACTTTTAACAGAACTTCGAACGAATAATATTCAACCAGGGGGGTATCAAGTTTGCAAACATGAAGCAAGTCTATATATGTCTTCATGAAAGATCAAGTTTTAAAATGTTCAACCAATTTTAGTAAATGGAAAATTTCACTTCTTAGAAACGTTTAGCTACAGGGGCGTGATCGGCCCGTTCTTGTTTCAGAACAAGGACGGTAAAACCACGACAACCACACCAGATGGATATCTCGAGATCACCGTGCTGAGAAAGTTCTGGAGAGGTTTGGGGAAGAGAAGGTGTTATGCTGTAGGGACCTGGACTCAGTGGGATGGGGCCACACCCAAAATGTCTAGAGTGACCCTTGTGTGGTTGTAAGAAAGGTTTGCAGAACGCCTTATGGGCCAAACGCTTACAAATGAATTGTCACCACATCCCCCAACCTTGAGCCTTTAAATTATTACCTGG
>NW_004797314.1:1946789-1948123 GCF_000002075.1 Aplysia californica | reverse complement strand
GGGTCACAGACAGAGTCTACGGAAACAATCCACAAACGATTGAACGGTTGAACGACCCAAAAACACGCCACGTGGTTATTCAAAATGTTCTGTGTTATATTGGGGCTTGTGTGGAGAGAAATTGTCAAACCATGGAGATTTGAGTAGCCATTACCTTTTTGGGTTTATTGGGTAATTTCGCCTGTATTTAGTTGCATGAACCCTACGCAAATCGCCGTAGCTGGAAAGATTCCAAGTTCGAGTAGAGTCTCTTTTAACCTCTTTCAGACGTTTCAAAAAAGGGGAGTAAGGGGAGGGTTCAGAAACTTGGTTCTTTTCTTTTCTTTCCAATTCTTAGTTTTTAATCTGTTTTGGGGGTTCTCGTGGCCTAGCCTAGAGGTTAAGGTGTTTGCCTCTCATTCAAAGGTCCCGGGTTCGAATCGGGGTAGCGACGGAAAAACTTTCTTCTCTAAAATTGTCTCCTTTCACCTCTTTTCCTGCTCTATAACAATGTTCTGTTGTCTGCTTTCGTCTCCACTTTCTGCCCCCGCCCCACCTCTTTTGCCCCCTCCTCTGGGCTCCTGACTCTTTCTGCAGCCTTTCCACTGTTTCTCCTTGACTCTTTCTTACTGCTGTCTTTCAGCCACACCCATAGTCTTCTGGGTAGGAAAGATCTACACCTAGCCTTTTCGGACAAGGACGAAAAATCTCGGAGGTCCCGTGTGTAAGTTGTGAACGTTCAAGTTCCCTTGGTGGATTAAAATCTATAAGAGTGTGCTTCGTCTGCCACACGAGAAAAATTGCAAATTTCCTACCAACTGAAAAATGTTTAATGTGTCCCGCGCGCTCATATGACCTTATGCAGTTGCGAGCGCGTAAAACACTTACAAAAACAAACACACAAAAATACACCAGTTTTGTCTCCCCCCCCCCTCTCCCCCACCCCTCGCCTATCGTGTTCCTAATCTCCATCCCTGATCCCCCCCCCTCTCCCCCTTGTACACACCACGGTCGGACCAGCATTGCATTCACCAATGTGTTTTTCTGATCTTGTACTCAAGACACTTTATTCTCTGTAAACAACATTTTTCTGCCCATTTGTCTCTTTGGCACGGTTGGATGCGGACTTGGCAGCTTGACAAACAAGCTGAAGGTGGAAGTTCGAGCCTGTGTTGAGAAAGGTTTGTTGGAAGATTCCATTTCAGTCCGATGCTCCGATACGTTTTATATATATGTTTTTCTTTCTAAGATCGAGAGAGAGAGAGAGGAGAGAGAGACTGAGAGAGAGAGCGAGAGCGAGAGCGAGAGGGAGAGGGAGAGAGAAAGAAAGAGAGAGAGAGAGAGAGAGAGAGAGA
>NW_004797314.1:1944095-1945788 GCF_000002075.1 Aplysia californica | reverse complement strand
CTCTCTCTCTCTCTCTCTCTCTCTCTCTCTCTCTCTCTCTCTCTCTCTCTCCCCTCTCTCCCCCTCTCTCTCTAACTCTAACATCCCCAACTGACGCAAATAGCCAGACTTTTCCCGTTATTCTGAACCCCATTTCATGAAAGAGATGAGAGGGCCCGCGACCTTTGAACCCTTCATTTCCCTTTAACCAAGCGGGAAGCAAATTGAAATGATCGCCGAAGCGAACTAATGGAGAAACCGGTGAAAAATGCCGAATTGAATCAAACGTTATTTTCTAACCCGTTCTCTTCCTTTTGGAGGGGCGTGAGTCGACATCGGAGGACTGGCCGAGACAAGCTTATTTCACACTGACCAAAGGCCCGTGAATAATTTTTGATTGCCGTTTTCGCTGCATTAACTCGCGCGGTCCTCTTTTCGCGTAACATTTTTTTTCCACAACGCAGCCTTTAAGTACGATCAACCCCAGTTAAGTTGGTCGAATCTGCACGATCAGATCGTTTCAGAAAATCGGAATATTGTGGAATGCAATAAAGCCTTATTTTCTTCTTTTTTTTTTTTGGAAGGAGAAGTAAGAAATCAATCGGAATTCATCAACTATAATCTTTGGCGTCTTCATCGACATGAAATCAATGATTATTTTCAAACTATCATTATTACCATTATTACTTTTATAATTCAAATAGAAACCAAATCAATATTTTCTGTCTATTAAATATTGCTTATCTTTAAAGTTACTTCCCTTGAAATCGGTCTGAGCCACAGACATACAAAGACACGTTCGGTCTTGAGAAATCGAATGAGGCCCGATCAAACTAGAATGGATTTTACAATCTTGTTCTGGTCACGGTGACGGTCTTGTTTAATGCTAAGTAGTTAATAAAATCGGATAAGTGGCCACCGTACTTAAGATTGCTGCAGGGGGGTCGTGTTTGGACAATCTACGGCACACAAGTCTACAGGGTTAATTCGTGTGTTTATAGATATACCGAAGCACCCCCCTGTGTGGTGTTTGTTTGTGTTGTAGCGTGTTTGACTTTCTGAACGTGTGTGAGTTCGAGATAAAAGCACTGACTAAACCATCGAGGTGCTCAGGTCCGATGACGGTGTAGTCTGAGATGTTTGTGTGTTTATATGAGACTGTTTGTGTGTTTGAGTCCTTAAGTCTTTCTCGGCGTCTTCTTCTTTCTCTTTTCCTTCGCTAGAATGCAGGGAAAGCCGATTGTGATTTCTCTAATCAACCGGTGCAACTGACTTCATGAATGATAGGTCTAATAATACGGCTTATTTTCCTGTTTGTACGTTGTGTCCGAAGCCGTCAAGACAGTTCTCGTCTCGTTGGCTACAGTAATCTCACTTATTTATACTGACCACGCTTTCCTCTGCTTTGGTTACTAGTTATAGTTCTTAAGTTTACGCCTTGGCACTCCGCCGTAAGCTCAGTTGGTATCATGCAGGACTACGGAGCCGATGGTTCCTGGTTCGAATATCCAGCGTGGCGTTCCGAAGTTGGGTTAATTTGGGGGAGATTTTAAGGCTGTTCCTGTTGTAGATGGACGTTAGATTCAGAGGTGTCGCCCTTTAAATAAGCTTACAATGCTGAAAGGAGGAGGAGGAGGAGGAAGAAGAAAGAAAGGTAGACTTAGAGCGAAGCAGTCGCAGTCAGTAAGATCTGCAAGTTCAAATACAAAGCCCC
>NW_004797314.1:1939585-1941469 GCF_000002075.1 Aplysia californica | reverse complement strand
GCTCTATAAATGTTATATATTATTATTATTATTATTATTATATTGAGTGCACACATTAGGCATTTTCAGTTTGATAGGAATTAATTTTGAATTTTGCCCGGGTGGCGGCTGAAGCCTACTCTTTTCAATTTTAGAACCAACAAGGGATCTTTAACGTATGCAACTTGCACACAGCATCTCCGAGGTTGTTTTTGTTTTGTTTTTTAAAACCCTTTTCAGAAAAGGCTAGGTGTTAGATCTTACCTACACTAAGATCAAGGGTATGGCTGAAAAACAGTAGCTAGCAAGAAGGAGCTAAGGATTAGCGGTAGAAAAGCAGCAGAAAGAGTCAAGTGCCTAGAGGAGGTGGCAAAGGGGGGGGGGAGAAAGTGGAGACGAAAGCAGACGACACAATAATATGATTAGAGAGCAGGAAAAGTGACAGGAGAACAATTTATGAGAGATATACATTTTCCGTCGCTGTTATGTTTCGAATCCGGGACCTATTAAATGAGAGGCGAACGCCTTACCTTTAGACTACGAGAGCCCCCCAAAAGTAGGAGTACAGTGGAAACTGTCTAAGACAACCAAACATTGTCGAGGAGAAAAGAGGCTGTCTTACACAGAGTCTTTATAACGTAAAAAGTACATAAGATAGGAAATGGAAGGTGGCCGTTTGTACAGGTCATTGTCTCTAATATATGCTGACTCACCAATACTCTTTTCTTCTGTTTATCAGTCGTGGCATGAAAGAGGTCATTGCTTTTTAAAAATGTTTATTCGGTAAGTGTTTTGCGGCGCTCACCACTGCACAAGGTCATATTAGCGCGTGGGACACATTAAACATTTTCAGTTTGGTAGGAATTAATTTTGAATTTTGCCTTGACGGCGGCCGAAGCCTGCTATTGTCGCCTTGGATATTTAACGAGCGGAACTTGCACACGAGACCTCCAAAATTTTTTTGCCCTTATCCGAGAAGGTTAGATGTCAGATTTTACCTACCCTAAGATCAATGGTGTGGTTGAACGATAGCAGTAATGAGCCAAGGAGTAGCAGTAGAAATGCAGCAGAAAGAGTCAGGAGCCCAGAGTAGGGGGGTTGGGTGGGGGGGGGGGTGTAGAAAGTGGAGAAGAAAGCAGACGACAGAACATTATTAGAGAGAAGGAAAGGTGAAAGGAGAACATTTTTTTAAGAGAAGAAAATTTCCCATCGCTGTCAGGGATCGAACCCGGGACCTATTGAATGAGAGGTCAACACCACCACTCTAGACCGTGCTAGCGCCCTAGAGCTTAACGTCATGGTGACTATTCGATATCTCAGAAAGGAAAACGTCAGACAGGGAATTGAGTTGCATTAGTGGGGCGGTGTAGCCCAAATATTCAAAAGGATTGTGCATTTTGTGATACAAGCACCAAATTTGGCACAAACGTACATTAATATATTGCAAAAATTTTCAGATGTTGGGCCACTAGAAATTCTCTATTTATGTCCGCCATTTGAAATCTACATTTGCCATTATCTCTGGGTCAAAAGCTGCAATTGACTACATTCGCACCTGTTCAATTCAATCACCGGCGCAAACGATCACTTCCCACTTCTCACCTAGTTGTTATTCTATAATATTATAATGACACTGTCCGAGAAAAACAACCTGTCTAAGACAATCAGTTTTCTCTTTGGTGATGGGTGGTCGCCCTGAACAATTACAACTTTATTATACAACTGAACCCCTTGTCTAGTCAATAGTTAGAAAAAGAAGAGAAGAAGAGAGGAAGAATGAAATCTGACAGAAACTATACGCTAAAGCTGGACTGCGATGCAGAAATTCACGTGAGAAGGTGTGAGATGCAAACAGTTGTCCGCCGACCTTTTTAAAAATCTTCTTTTTTTTTTACTACCAGCGCC
>NW_004797314.1:1936164-1937537 GCF_000002075.1 Aplysia californica | reverse complement strand
TACTACTACTACTACTACTACTACTACTACTACTACTACTTCTACTACTACTATTACTACTACTGCTGCTGCCGCTGCTACTGCTGCTGCTACTGCTACTACTACTACTACTACTACTTTATGGCATCTATGGTCCAGAGGTTAGGCTGTTGGGCTCCCAAACGAAATGTCTTTCACATGAGTTTTCTTCACTTCACCCTGGTGGCAATAGGTACCCGACTATAGACAGCGAAAGGCTTCGTTTTTTGGTTTGTGTTTGAGTTTGGGCACCTAGTCGGCTACTTGCACTGTATGCTTCCCGGGTAGCTGAGAATGTTTCGCTTTGGTAACGATATGGAGCTTGCTGCTGCATATTATTATGCTATCTATTAATAATTAATAATTAGTACATTTCTGTAGCGTTCTCTCCCCAATAGGGCGGCAGGAACTTTACAACAATAACGAATTCGGTCATTCAAGGGACATTCGAGCTCAGGAAATTATTCACATTCATCTATACACACACACACACACACACACACACACACACACACACACACACACACACACACACACACACACAATAACCGGTGTCTGTGGTGTCGGGGTTAAGCGCTTCGCTGTCGTACGCAGGAGAAATTAGTTTGATTCTCGAGTGGAGAGAAACTTTTATTTAGTATCTTTAGCATCTAGGTCTTTCTGCAGTGATATTGTATTCCTCTCAACCCAGGTTGGTCTCTTCAGGCAAGGTCGGATGCTCGCCTCCTGAATGATCTGAGAGATGGATACAATATCCCAGTGGAAAGACCGACATACTCGATAAAAATTCAACCATTTGGAAATAGAATTTGGGTCTTCTGTGGGCGGTAGTGAAGCGCCTGCATAGCCTCTACACAACAGATGCTGGTTCAGACATTTCGGAGTCCATATTGAGAACCTGATTTTTTAAAAAAGAAACAAAGAATAAAAAAAAAAAAAAGAAAACAGAAAAAGTTTTCCCCATTCCATCATGAGAGTGCAGTTAATTAAGCGCGGGTGGTGATGAGAGATCACAGGAACTCAGAGACACTGAAGACCAACAGAGATGGTCGCGGAAATCAAACATATAATGGCGCCCGGAGCGAAAGCTGACATTTCCTGGTGTGGTATACCTTGGTTGCACTGCACCGATCAAATAAAAGCTTTTGAAAATCCCTGTTTGCTCTGGCGTTTGGTGTATGCAGATTGGTCGAACTTTTTGAGTGATTCTTACGGCTTCACGATTTACCCATTAATAGTTTAGAAAGAAAGAATGAGAGGGGGGGGGAGAGATAGAGGAAAAAGAGAGAGAGAGAAGAAAGAGAGAGAGAGAGAGAGACAGAGAGAGAGAGACAGAGAGAGAGAGAGAGAGAGAG
>NW_004797314.1:1932562-1934645 GCF_000002075.1 Aplysia californica | reverse complement strand
CCCCTCCCCCCACACACACACACCCACACACACATTTCACATGACAAGCATGCTATTCAAAGAGACACTATGCTACCCTAGAATTGCAATGTTCTATCTGCTCAGTACATAATTTTGAAAAATTTGACGTAAAAAATGTTGAGTTTCATATCATGTCAATCTTGTTCGAATGCAGATCTTTGAATATCTTGATAACGACTCCAAATGGTTTTTCGATTTTGAAAGAGCAAATAGAACATTTGGTTTCTGACCTCATGGTCTTAGTGATTCAAACCGGCCAAAAATGTCAGATAGAACTTTGTAATTCTGAGGTAGCCACTACTAGACTGACATTTCTGTACATGCATGTGGTGTTAGCCACATGAAGACCTGGCGGCAGTACGGAAAGTAGCCGTGCTTAATATATCCGAGTCAAAATATCTTCGTTTTTAAAAAATATTGATGTAGGTTGCTTTTTTACGCCCCAAACGACACAGTTTAAATCATTTAGGAGGCGGGTTTCGATTCTGTCTGTCAGGGCCAACCCTGGCTGATTGAGAATAACCAAAATACCAGCGGAAGGACCAAGTTCCTCGGAAAAAAGTTCCCCGTACGGGAATCGAACTTAAGTCTTCTGCATGCGACGTCGAAGTGCTTTACCGCTGCACCACAGATGCCTGTAATCAAAATATGTTATTGATTTTAAATGACTAAACATTTTACACCCCAATCACCCATTAATGTCACATACGAGCCGAAATACTCGAACCCATTCTGTCAACGCCAGCCTTAGGTTGAGTGGGATGTAACATTTCAGTAGACAGTCGGAGATGCTTGAGAAAGTAACTTTCTCAGTCTGGTATCGAACTCACGTATTTCCGCGTAACGACAGAAATGCTGTATAACCATTACACTACAAATGCTGATTTAATATTTTAAAAATAATATGTGATAGTCTTTGAAAATATATGGCATACTTTTTTCCTCCTCCACCACCTCCCACCCCCCAAACCACTTCCCTCTCCATTTAGTTTATAACCACTTTTTTCGTTCTTATCGCTAAGACTCCTTTTGTTAGTCTTATACCTTATAACAATGTAACGTATTTGATAACAACTTAACATTAAAAAAAAAAGAAAATGAATAAAGGGTCAAGAAGAAAGATGAGTGGCTGTGAGCGGGAAAAGAAGATTAAACAACAGATACCAAAAACAAACCGAAAACATAATAGAGTATCATAATTACAACTACAAACAAACAAAAACAAACAAAACAAACCAACAGACAAACCAACAGACAAACCAAAAAACAAATAAATAAACAAACTGGCGTTACAAAGATCCCCCTCAACAACCGATCAGCCCAAAATGCGCGGCTCTCGACTCCAGCTGACCAGACAGCATCCTTCCGCTTACTTAGGCAACAGCCACCTTCCCGTACAGATGTGTCCGGGCGAAGAGACAACACTACGAAGTGTCTCCGCACAGATGTCTCTAGCGCCGGACATAGGCTAATGAGTTTAATCAGTTCTGAGACGTTCCACTGGTCACTCGGGCTAATTGTCCGCCCCTGGGCCCCACCCCTCTGGTGACCCTGAGCAGTCTGCCACGGACAGGAAGGGGGCGAAGTGACCACTGAAGAAGACCGGAACTCCGACAAGATATCTGTCGACGAGGTGAGACGCGCGTATTTACAAAAGGATGCGTTTCTTCCTTCCGGTGTGTTTTCAGCTGTCAAACTCAGGAGCTGCCTCATCGGAAATGGACGAGCTATTCAGTCGGTTAGCGACAGAGCTCGTCGTTTCCGTGTAAGAGCAATTATAGCCATGAAAGAAGCCACTACTATGGTAGGAATAAGAAAACAATACCTGAGAATTCTCCACTGTTCTTCTGTTGACGTCAAAACCATTCAAGCTCAGTAGACCGATGTCTGTGTGTGGTGTAGAGGTTAGGCGCGTTGCCAACGCACGCATGGGATCTGAGTTCAATTCCTCAGTGTAAAGAATTTTTTTCAAAATTAGTATCTCGGTCTTTCTGCAGGAACGTTGTATCCCTCTCAGCCCAGATCTGTTTTGGCAGCTGTGTCACCTAAATTAGTAAACCCC
>NW_004797314.1:1921466-1928995 GCF_000002075.1 Aplysia californica | reverse complement strand
GGGGGGGGGGAACCAAGTTATACCCAAGAGCGAACATCAGACACACTGTGGAAACAACAAAGAACGGGTAATAACCTATCATTTTTTAAGCCTTCAATATGCCTTTGTAAGGTGCTGATTAATTTATTTTTAAGAATTTGGTATGCTCCACCTTCTATGATAGTTGATTGTTTGCCGCATCTATAGTTTGGGATAATTTTGCACTGGTGTCTGTGTTGTAATGACCTACCCTCTTTTCTGTTGCACGCAGAGGACGTGAGTTTGGTTCCCAGTTAAGGAAGTAATTTGTTCAAGAATTCAAGAATCTACATCTATCTGTCAGGATAGGTTTGCCCTTCCCTGAAAAGAAAAATCAAAGCAGCCTGTCGCCTAAATAATCAAAATTGCACCTATGGGATGGTAAGTCATTGAGAGAAAAAAAGCGATAGAAGAAAATGGTTAAGTTTCTTATTTATTGGTTAATGAATTAGATATGTAGACTAATATTATTATATCATTTTTCCTTCTTCCACCCCATTCTCATTTTTATCTTTCACTTCTTTTCTGTTCTGTTCTTTCTTCCTTTTCTGTTTTTTAAAAATTATTATTATTTTTACGCCGTGATGAGTTTTGTGACATACTGTGTTTAACAGTTTCTATAATAAGTTTCTATAATAATGGAAAACCCGGATATAGCGGGAGAAGGGATCAGTCTAAACAAAGATGTAACAGACACAGGGGGCGCTGTAGCAGATACCATTACGGCATCCTGGTGAGAAGGGAGGCAACACTGTGGAAATGATCCCGTCTCTGTAATGACAGAGTTTAAATTGAACACCCCGGGGGGCTCCTGACAAAATCCTCAAAGCACAACGCCCCTACTCCACCCCGAGCCCGCCATTGTCCGGGCCCCACACGGGCTCAGATTGGACACTGGTCACCTGGGACGTCCAGGGAGTCCCCGGCATCAGCCCTGGCCTAGCGACGGACGTGCACAATTAGAGGTTGGACAATCGGCAGGGGTCGGCCCCATTAACTCCTATGACAGGTCTGAAGGACGCCGGCCCTGTTCGTCTCACGGATGCGCACCACTTTGAGGGAATTCCCGATAGCTCCGGCACAATGGCTGCATTCCCCAAGACGGCTGCGGAAAACGTCAGACCCACTGGGTTTTGTGTACATGATAAAGAGCTTGTCGCTTCCAACGCCCGATCTCTTTGGAAATTGTTGAGGCTTTCGATTTTGTCATGCGCTAAGGGATTTTTTTGTGTGGAAAAAAGGGTGTTCTGACTAGGAAATGCTTGATGACGCCGCTTATTATGCTGGAATCACCATGCCAGAAGACGTGATGTGAAGACCTGTGCTTATCACCGTGATTAAAAAAAGGCGTTTGCAAAAGAGAGGTAAAGAAAGGCATTGTGGGTAGCTAATAAAGAAGAAGAAGAAGAAGAAGAAGAAGAAGAAGAAGAAGAAGAAGAAGAAGAAGAAGAAGAAGAAGAAGAAGAAGAAGAAGAAGAAGAACAACAACAACAACAACAACAACAACAACAACAACAACAACAACAACAACAACAACAACAACAACAACAACAACAACAGCAACAGCAACAACAACAACAACAACAACAACAACAACAACAACAAGAGAATAGCAATAACAGTAGTTAATACCACAGTAAAAGTAGAAGTAGTTGTTGCAATAGCAGCAGCAACAACAGCAGCAGCCAAAGTAGCAGTAGCAGCAGCAGCAACATCAATCACTGGAGAATAGTATAATGCTGAGATTAACACAACTCTCATTGCAGACAATTCAGACACGAACATTTAAACAATTCGAGCTTTACCCATAGTTGAGTGTATCTCTCTCTCTCTCTCTCTCTCTCTCTCTCTCTCTCTCTCTCTCTCTCTCTCTCTCTCTCTCTCTCTCTCTGTGTGTCTCTCTCTCTCTGTGTGTGTGTGTGTGTGTGTGCTACTGGAACAGGGATGAAAAGAAAGCAGCAATTCTTTTTTCAGTCTAAAAATAAAAAAGTTGGTAGAACAATAAAACACCAGGCGGATGGCTGAGGGCGCTACTTGCAGGTCTTACTTCTTTACTTTCCCTCTGTTGTTTCTGCTCGCCTGCCTGCCTGCCTGCCTGTCTGTCTGTCTGTCTGTCTGTCTGTCTGTCTGTCTGACTGTCTGTCTGTCTGTCTGTCTGTCTGTCTGTCTGTCTGTCTGTCTGTCTGTCTGTCTAATGTTTTCTCAACAATAAATAACCATTATAATAGTGTCAATTTGCTTCTCTTTATACAAACCAACAAACAATAAAACACCAGTCTCGTTGAGGTCGAGTGCACGTGGCACCTTCTCCTTCATTTAGCTAAACAGTATCTTATTTATAGCTGAACAGAAATTACGTAAGAATTCACAGTTAAGGATACTATTACAACCAGAGTACAAGTCTGTGGGGGAAAATGCAAGGAAAAATACGTAGTAAAAGCTTATTCATATTTTGATAAATACATTTGGGGGGGGGGGGGGGAGGGGGGAGGGAGAAGGACTGGTGGAATACGAAGAAGTTTGTACATCGATGCAATAGTCAGACTGGCAGTGCCAACTAACTTGACTCCATTGTTGTCAGCAAAAACAGTAAATAAACAACTACTAAAGGAAAGAAACAATCAAGTTTAAAAAAACTATTACAAAAAACTAACAAAACAACAAACAAACAAAACAGCCAAAAGCCAAACTAACAACAATTACATCATGTAAAGTGTTTTACGGCACTCGTAACTGCATAAGGTCATAGGAGCACACGGGGCACTTTAAACATTTTCAGTTGTTAGGAAAGTTTGAATTTTACCCGGGTGCCGGCTGAAACCTACTCTTATTGTTTTGGGACCACCATTGGATCTTTAACGTGCGCAACGTGCACACCGGGGGGAGGGGCTCCGAGATTTTTTACCCTTAACCAAGAAGGCTAGGCTAGGTGTTAAATCTTGCCTACCATAAGATCACGGATGTGGCTGAAAGACGGCAGTAAGAAGGAGCAAATGAGTAGCAGTAGAAAAGAGTCGGTAGCCCAGAGGAGGGGGAAATGAGGTGAGGGGGGTGGAGGCAGAAATTGGAGACGAAAGCAGACGACAGAACAATTTCAGAGAGAAGGAAAGGAGGTGAAAGGAGAACATTTTGGCGCTCATATGACCTTATGCCGTTGTGAGCGCCGTAAAACACCAGTCTCAATAACAAGAAAACAACGACAACGTGAATTTCAATCTACAGCAGCAACAAAGTAATAACCTGTCGCTTCCTAAAAATACTGCACCCGTGACTAGTCGACATTACTTTTCAACAATCACGATTTTGCCGCTATTCACAGCTATTCGAAGCGTGGCAGAGTCATTCGGTTTTTTTTTTAAATAACGGGTTTTAGTCTTGTTTTCGCACCCTGTCATAAAATTAGAGAATTTATGTGTCTAAAATCATTAATTCACTTAACTTGATGATTCTAGCATAGAGTGATAAGTGGAGCCAACAAGAGTATTGGGTAGCGAATGTCGTTAATGGACTGACGTAATTTTTTTTAAAACAACTACATTTTCACATTGTATTCGATTAGTACGAGTAGTGACTTTACTATTCGAAGCCTCGTGTTAGTTTCGTTTCCTGAAAAGCGCACACCTCTACCAAACACCCACCATGAGGGTTTGAAGCGTACATCTTCTGACCCTGAATCCCATCACCCTATACGTTCTTATACTAACCGTCTAGCCTCCACCCCATCCCACCTCACCCTACCCCAACCCCACGCAAGAGCAGCTACCTCCCCGCCCCCTCCATCTATTCACACCGAACAAAACTCCGAGCAAACAGGGACACAAAGACAACCCGAAATCTTCCAAACTGGAGACTCGTTGAGTCAACATCGTACCCGCCACTATGAGCGCGAACAACCAAAAACTAGGCACACAGATGAATTTGTTTCATTTCTTTTGGCGTATTAATACATTCAACCCTGGCCAATTCACAGCTCGTCTTGAGGAAACCTCCGCCCTCACTCTGTCCCGCCCGCGAGGAGGAAGATTGACGCAAATTGTTCCCGAACACACCTCGAGTGGACTTAAATCGAAGCAGAATTGGACTTTTTCCTCCCGCTTTCTTTTGTCTGCCGATCTTTCTTTTCATTTTCAACGGCAAAATGGCCGTGTTGGGTAGAGTGGTATGCCTTGTAAAGCGTTGGAGCGGCAAGATATTGGTTTTCGCCCATGCACGTTGAGAGAGCTTTGATTAATTCTGATCTTTTCAGCGGCCGTGGAGAAAGTGGAGGGTGGCATGGGTGGGACAACAAACGTCGTTAATGGCGCATGTGATGCTGGGGGTAGGGGGGAGGAGAAGGAGAAGGGGGAGGAGATTTGAGCTCGTATGGTCAGGGTCGGTCAGAGAGGGCAGATGAACATGCGGCAAATGACACATAAGCTCAAGAGAAATTGAGAATGCATTAATTGAGAATAAACATATACATACACACAGAGAGGGAGAGAGAGAGAGAGAGAGAGAGAGAGAGAGAGAGAGAGAGAGAGAGAGAGAGAGAGAGAGAGAGAGAGAGAGGGTGGGGGGAGAGGGGGGGAAACAAGGGAAACATACAGAGAATAAGAAATAAAACAAGCAAATCAAGAAAAGGAGAAATAACTGATATGTCAAAGAAATAGTGTTAATTTTCAAAACAAAGATTAATTCCGACAGAGAGAACATGCCTTTGACAACCCCATCAAATCACTGTTCTCTATGTCTCTGCTATACAGACATAAATGAATAATACTTGAAGAAAAGAATCCATCTGTAAGAAGTACATACTAACCAGAAGGAAAGAAAACTAAGAAGACAACCCCCCCCCTCCCCCCTTTCCCCCACACGAAATCTAAAACATAAGAATACAGTTTATAGAACATGTAGTGGGGAGAGGTTTAAATTGTTCGTTCGTTCGTTCGTTCGTTCGTTCGTTCGTTCGTTCGTTCGTTCGTTCGTTTGCTGTTTGTTTTGTTTGTTTGTTTGTTTGTTTGTTTGTTTGTTGGTGAGGGGGGTAATATGGGGAGAGAAAAAAAACACGCTCAAATTTAGATAATTTCGGAGGCAGGCTTCGACACTGCCAATCAGACTTTAAAAAAAAACCCAAGCTGTGAGGGACAGAGCGTCCCAGCAGAAAGGCCGAGATGTAAGAAAAATATTGTCTCCACACGAATTGGTGCCGCGTGCAACAGCGAAGTGCTGAACTGCTACACCACAGTCGCCGATCCCAGCTGGTCTGTCCAGTCGAGACCAAAGAGTCTACAATACAGGTCACCTTGGCACCATCGGCATTAACGCTACATGTGATGTTTCGCATTTTGTATGCATACATAAATATTTGTGAAGATACAGCTGGACAACACTTGTTGCCTTATGTGGTTTTTGTAAATGTTTTATGGCACTTGCAACACAATTAGGTCGTATAATTGCCGAAGGTTAAAGGTGTTACAAAGAGTAACAAACACAAAAAGAAGGAAGAGAGATAATGGCGATAGATGTTTGATAGGAAAGGAGCAAACAACACCAGAGCTCGAGCCAATCATCCGCTCGTGTTGATTGCTTTGGTACCTGTTAGCAGAGAAAAAAGTCCAGGTAATCGATATCACTGTCAACTTTGAAATCGATATCTCAATTAAGTTTTTTCCGGGACAATGATGAGGTCTCAAGATTCTGAGAAAAGGGAGTAACGGGTTTTTTGTTGTTGTTGTTTCTTTTAATAAGTGTTTTACGGCGCTCGCAACTGCAGAAGGTCATATGAGCGCGCGGGACACATTAAACATTTTCAGTTGGTAGGAAGTTTTTAATTTTGCCCAGGTGACGGCCGAAGCCTACTCTTATCGATTTTAGACCACGAAGGGATCTTTGACGTGCACAATTTGCACCGGGACCTCCGAGATTTTTCGCCCTTATCCGAAAAGGCTAGGTGTAGATCTTTCCTACCAGAAGATCAAGGGTGTTGCTGAAAGACAGCAGTAAGAAGGAGCCAAGGAGTAGCAGTAGAAAGGCTGCAGGAAGAGTCAGGAAGAAAGAGGAGACAAAAGCAGACGACAGAATATTGCTAGAGGGCAGGAAAGGAGGTGAAAGGAGGCAATTTTAGATAAGAAAATTTCTGTCGCTACACAGATTCGAACCAGGGACCTTTGAATGAGAGGTGAACACCTAAACCCAAGGCCACGAGAGCCCCCGAATAATGTTTGAGGGAGATCATACTCCTTCTAAACTTACGAATAAATCAAGGAAAAGCTTAAATAATGTCGACACCATGATACGTGTGTGTGTGTGTAAGTGTGTGTGTGTGTGTGTGTGTGTGTGTGTGTGTGTGTGTGTGTGTGTGTGTGTGAATGTGTGTTTGTAGTGTGCGCGCGCGCGAGTGTGTGTGAGTGTGTGTGTGTGTGTGTGTGTGAGTGTGTGTGTGTGTGTGTGTGTGTGTGTGTGTGTGTGTGTGTGTGTGTGTGTGTGTGTGTGTGTGTGTTCATGCGTGCACGCGCTCCACGGAGTGTGTCATCATGTGTCACCACAGCTAAAAAATAAAATCCCCTTAAAAACTCTGAAAACAAGCAAACGCCTCCAGGAAGGCGCAGGAAGAAAAAAATGATTGGGGAAAATTTGTAATAAAGAATAATAAGCCTATATCCCGCGGCAGAAACAAGAAAGAAAAAGGATGGTCCCCACGGTGTGAAGAGCTGTTTTCGCCATCTCGGACCACCTCCCTCTTGGACGTCCCCACTCGACAAACACCCCTGAGGCGCCATGCGGGGAGGAGAGTGACCTGCCCTTGCCCCATTGTCCCCAGGGAGGCCGCTAGAGGGCGGGCAAGCGCGGGAAACAGCCATATTGAGTACTTTACATGTCTGCTTTATTGGCTATGGAGATTTGGAAGTCTATACGAACTCTTTTATCACGCTGTGAGGCGAATATTGGGCTAGGGGGAGAAAAGACAGGAAAGGCCATTGTTCGCTGAGGGAAAAAATGTAGGGGAAGGAAATTAAGACGTTAAAGGATTATACATTCTTTCTGGTTTCAAGAGTCCTGCTAGAGCAATATTCCGCTAATATATTTCATGAATACACTTGAGAAAACGATGGGCTTTGGCGAAGAAGTAATTAACTTCGGATTTGAAGCACTTAACTACTGTCGGGGAATTTCATGACTGCCTGTTTTTTTGTATTCACGCCGCTTACATGTTCTGTTGTCTCAACGCGCAGGCGGGATTACAGGACTATTTTTATAAGCAAGCTCCGCACTTCTTTATCTATGTTTCCATTACATTTCAAGATGTCATATACGGGTCGTTCCAGTAGGCGGCAAATAACGTTGCATAAAAATTTGTTGTTGACTCTACACCGGAGGTGCATGAGGAAAGGGGCGTCACTCGTACACTTGAATTGAGGCAAATTTTGTCGTCGAGGGTAAAAACCTGAAGAAAGTGTGCTCTGTTATAAGTTAAAGAGTCAAGTAGTTCTGTGAATATCTTTGATTTTCTTAAGCATTTGGAGTGACGTGAC
>NW_004797314.1:1915929-1918706 GCF_000002075.1 Aplysia californica | reverse complement strand
GTGTGTGTGTGTGTGTGTGTGTGTGTGTGTGTGTGTGTTTGTTTGTGATAGATAGACAGCGAAGGAGAGAGAGAGGTGTGATTTTTGTGTAGTGATTTAGATCATTTAGTAGGCGGGCTTCCAACTCTGTCTGACAGGGTCAACCCTGGCTGAGAGGGATACAAGCAACGTACCAACAGAAAGACCCAGATATTCGATAAAAATTCTCCCCAATCTGGTCAAACCCGGGTTTCCTGCGAGCGACAGTGAAACGGTGGAGTTGAATGGGAAATGTGAAGGTAGAGTAGTAGAAGAAAGGAATGGTATGATGACAAAAAATAGAAGGAGAAGAAGACTATGTATGGGATAGAGGCAACGACGGTTGTGTTAGTGTTTATAATCATGGGCTTAGAAACCTAGAATCACAACAAAGGCTCCCTCTTTTGCACTTATTAGAGATGTCACACACACACATACACACAAATACACAGACATGTACACATACACACACATACACACAAATACACAGACATATACACATACACACACCCTCGCACATACAAACTCCTCGCTTGCTCTCTCCTCTCTCTCTCTCTCTCTCTCTCTCTCTCTCTCTCTCTCTCTCTCTGTGTCTCTCTCTGTGTCACTCTCTCTCACACATACACACACATACACACACACACATACACACACACATACACACACACACAAACACTGAGACAAACAAAAGTACACCCAAATGCCCACACATAAACGCATGTTTTACTCCTTCTTTTTCAAACTGTCTCTCCTTATTCCCGTTTCTTGATCCATTTTTTCCAATGCTGTCTCTTCCCATTTTGCAATTTAACCCCAGCCCCGTCTTTTTCCTTCTTAGGGTCTAATTCTCACAAAACCTCTTAACGAGATAGAATAAAGTGCATCTGTATCAGTTAAAAAGAGAACACAAGAATATGTGAAGGGACATTGTTGAAGCTGTGATGAGAATTTGGAAGAAAACGATGTTAATTGGTTGTGAGAAGGGGGAAAAGGGAGAAAAATTTTAATGGGCGTCTGCCAGCATTCACGCCAAAGTTGATGGTGATGAGGAAAGACCCAACGCCTGTGGGGAAACCGAAAATGGCGATGAAGTGGATGAGTTGACAGGGTCTGTGGGAACAGGATATGGAGAAAAGGAAGAAAAGTGACTTTGGCGGGTTTTTATTCCTAATTTTGGCGGTAGCCGAGGGGCATATTATGTTGAGAAGAAAATGAGAGATACAAGGGGTGGTGGCGATAGAGAGAGAGAGAGTGAGATGAGTGGGGGAGGGGGAGAGAGGAGAGAGACACACGGGGCTGAAGAGATAGACAGAGGAAGACAGCAGATACAATGACACACACACATACAGAGAGAGAGAGAGCGAGAGAGAGAGAGAGAGAGAGAGAGAGAGAGCGAGAGAGAGAGAGCGAACGAGAGAGAGAGCGAGAGAGAGAGAGCGAACGAGAGAGAGAGCGAGAGAGAGAGCCAGAGAGAGAGGGCGAGAGAGAGAGAGAGAAGCAGGAGGAGAGAATTGGACTGACAGACAGACAGACAAAGATAGAGCCAGAACCAGAAACAGAGACAGAAACATGCACAGATACAGGCACATGCACAGACACACACACACACACACACACACATACACACACACAGGCACACACACAGACACACAGACACACAGACAAACACAAACATAAGCACAAACACAAACACAGACACGGACCTGGACACAGACACTGGCAAGCAGACAAACAGACACATAAACAGATAGACAAACAGACAAATGGACAGAGCCTCAGCTACAGGCAGATACAGAGACAGAGACAGAGACAGAAAGACACCCAAAGGCAGAGACAGATGCAGAGACATAAAGACACACAGAGACAAGAGACAGAGACAGAGACATAAAGACACACAGAGACAGAGGCAGAGACATAAAGACACACAGAGACAGAGGCAGAGACATAAAGACACACAGAGACAAGAGACAGAGACAGAGACATAAAGACAAGGACAGAGACAGCACAGAGACAGACACAGAGACAGACACAGAGACAGATACAGAGACAGACAGAGACAGAGACGGGAAGACACACAGAGACAAGAGATAGAGACAAGGACAGAGACAGAGACGGAAAGACACACAGAGACAAGAGACAAATACAAGGACAGAGACAAGAGACAGAGACAAGGATAGAGACAGACACATTGACAGAGACAGAGACGGAAGGACACACAGAGACAAGAGACGGAGACAAGGATAGAGACAGACACAGAGACAGAGACAAGGATAGAGACAGACACAGAGACAGAGACGGGAAGACACACAGAGACAAGAGACAAATACAAGGACAGAGACAAGAGACAGAGACAAGGATAGAGACAGACACAGAGACAGAGACAGAGACGGGAAGACACACAGAGACAAGAGACGGAGACAAGGATAGAGACAGAGACGGAAAGACACACAGAGACAAGAGACAAAGACAAGGACAGAGACAAGAGACAGAGACAAGGACAGAGACAGAGACAGAGGAACGTTTTGCATGTGAATGAGTGCAGGCCATTCCATCTAGTTAAAGCCACTGGTTTTATCGCCCTGTTTCTAATCACTGTAACAGAATTAATTCCTCGTGGTCTTCAGTCCTTAATGGCTTGTGGTCTGCGTGTTATTCTTTTTACGGCTTGAGTTTTAAGTGCTGGCCGCTCTTGTGATTCAATTAGTTACCCGGTTTATGTCATCCGGTTATGGTTCTGTTTCAATGGATTAAATTGGTGG
>NW_004797314.1:1912690-1915263 GCF_000002075.1 Aplysia californica | reverse complement strand
CTCTCTCTCACACACACACACACACACACGAGAGATCTTGGATTGGGTTTTGTTCTTTGGGGTTAATTTTATTTTCATGTATTTTTTTTAGTGTAGTGTTGTGTTGTTCAGGAAGGCGTATTTATTTGTGTGTGTGTGTGTGTGTGTGTGTGTGTGTGTGTGTGTGTGTGTGTGTGTGTGTGTGCGCACGAGCCTGCGTGTGTCTTTACGCACCCGTGCGTATGTAGTGTGCGTGCGCGTGTATGTGTATGTGGGCGTGCACGTGTGTCTGTCAATGTGTATGCTCGCTCGTGTGTGTGTGTGTGCGTGAGTGAGTATGAGTGCGTGTGTGTACGTGTGTACGGGTGCCCCATCTACTTATCCACTTCTTCCTGACTTTCACTCATTCATATAAATTCTTTTTGTCATCCCATTTATTGGCCTGTCTTTCTGTCTATCTGTCCGTCTCAATACTCCCTCCCCACCCCACCCTCTTCTTTCAGCCCCCCCCCCCTTTTTTTTTCTCCCTGACACCTAACGACCAAGGTTCAACACCTTGTTTTTCCATCACCATTCCTCACCAAAATCCAACGATCCTCCCCCTCAGGTTATAAGCCTGATTCGGCTCCCACAAGGATTTACTCACCCTCCAAAATGGCGTCTGCGCACAGAAACAAAGGGGAGGTCACCGACAGGGGGTCACTCTGCTGACCAGTAATTGTCCATTTCACTAACAAGACGGCCAAGGGAAAGGGGAGGTAATGCAATAAAGATGAGAAGCCAAAGTATCGACGGCACTAACCGACTTGGGGAATCGACCAGCTCTAGTGAGTAATCGGCAGTATTTCGTCGCCTGCCCCACCCCAACCTCCCTCAGACTTACTCACCCGTGTTACTGTGTGAGTCTCGCGCCTCTTCGACCACCGACGACGAAGACGATTATGGACCTCTTCTTTTGTCGATCTTCGGCTAACATCAACACGTAGACGAGACATTTCATGTCCCAGTCAGCGTGCATGATTGCTCCGCGAGGTATTTCTCTGTCTAGCTCTGACTTTTTGTTTCTCAAATCCTTCTTTATGCTCATAAAAATAACTTACCGTACTTTTCCTTTAGGTTTCACAGTCATCTTTGCAACTACGTGTAAGGTCAGGCGCACACTAGGAACATTTACTCTCCTTGCAGGAGTACGAGATGCAAACGAGGCCATTTTGGCCCAGTTTTCTCTCTTTATCGCAAAGTGACGTCATACTTCGCAAACTTGAGACGAGTTAAATTTTCCCTAGCGTGTGCGGGGCTTAGTACCGAGTACCCATTGCGGATGGGATCGGGGTGATCGCCCGACTCGTCACCTGGAAACAAACGCCTTTGTTTTTGAGGCGACGAGTCGGGCGCGATCGGCTTGTGCCACGATAGTCGCTTTGCGCCCTGAATCTGGCTAGCAAACCGACCCGACCAGACCCGGTCCCCCAATGGGCACCTCGTTTAAAGCAGAGATCCCTGCTCATCCACTCTTCGGGAAATAATAAGTTAGAAACCAAAAAAAAATAAAAAATTCAACGTAGGTGTTTTTTCGTTTCCATCTAGACAGGTTCGGTCATTTAGAAGATGGTCTTCGACCTTGCCTGTCAGGGCCAAGGCGGGCTGAGAGAGATGCAACTTCTTAGCAGAAAAACCGAGATATTTTATAAAAAGTTTTAACCAGTCGGGAATCGAACGTGGGTCTCCGCCTTGTGATGACGAAGTGACTAACCGCCTCACCACAGACGCCGGTAAATAATAAGTATAAGCTCACTGCATGATGTACACTCATTTATGAGAAGCGAGTTTTGAAGAAATCGTCATCAAATGCCAGATCTTCGATAGACATCTGCAATCATGGTTCTTAATTCATTTCTTTGCTCAAATGCTCTAAAAAGAAAGGCTATTTTATCCCCATCTTTCCTCGTCGCCAATCTGTTTAGGCTCTCAGCTCTGTAAGTAAGTTGCTCTGGGTCTACCCCTGCCTCGTTTGCCTTCAATTCTGTCAGTGAGAGCTAGATGTTCGAAGCCTTTACAATTTGAGTATTAACGATAAATAGATAAGATAAAGCAATTAAACAAACGAGCAGACCGCACCAAGAGGGGAAGCCTGTCTCTTTGCCGGATAACGATGTACACTGTTCACATGTGGTCTCCCGTTGAGATTTAAAGATTTAAAAAATATTTTGTTTGTTTGTTTTGTTTTGTTTTTTGTTTGTTTGTTTTTGTGTTTTTTCTCTCCTCTCTGTCCCCCCCTCTCTCTCTCTCTCTCTCTCTCTCTGTCTCTCTCTGTCTCTCTCTGTCTCTCTCTGTCTCTCTCTGTCTCTCTCTGTCTCTCTCTGTCTCTCTCTCTGTCTCTCTCTCTTTGTCTCTCTCTCTCTCTGTCTCTCTCTCTCCCTCTGTCTTTCTATGTCTCTTAGTGTGTCCCTCTTTCTCTCTGTCTCTCTCCGCGTCTCCGTGTCTCCCTGTCTCTGTCTCTGTCTCTCTTTCTCTATCTCGCTGTCTCTTTCTCTCTTTCTCTTTCTCTCTCTCTCTCTCTCTCTCTCTCTCTCTCTCTCTCTCTCTCTCTCTCT
>NW_004797314.1:1902159-1907159 GCF_000002075.1 Aplysia californica | reverse complement strand
TTCGTGTTTGTCACTCTCTTGTAACACGTCTAATCTTCGACAATTATTATATTATGACCTTAGTGTGTTTCAAGAAAAGTAATCTTTTTTATAAACTAAAACTAAAACACACAAACTTGATATGTGTTTACCTTCCTGAACAGTTCTCTCTCTCTCTCTCTCTCTCTCTCTCTCTCTCTCTCTCTCTCTCTCTCTCGGCAGACATTCCTGTGTCACACTCGGACTTGTCAGTGAGACCGCGGGCCGGACAACGCCAGGGTATCGCATCACCTGTTTGAAGTCAGCTGGTCACGTGATCGTTTTGTCTCCAGGTGATTCACGGAGCTCACATTACCCGCGCTCGATAATAAGGGGAGGCAAGTCACATGGCTATAGTAGGATTAGTTACACTGATTTATCACCCCTGAGCTGCGAAGTTTGAAACCGGTGGGTTTCAATTGCCCATTACCGCAGGACGCCACAACCGTGTCACTGCCAAAAACGATCCTCCAGATTTAACTGATGAGTACGAAAGTTAGCATCGAGTATTATACTACAACTGAACATTCTCTAGGCTGGCATGAACGTACAGTCCAGCCTGTTCTAACAGCCAACTGTCGAAGACATTCATCTGTACAGTTGGCCACTTCCTACTCCCATTACCACCCCCCCCCCCCCCCTCGTCCCTCGCCTTTTGTTTATATTATGGTATGGTCCAAGACGAACTCCTGTCTAAGACAATCAATTTCCTCCTCGACGAACAACTTCGACAGCTGTTTATCTTTTACCCCCCCCCCAAAAAAAAACCCCCCCAAAAAAAACCCCAACAACAACGAAAAAACATCATATTCAAGATGGTTCACAGATATGTTTGAAATGCTTAGAAAAATCGAAAGTCCCAAAATTATATGTCGAAGGTGGCATAATTTTCATTAGTGCGCGTTTGATACTGTTTTTTTAAGAGTGTCTTATCGTGTTTGCACCATACACTTGCACTATGTACTATGACATCCTAGACCATGCTCTCTGACATATTTCCGGTTCACTATTGAGTGCACAATTTAACTCCATTTGAGCTAAATCAATGGGAAAATTGTTTAGAGGAGGGGGGGGGGGAGGGTACCGAGCGCACTTTGCTACACGTATAGCGAAACTGCTGTTTTGCCCTTCATTTGGGTCCGGCCCACGACGCGCACGCTTTGCAGCGTTTTTGGCAGAGCGTGAAGATCGACGGCCATGACAATGCGAGATCTGGGAGTACACGTCTGTGTGATGCACAGAGTAGAATCAAAATAATTGGTTACAAAAGCGCTTTCATTTAAGAAACGAAACCAAACATTTTCAGCAGCACCGATAGCGAGCAACTCCTCTAACAATACGCATGAATTATAAAGGACTTACTTTTGGAGATTCACCATCCTATTTAACGTTCCGTCTTTGACAAATCGCGCAGTGGCAGATTCGGTTTCAACATTGTCTATATTCGATTACACGAATGGGTTCAGTTAAGGAGTGGGTTTTCCAGCCTGAACATTTCACACAGTGTTAAAACTGCAAGAAGAAACCATTTGCACCTGTTTGCCCTTCACAACAGACCATTAATCTACGGATTTAGAACACACAGTATCCGATAATTATGTCTCTTTATTCACCATGTATGAAGTGCGCTAGCATGCCTCTATTAGTTTACACGGAACTATCATTTTGACTATAGATTAAATGTTTATATAAATAGTTATCCTTGAGAAACGTTGTGTAACTTAAACATTTCGCTATCTCAGAATTACAAACTTCTACCTGACACTTTTGGCCGTTTTAAGTTACTAAAACCATGGGGTGAGAAACTAAATGTTCAATCTGCTCTATCAAAATCGCAAGATTATTCGGAGTTGTTATCAAGATATTCAAAGAATTGCATTCGAAAAAGCTTGACATAGATCTATTGTAAAACTGAAAAATTTCGACGTCAAATTTCTCAAAATTAGATAGTGAGCAGAGAAAACTTAATGATTCCGAGGTACCGATTTGGCTAACCTTTTGAAGTCTTTAACTCATCAATGACCTGCAATCTGTCCACTTGATAACGCTCGAATGCACGTTATTTTTGTGGGCACTATATAAAAGAAGCATGATAACTTTGTTTTTCATTCAAATTTTTCCGTTCCTTTTACATTAACTAAAAGTGTAAAAGGCAGGCAGAAATATACAAACAAAGAGCTATGAAAATTCATGTTTCTGACTTGTGTATAATGGTTCGAAATGAGCCACAGGACGACCTTTGTCTACTACTACTGATCAGGCATAGGGGTTTGTTTTTTTTTAAATTTTTAAACTGCAGGTATTTCTACGCCCCCATCGACACAATTTCCATCATTTGATTATGATTTTCACCTCCATATTCGGAAATCGAACTCGGGTTCCTGCATGCGACAGCGAAATACCTAACCGCTATACCACAGACGCCTGTGGACGTAGGTGTCCGCTACGTCATTTCTCATTCCACTCACAGTCTAAGCTGTGTACGGAAATTAAAGACTGCTGCGAGTGGCGAGTAATATCATGATATGACGAGTGACGTATGAAGTGCGACTTTCTCTGTGTGTGCCGCCAGTCTAAATGAGTTAAGAACACCGTACGTCTCAAGCACTGAAGGCCTTTTCCCTAGGGTATGACCATACATTTGATATTTAAGGACTAGAAAATCATAGATGGCCAAGTGAATATAAAATACATTTTGAAATCGTCCAAGACAGCCAGCCATCCGTTGTCGAGGAAAAAAAGTTGATTGTCCTAGATAGGTTGGGGATACCTTGGATAATGTCATAATAATTTTTCTTTAATTCAAAAGGGAAAATTGGGAGTGGTCATTTGTACCTGTGATTATCTTGGACGTGTGGGCTTAGAGAAGATTTGACTATATACATGTTCCATCGTACAATCGTGGCACAAAAAAACCAACAACAAAACAAAACAAACTCCCCCCCAAAAAAAAACAACCCAGTAGTGTCTGAAAACATATTCGGGCAAGTCTTATCGATATGGAAGCCCTCCAGAAAAAGAGACACGTCTAAAAAGAACCTTTCAGCAGTTGTTTAAGCTAACTGGTCCCAAAGTTTGGGGCCCTGAAAGTTCCCTGGCCATTAGGCTTAGCAGACTTTGTTGATGATACAGAGGTAAAGAAAAGTAGTTTCTTCTTTGATTCCTTGAAGGATTTAAAACAATTTCACATAGATAATTTTACGCCCCCATCAACACAATTCAGATAATTCAAAAGGTGTGCTTTGAGGCTGCCTGTCAGTGCCAACCCTGGCTGAGAATGATACAGCCCCTCAGCAGAAAGATGGACTTACTGGATTTAAAAAAGAATTACCCACTCGGGATTCAAACTCAGTTCTGCGTGCGTCGGCGAAGTGCCTAACCATTACAAAACAGACGTCGGTAATAGGTGTTTTGTTGTTGTTATTGTTGTTGTTGAAATTTTATTATTTCTTAAAATACCGTATGCCTATTAATTGAATTGATTATGGTGTTGTACTGAATGTTTTCTCAAATCTGTGAGTCCATTTGTTTTGTTTTATTTGAGATATTTCAATTTGTTCCTTTGCAGTGGAAAAAAAACGTGTAGGAATAAAGTCGAACCTGCTCTAACGATGACCTGTCCAAGAGAGTCACCTGTACAAACGACCACTTCCCACATGACGTTTTTAAAAATAATTATAATGACACTGTCCAAGAGAACCACCTGGCTCAGGTGACCACTTTTCTCCTAAAAAATGTGTGCCTGTCTTGGATAGGTTCAACTGTACTTGCTTTACCGGCCACCTGTCCAACGCAATCCCTTGTACACTCAACCACTTCCAACTTCCTTGTTGCGTTATATATATATATATATATATATATATATATATATATATATATATATATATATATATATATATATATATATATATATATATAATATATATATATATATATTATAATGCACAGTTCAAAAAGACCACCTGTCTCCTCGACAATAGGTGGTTGTCCTGGGCAGGTTGGGGGACTCAGTGGTCTAGAAGTACGCTGTACGCCTCTCATAAAACAGGTCCCGGGTTCAAAACCTGAAACCAATGGAACTTTTTTTTCCTCTAAAAAATTTGTCTCCTTTCACCTTTCCTGCTCTCTAATCATGTTCTGTCGTGTGCTTTCGTTACCACTTTCTAAATTCCTTCCAAAATGAAAATATTTAATGTGTCTCACGCGCTCATATGACCTTACGCTGTTGCGAGCTCCGTAAAACACTTTTTTTTTTTAAAGGAGAGGTTGGACTGAATGTACAATAAACAGAAGTTTGTTTATATTCGTGTGAGTACCAGTGTTCTCATAGCTATACAGGAAGCTTAAAACATCGATACTCCGTGAGCAGAGCCCCTGAAGGTCATAATGAACAGGAAACCACAACATCCGGGGCAGGGGGGCCGGCTGATTTTCTTAATCGACCTGCTTGCCTAAATTAGACTAGAGGACGAAAAACATCGCCCTGTCTGTCTGTCTGTCTGTCTGTCTGTCTGTCTGTCTGTCTGTCTGTCTGTCTGTCTGTCTGTCTGTCTGTCTCTCTTCCCCCCCTCTCTCTCTTTCTCTCTCTCTCTGTCTTCCCTTCACTCCCTCTCCCACTCTTTCTCTCTTCCCCCCCTCTCTCTCTTTCTCTCTCTCTGTCTTCCCTTCTCTCCCTCTCTCACTCTTTCTCTCTGCCCCCCCTCTCTCTCACACACACTCTCTCTCTCTCTCTCTCTCTCTCTCTCTTTCTCTTTCTTTCTCTCTCTCTCTCTCTCTCTCTCTCTGTGTCTCTCTCTCTTTCTACTTTTCTCTCCCCCTCCCTTTCTCTTTGTCTCTTTGTTTCTCTTCCTCTCTTTTTCTCCCACTCCCTGCTCCATTTAACACACATATCCGCACACATACACACGCACGCACACACACACACACACTCACACACACACACACACACACACACACACACACACACACACACGCGCGCGCGC
>NW_004797314.1:1899198-1901746 GCF_000002075.1 Aplysia californica | reverse complement strand
GCGAGAGAGAGAGAGAGAGAGAGAGAGAGAGAGAGAGAGAGAGAGAGAGAGAGAGAGAGAGAGAGGGGACTCTCAGACGGACTTGAAAACATGTTTTAATACAGCTTGATTTATCACAAGCATTAGCCTGTCTGCACGTTACCTTTTGATTAATTATCATATTTTATGTAGCCATGTTGAACCATAAGGCCATATACTTTCTCGGTTAGGAAAAAAATGTGGACACTAATTTGCTACAACAATACACTGACGTTGGCATGAGCGCGAAAAGAAAATGTAGGCATATCCTAATTAAAACCGCCTCGTCAAAAGAAATCTGGGCCAAGACTAGCAGCATGCTATTAATTCCTTCTTCTTGCGGCATTCTTTTGATATTGGGAGTAATTTGAAAGCAGGTGCATTAACGAGTCAGTGCCATACAGTCGGAAGCGCCAACGATTAATCATCTGTCATGGTGCTGCACTGGTCATTCGAGGCAGGGTTGTTAAAGTACAGTGATACCTTGCCTTTTACCACAGCGAAATATAGAAACAACACAGACTTGTATAGGGGGGGCTCTCGTGGTCTAGAAGTTACGGTGTTCGCCTCTCATTAAATAGGTCCCGGGTTCGAAACCTGACACCCCCTTTCCTGCTCTCCAACCATGCCCTGCCGTTTGCTTTCGTCTCCACTTTCTGCCCCCATCCCCCTTTGCCCCCTCCTCCGGGCTCCTGACTCTTTCTGTAGCCTTTCTACTTCTATTCCTTGACTCATTCTTACTCCTGTCTTTCACTTTCAGCCACACCTCAGATCTTAAGCGGCTACCGTGGCACAAGCCGATCGCGCCCGACTCGTCGCCTCAAAAACAAATGCGTTTGTCTCAGGCGACGAGTGGGGCGATCGCCCCCGGCCCGACCCCATTCCTATCTGCAATGGGCACCCCGTATTAGGGAAGGTAAGATCAAATTCCTAGCCTTCTCGGATAAGGGCAAAAAATCTCGGAGGTCATGTGTGCAAGTTGTGCGCATTAAAGATCCCTTGGTGGTCCAAAATCGATAACAGTAGGCTTCGGCCGCCACCCAGGCAAAATTCAAAATTAATGCCTGCAAACTGAAAATATTTAATGTGTCACGCGCGCTCATATGACCTTATGTAGTTGCAAATGCCGTAAAAGACTTAGATCTGCAAAAAACAACAACACCCAACAAAAAAAAAACAACAACCAACAAAAAGCAAAAAAAACAACAACACAAAAAACAACCCAAAAACAAACAATACAACGGAAAAACAAAAACAAACAGACCCTCATCACCGCCTTTCTGTCTGTATCAAGGTATAGACCACGAACACACTTTTTCCATCCCTCACAATCTTGGCATTGCCTTTTGATCTAATAATGTATTCCATGTCTTCCCACTTTTCTGTTGTTCGACAGAGACGGTTTCGGGTAAGTAAAGTCCTTCTGGCTTTGCCCACAGCCTTTCATTGTTCCTGCTGGTGCAGAAGCTCCTCTGTCTCCGAAGATTTAAAAAAAAATTGACATAATGTATGCTTATCGTATCAAAACAACTATTCAGCATGCATTGCAAAAATATTTTGAATTGTCTTGATCAGACGTTGCCTCCGGGTTAGATAGCGCATCGTGTTAATTTTCCTGTCCTCACACACTGTAATGCATTGTACAGGTTTATCATCTACTTCTTTCTTTTTTTTCTCTCTTTTTTATCTATTCATACATGCTTAGCTCGGTGTATCTCCTTTTCATATCATTCGGGCAAAGCTTTACAGGCCAGGTAATAAGAGAGTATACAACCCACTCACATGATCATTATCAATGTATTCATGACATCGACTGTCTCCTATTCCTAAACTTTTTGTTTTCTTTTCTCGTCCTTTTTCTAATGGGATTAAGAAGAACGGAAGAAAGGGAGACAGTATTGTGGGAGCCAATCTTCGTTACGACAGAGTCGCCATAACACAGAGCCCCACTGTACTTGCCAGGCTCTTTCACGTGTCACTGAATGTCAAACGTCAACGTGGCACGTCTCCTCTGGCATCCAATCCCTTTCTTCCTTTTCTCTTCATTCTTTTCTTCCAAAGACATGTTAGTTCCTTGTATTGGTCACCAGACAGAACTCTTTCCCTACGAACCTAGCTACGAACTGAAGCGAATATTTAGATCTATCTCCATGCACAGACCACGCGCACCGAAACGAGAACTAAATAACCGAAACGCACTAGATAGATAGATAGATAGATAGATAGATAGATAGATAGATAGATAGATAGATAGATAGATAGATAGATATACATGTATACATGTATACAAATATAGATCTAAACCAAGGAGATTAAAAGTTTCTTAAACATTGTTATCTTCCTGATGTGGAGTAGAACCTCAATTGCCTGAGAACTACCGTGCGACTCAGAACCGAAATAACCCCACTCCTTTCAATATGAACATGATCGAAGTAGATCTGGGTTTTTTTTTGTGAGTTTGTTTTTCCTGTTTTTCTTGTCTCTCTTTTTAACATTTAATTCAACCTTTTTTGTTGGGAGTGGGGTGGGG
>NW_004797314.1:1897968-1899098 GCF_000002075.1 Aplysia californica | reverse complement strand
GTGTCCCGATTGTACCCATCTGCTCTCTGATGCCGTCTTGCCTTCTTTATATTATTATTTTACATGTTGAACAATTTGCTGTATACATTTTACCACCCATGAAATGTGTCTGCATTTTTTCTCTTATTTTTTTCTTTTCTTTTCTTTTTTTTTTTTTTTTGGTTACTTTTTTGTTTCTTTTTTTTTGGGCGTAGATAGGTTGGTAAATGATCAGGATTGTCAACAGGGTCCCACAGTTGCTGCCAAGAAAGTGTTTAAAAACGTATCTACGACAGCACTATAAAACATTTTGTCAAGACGTTAAAGTGAAATGCATATGCACGACATGTGAATTTTTAACAAAAGTAATTAATAAAGCGTGTGTTAAATATAGCATGAGTTTGATATGTATGAGGGGGGGGGCAGAGAGACAGAGAGACAGAGAGACAGAGAGACAGAGAGACAGGGAGACAAAGAGACAGAGAGACAGAGAGACAGAGAGACAGAGAGACAGAGAGACAGAGACAGACAGACAGACAGACAGACAGATATAGAACGAGACAGAGAGACAGAGACAGAGAAACAGAGAGAGAAAGATAGAGACAGAGAAGAGAGCGGGGGTGGGGGTGGGTGGTGGAGAAAAAGACAAACGGAGAAAGACAGACAGAGAGACAGTATGAAAAACGGTCCATGCCCCTATTACCTTCATTAGCATCCTGCCCCTCACCACACCCTCTGGGTGCGGGGAGCGCACGGGACAAGTGGACAGTGTAAGCCTGTGGCCCAGAGACGGCGGGTCCTGCCGTAAAACCATGTCCTTCCCAGGGACACGACCTTCCCAGGATCCCAGAAGTTCTCTTCGCTCTCGTATTGGAGTAGTTCTTGTGACCTTGTCTGCCTTCTCGAAGCTTTTTTGAGGGGATTGTGTTATAATACAACATTTTTTAGAAATTCCATGTTGCCACCGTTCATATTAACGACTTCATGCCTTTGCCTAGCCTAATATACGCGGGCAGTGTTGCATACAGACGTATCTCGAAGGCCGCCAAAATGACTTACGTGTGTGTGTGCTTGTGTGTGTGTGTGTGTGCCTGTGTGTGTGGTTGTGTGTGTGTATGTGTGTGTATGTGTGTGTGTGTGTGTGTGTGTGT
>NW_004797314.1:1894151-1896159 GCF_000002075.1 Aplysia californica | reverse complement strand
CCCCCCCCCCCCTTTCTCTCATTGCTTTAAAAAAATCTAATTTGTCTCTGAACTTCTCTTTGTCTGTCTCACAGTTCTCTCCATCTCAAAACTACAACCCCACCTTTCTCCCTCCTTGTGACAACTTCCCCCCTTCCCCACCTTTTCCCTTTGAAATCCCACCCCACCCCCAACCCTTCCCCCGCATTTCGATCCTCACCCGTATAATGAGTTGATAATTCGTCCAGTTGATGATACCTTCCACTCAGGTACAAAGAACAGTACCCCTGTACCATAGCCCGCCCATTTTCTCTTTATCCCAGAACATAGCAACTGACCTGCACACGCTGTGAGGTTACAATTGGATGAAAACTTACTGATACAAGTAATGACAGACTTAGGAGACACGGTCCAATAATAAGCACCGTCGCGAGATGTTACCAAGAAAAGAGCTCTTCTGTGAAATTAAAAATCATTAAAAAGTCGATATGACCGTATAATTAGCAGTCCACATCTCTTACTGGTTAGATCTAAATCAAGTGTCCTTTGTTTTGTTTTTGTCTGTTTCTTTTGGTAGGACTAAACGACAGGAGAGCTTGCTGATCAGACGAACATGTGAAGTCAATTTTCGTTTACTAAAATTATCTCTTAAAGAAAAGTTTGCTGTTGAAGTTTGCATTTGATTTTTTTCTCCCTTTTCAACAAAAGGTACACTGATAAAGGAAAATAAATACATGTACTTTGTTGTGTCTGCTATTTCTTTATATTTACCTTAGCCAGGACGGGGATAAGAGTTGAAAAAAATGTTCCCCCCGTCGCAAAGCTAAACTAGAGTCACATGTTTCGTTTGCTTTAAGTAAGTATCTTACAAAACATTCTAGTTTCACAGCGCGCTCATAATATGACCTTATGCAGTTGCGAGCGCCGTATAACTTTTACCAGACTGAAAAACTAGTCTCACACGAAGTATTTGTACAGTTCTACTTTACTGAGGTAACAGCACACCTTTTAAACTAGAACAGATTTCAAAGAATTTTCATGACTTTTATATTTGTTCGGAATGAATAAAAGGGCTTTGAAATTCGGGGGAAAAGATAAACTGAAAAGTAGATTTGACGAAGAGGGAAAAAACGGGTGGGGAATGAACAAATATGACCGGGAAAGCTAGATGTTTTCATTGTCACATCTGAGAAGTTTCAAAATCCTAACTAAGGAGGTGTTTGAGAGTGATAAACTGAGAGGTGCTGAGATCCGAGAGAAAAATAACATTAGTCGTAGCGACGATCAAGACTCCTCAAGTTACGACGACTAAATGAAGGCGGAGACCTGAATAAGAGATTTCTACGGCAAACTCATCTAACCAGGAGGCAAATATTGCAAAGTCGGGGAGAAAGCAGATGAGTACAAATACTTCGTGTGAGTCTAGATGAACGGTAAGTTCGACAGCGTGACTTCAAATTACACCTGCTGCTATTTCGCTACCCTAGAATTACAAAGCTCTATCTGCACTCTGCACAGTAACTAGTTTTGAGAAATTTGACGTCAAAATTTTGAAGTTTCATTTAATGTCAAGCTTTTTCAAATGCAGTTCTTTGAATATCTTGATGACGACTCTGAATTATCTTACAATTTTGATAGAGCAGATAGAGCATTTGGCTTCTGACCACATGGTCTTAATAACCCAAAACGATCAAAAATGTCAGACAGCACTTTGAAATTCTGAGGTACGACTTTAAGGGATAGTGGAGATTTTAGTAAATAAATCAGCCCTGGAATGGATACTATTTTAAACAAAGTCGGGATGGAGTTCCATCAGATTTCGAAATTGATTAAGCGAGGACAATGTGATATCATGCAGCAGGGCTACATGGCCATAAGACAGTAATATTTTTATTTTTCATTATAAAGACAAGTCAAGTAAAAAGTAAATGGCGGGCCATGACTACTTAGACCTGTTTTATGTTTGACCCTTGAAAAAGAGATTAGTTAGTGATAGTGACGCTATAAAAGATCTGCATTATAATAATAA
>NW_004797314.1:1891231-1893281 GCF_000002075.1 Aplysia californica | reverse complement strand
AACACACACACACACACACACTCAAACACAGAGCTAGAATGTTTCCCTTCTCAGCACCCATTATCATGCAAATTTATCTGTTCGAATAATCTTCTCCCATTCCTTATCTCTTACATCAATCAGAGAGGCGGGGCTAGGTCCCCAACATCGTGCAATTATGACTTCGCTGCAAAGGAGCGCCCATGGAGATGATTCGCAGTTTGGTCTGCCTCCTGCTGCAAGTAAAGATTCCATGCCAAGTCGGAGCCAACGCGTGTAATCAGGGCCTTTCATATTTCGGACAGAGATAGAGTTCCCTGGCTACTGATTTATAATATCTCAACGATAAGTTGTTTATGGAGCTGTTCCTCATACAATTCATTAGATAACATCTATTATAATGTTTGAAGACTAAATGGGCTGGTTGTTTGGTTTTGTTTGTTTGTTTGTTTATTTGTTTTTTGCATTTCCACCCCCCGGCGACACTATATTCAATCTAATTATCATCAGGTCGGCGATTTTATTAGGGTATCATCTTAAGCTCTTCTTACGTCCGAAATAAAAGTGAGAGATCCATAAACCGATCAAATATGATTGTTTGAAAGGGGTCCAAAATAAACGGTAACGGTTATCCTTTGTAGACAGCATGCCAGTTAGCCCACTGAAAGTGAGAGGTTTATGCAAACGTCTGTAGCCTTATTCGAAGCGGGGAGTGTACTCTGGTGTAGTCATTTTTGTAAGTGTAGACAAAAAACGTGAGACACAGAAGCTTTGGTGTATGATTTAGAGACAACAAAATGGTAGCATCTTGCTCTTCAAGCATCTAGCAACTTTTGAAATACAACATGAACTTGAAGTGTTTAAAACTCGTACGTGTCCTTTAAATCTCTTTCACGTCAAAGAAACATTGTGCTGGTTTTCCTGTTCACAATGTATCATCCGTATCACCACTTCTTTTGCCCTCCAGTAGTTACGTTTTGTTTTTATTGCGCATTTCCCTAGATCTGAGAGGCAGAGATGGTATTTCATCTTCATTTTCTGCCTTCCTGTTACCTTGATCTTCTGTTTTCTTTTGCACAATTTTTATCGAACGAAAAAGGGCAGAATGACAGAAGTTCGTCGAGCCGTAAAGCTCCGGATATTGCCATTGCTCTCATATTCCAGCCACTTCCTTACGATGAAAGTGTCACTAGTTAATTCCTCGCGGATTAATGCAAGCATATAATGGTCTCTACAGCTAAAACAAAAGCACAAAAACATTAATACATTTCGGTTCTGTGGGGAGTTTTACTCAAAATATACGACGTGGAATTAATCTATGTTCACGTGTGACATAAGCTGGCCATTTAGTTTTCTCCAACTGGTGTTATGTCGACAAACTTCTTCGTACCATCTTAAACACCTTAACGTACCCAAAGCGTGTTATCCGTTTTCAGCAGGTATAAAAGCCTTCGGATTTAAGAGACTTAGAACCCTCTTCCGGTCTAAGATTAAAACTTATGAACCCTGGAGGCTAATAATGCGAAAATAAATATTACATTACGTACCCAGCAGATCCGAAAGGCTGCACAGAGGAAAAGGGAAATCGTTTGGTAGGACTTCGACATGTAGCAGAGCACTGTTTTAACACATTCCATCTTCTATCTTTCTGTCTGGGTATCTGTCTGTGTATCTGTCTGTCTGTCTGTCTGTCTGTCTGTCTCCCCTACCCCTTCTCCCTCCCTGTTTTAAGAAGTAAGGCCACGCCATAACTCTTGAATATTGCAAACCAGAAGGATCAGTAGGGGAAGAAGAACATTTCCTCTTCATCACTTCAAAGAACACATGTAATCATGATAGATAATGGGTGCATATTCATCACTCTCAGAACGAGGCAGCTTGAGCTTCTCTTTGTCTCTTGCAGGGCTCAAAATGGCGCCACTGGCTGCAAATCGTTGACAGATGACTTCAGGGACGAAGAATTACCTGCCCTTGGCTGCTCAGTGTGAGCCTTTTTTTCTCGGAGACTTCTGGGTAAATCCCTGACTTTTGGATTTAGAACACGTACCGCCTCTTCAATCTTCACCCCTGC
>NW_004797314.1:1887815-1889509 GCF_000002075.1 Aplysia californica | reverse complement strand
GAGAGAGAGAGAGAGAGAGAGAGAGAGAGAGAGAGAGAGAGAGAGAGAGAGAGAGAGAGAGAGCGAACACTGCATCGCTCAGATTGTACCGATTAGTGTCAGTTTTCACACGGAGGCTACTACAACTATTAGACATTTTTTTTGTATGTGTGCATTTAGTGTTTGAAGTATGGCTCCCCTTCTCCCCAGCGGCTCACAGATCACACAAAAGAACTCCTGGCTCGCGATGCCAGCAAAGGTGAAGCAGAGCATACGAGTCAAGACCACTCTGCACTCGGGGTAATTGACCATATACATGTGTAAAGAATTAGTACTGAACGACCACCTCTGATTCCTTCTTTTCGATTAACCTCTTTACTCCTGTGTAGACGTATAATATACTCTCTTGGATTCTCTCAAACGTGTTCACTGCCATCTTAAAAAAACAACTAGTTTACAGGGAATATTTTAGAAGATGTATTGGAATTATGCAGTTGCTTTCATGCTTAATATTGGGAAATATGCAATGGCTTTCTTTAAACATCTCTTGAATGAACATGCTATCTTGTCTGTACAAATGCAAATTGAATCACTTCAGCATTGAAAGGGTTAAACTGCGTGCTTCTTCGTAAGTACGGGCGTATAAACGTATACAGGTAGGCCTATGTGGTTTATTCCCCAAGACGAAAGAAAGGTAATGCTCACTTCCTCTTGTACGTGTAGGTAACGCCCCCTTTTTGGGACTGTGGCAATTCCGGCAAGTCCTTAGTACAATAATTATTATAGATCCATACAAGGAAGAAAATGTTTTGAATAATTAAATCTAAATTTTGTTTTGTTTTAAAATATGCACTCATTAACACAATTTAGTTATTTTGAATTTGGGTCTTGCAACGTTAGGATCACGGATAGGGTTTGGGATAAGGTTAGGGTCAGGGTTGTTGATTGCAGCACACTAGTATCCCATAAAGTGAAACAATTGTCAGACTGGTTGCAGTAGTAGACCGTCAAGTAGAACAGAAACATCGCCGTAGACCACACCAAGTTGACAGACACCACGTGGTCGACATCCATATCAAGTGTTCGAAAATAATACTGGCCGCGAGAGAAGATGACGCTCTCTTTCTTATAGGTAAAAGCAACAAGTTTGGCATAATTGTGTAAGTGCCTATTCGTCAATTGACGAATAAAAAAGCTATATTTTTTATATCTGGTTTTGAAACTTGGTGCCTCCCCCCCCCCCCCGGAAAAAAACGAAACAAAAACAAAGACAAAACAAAACAATGAACGAAAAAAATATATAGATCTAGTCAAATCATTTAAGTGGAGTATGTGCCGTTGCCTTTTAGATCATGAGCTCCCAATAGAATAAGATGAGTTTCGCCCTATCTGTACTTTTTTTTTTTTTTTGCCGTCTGCTTTTGTAGGGCGAAGGAGGGAATGAGAGCTGGGACCACACCGGACTTAGGGTAATTGCCCGGAATATAAAGAAACGCTGAGTGACAACGGCCTGCGGGGTAAAATACCACCCTTCACACCCCTGCCACTTCTTCTTCCTTCAACCCCGACTGCCACAGGAGAAAACCGTTGATTTTAACCTCTCTTTAGCCATTCGATGAATCGTTGAGCACACATTGAATCCATTACTCCACTCCTCCCTCTTCCCTATTTCCATTTCTCTGCCCCCTCCCTCCCTTTCAACCCCAACTCCGCCC
>NW_004797314.1:1882764-1885169 GCF_000002075.1 Aplysia californica | reverse complement strand
CCCCACCTCCGTCTCAAAGAGGTCAGAGGAAGACGTAACATCTCTATAACGTTAGCTTGGAAATGTCGGCGATTAATGCTCCAAGAAATTGGCGAGCAGTGCGATTTAGGTATACAGATGTAAGCTAGCGGAATGATATCATTAGCATATGGTTAAGATTGCGTCAAGTCTGAGGGCGTCTCGGCGCCATGTTGTGATGAGGCCAGTCAACGGTCCTGTCTGCGCGCCGCGGCTCGGACACACGCAGAAAGCGTTCACTGGGCCGGAAGTGATACGCTTATCCCCCGGGTCGCGACGGAAGCGATTCTTTAGTCAATATTGGTTTCTAACCTGCGCAAGACGTCTCGCCGGCGGTACTTCTCAGTCCAAACCCTCGACTTCGTCTCCCTTTTCTTTTTTTCCTGTCCGAATAGGAAGAATAGATTTTACATTAATTGATTACAGAATAGATTGCCCCCCTTCTTTTTCACCAAAACCGCTGAATGACTTACAAGTGTTCACCGCGACTTCTGTGGACTGACCTCACTTGTTATTTTAGCCTATTTTTTTTGTCTACTTTGGCTTTTCACCAAACAGTGAAGAAAATTTGGAAGGTCGGGGGCACCTGGGATTGATTCATCTTGCGTGTTCAAGTGAACAAAAAGCCCCCATCGGGTTTATAAACATTGTTTTTGTACTTCTCTTTGAGGGCTATTGACAAACCAAACATTTCCCTACCGTTTGGTTACTGTTCGCTACACAGGTCACACAAGACTGTCCCTTCCTTCTGACACTATGGGACAGTTCGCTCCTCTAAGTGCTTTAGAGCTCAGTGGGGGGTACGTACTTTGACACGATCTAGTAATCTGATGTTCCACTCCGATTTTTGACACTCCATTTGCCTTTCGATGGACACCAGATATGTTGAAACGCCTGGACTGCCCAGCACATCGATATAGGCTACTTTGACAAGGAACAATGGACAATTGTAGTTCTGTCGACAGAAAAACTGTGATCTCCCTGATTCACAAATTCAGGTCGACCAAGAGTTTCACGTCAAGGCGCCATCTCCACATCATGTTAACTCTTTAAAGACACAGCGGACACATTTCTCGGACCAGCAGCAGACTATATGCAATGTTGTCGTACATTACAAACAATCACACACTAATCAGAATCACAAATTTGTACATTTTGTCGAATAAACGTTGTTGCATTTTATGTTTCATATTTTTTAAAAAACCCAGCAGATTGAATATATTGGGGTTATGCTTCATTTTGAAAGTGTCCCCCAAAACAGCGAATCTTCGAGCATTGTCGAGTAACCAGAATGTGAGTCCGCAAAGAGTTAATGTTTACGTCTGTCGAATTACCCGTGTCTGTCTGCAGCCCGAGTTGCGGTGGTGTGGGATCGACGCCCCTATAAACACTGTAAGGAAATTTACGAGGCGATGGTTGTTATATCGTACCCATAGAATGACAGGGTTCTAGCTCCATGACGCACTGTTTTGAGAAAATGGGATTCAAAGAGTCACACTCTCACAGCTAAAATGTTTTAACGACTTATTTGTTAAGCGTTAAACTGAAGAACAAAGATCAGATTGTCACAGTGTGCGGGGCATATTCTGTGTCAGTATGAGTAACGTGGAGTGTGTAACTCAGTTCTCGCAGAGAAATATGCCTTGAGTTAGAACTGTGTCATTTTAAGCGCGTTTTGCAAGGTTATTTCCTCTCGGGTGGTGTTTCCTTGGAAGCAGTCATGGTGGCAATACGGAGATGGTCGCTGCATGAGGATATAAACTTCAGAGAAAAATAAAGAGTCGTTAAAAAAAAACTGTCGCTAAAGCAGGTGTTTTTTTTTTTTACCATAGAGGTATTACAACGCTAATACACGAATTTCCTCCTGATTCTGCTGTCCATATCAGTAGCCCCAAGCGTCTGTTTGCCCTTTTGGCCCTTCGTGCAGGGGTCTGAGCCCGCATAAGCAGAGTTTGATCGCGCATCCCCGTCTTGGGCCCTTGCTCCGACACATTGTGTTTGTCATGATGGCTGGGGGGTCAACACGAGGGGACCTCCGTGGAGGCTTCGTTTGTATTTGGTAACGACGATATTTCAAAATTATTGACTCAGGATTTTGTCCGGAGGAGAGAGGGGCCATTGTATCAGAGACCTGCTTGTGTAAAATGGTCAGTGCGGGTGGCGCTTTCGGCGGGTTTGGCGACTCGCGGATTTTGGTCGACATCTCTGACAAATTCCTGGACAAGCAACGATGGAGCATCAGGTGTTGACAGTTCCCAGGAGAGGGGTGAATTTGGTTGTAAGAATATCCCACCATTTGTTCTCATATTTCCACAATCTTCTCTTTGAACCCGCTGGCCTGGTGTTGACTGAATGAAGCGCTCCGTGTGCCCTCGGTTTGGCAAGTT
>NW_004797314.1:1879405-1881149 GCF_000002075.1 Aplysia californica | reverse complement strand
GCATGTGTGTTTGTGTGTGTGTGTGTGTGTGTGTGTGTGTGTGTGTGTGTGTGTGTGTGTGTGTGTGTGTGTTCGGGTTAAGCAGAGAAAGAGACTAAAAGAAGAGAAAACTGAGGGGAAAACGGACCCCAAGGGTGGTGTTGTGTTGTAAGACAGGCTTAGACAGCTATATTTCGTTATCCTCTCCACATCTATGCAAATGTACCTCATTAAAAAGATTGGTTTGACTGTCACAGCCCTCTCAGAAATGATAAATAACAGAGACGTCAAATTATGAATATTCATGCAATGTGATTGAGTGCAACACCTATCAGTGCAAGTGGTCTGTATGTTTGCGTTTACCCTCTTAGATGAATGCATGCTTGAGTGTGCGTGTTTGCGTGAGTGTGTTTTTGACAGTGTGTGAATACAAGGAAAGTATGTGTCTATGTGATTCAGAAGTGATCTTTGAATTTTCGAGAGCTTGAACTTTAGATTTTCATGGTTTGAAAATCCCAAGGGTGTTTCTGCACACCGCTTTTCAACTAAACAAAGCAAACAAGGTAAGCGAGAGGACTTGGTAAATTGACCGGTAGCCGGACTAGCAGGCAGACAGACGAACTGACGAAATTTTAGTAATCGGAAACAGTAGGGCCTTCTGAAAAGAAATTTGGACCAAACAGAAGGGCAGCATAATAATATTAGGCTTTATAATACTTTTGAAAAAAAACCAAAAAAACCTCGCGCGTAACTACCGTTTGAATATTTTTGAAAGAGTGTATTTAGACACGGAGCGCTGAATTCTAAAGCGCCAGGCGGAAAACGATAATCTTGTTTAAGTTCTCACAAATAACAGATTATAGAAATTATGTTCAGACGTGCTTTGAATAGTCTCAGAGGCCGAACGAGGAGACCTGGAGTGTATAGATCTTTCCTGTCTCCAGCAGAAGGTGTCGCGACGTCGTATTCAACCAAGAATTATTATGATGATGGATAGTCCGGAAGTAGAGAGTGGGCGTGGTTTTTGCTTTTGTCCTCGGGTGACTCCCCTTGACTCGCACTAATCAGTGTCCTCGAGACGCCCTCTGGCAGAAAGGCTGACACAAGAGATGCTTTGCAGAAGGTGGACTTCAATACAGAACATGCTCTCAATAAGTCTCCTGACCGCCTCTTTGACGGAACTGAATAGATGAAGGAGGAGAGATTGTGGGAAGAACTAGTGCTGCGGACCGACAGTTTGATTGGCTGGATTTTCTGATCATCGTTGTTATTTAAAGTGGATGAGTTTTTTTTTTGTGTGTGTGTGGGGGGGGGAGTACAGAAAGGCAAGGGGATATTTTTGTTATTTAACTATGGCATATTGCTAATGGAAAGATGATAACAATAACGCATAAACTTTTTATAACGTCCACCCCCGTACAATACAGCTTTAGGCACTTTACAATACCTTCATCTCAATTCTAAGATAACGTGAATGTTCATGCCTACATACGCTCTTTAGATTAACGCTAACGCATAACACTAATAACAGGAAAACATTCAAGCTATCCCAGCACAATAAATAACTATATGCACATCACATTATGAACTTATGAGTTCAGTGAATAAGAAGGAATAGCTATCGAAATGGCATTTCATTGAATATGTTTTTAAATGATTAAACTTTTGTCTCAGGCTTTGTATTTCTCAAAAGTTGAGAGAGGACGGGAGAGAAAGAGAGAAAGAGAAAGAAAGAAAGTGAGAGGGAGAGAGAGAGAGAGAGAGA
>NW_004797314.1:1875683-1878561 GCF_000002075.1 Aplysia californica | reverse complement strand
AGAGAGAGAGAGAGAGAGAGAGAGAGAGAGTGAGAGAGAGAGAGGGGGGAATAGGCAGAGGAACAGATAGAAGGGAAGAGATAGAAAGATAAACAGACATACATACAGACAGACAGGCAGGCAGACAGAGAGACAGATAGACAGACAGACAGACAGACAGACTGACAGACAGACAGACAGGCAGACAGATAGACAGATGGAAGGAGAGAGAGAGAGAAAATTCATCCACCTGGCCAGATCTAGGACACCAGACATGACTTAAAGCTGGGCCATGCTACATGTATGATAAGCAGCCAAACCAGAGGCTGTTAGTGAAAAGCAAATGCTGTGATGGCCGCGTTCACCCCTGGTATTCAGAGATGATATCTTTCCTTACCCGGACAAGCTGTGAACCACGTTATTAGTGCTCTGTGAGCGTGTGAGCCCCGGGGACATTTTGTGTGAGAGGAAGGCCTGATAAATTTCTTTATTGAAAGAGGTTAGAACGGAGGGCATTATTTTAAATTCGGTTTTCCCGTTATCCTCCCCATTAATCGAAAATGTACCTGTAGAGGATTCCTCGCGACCCCCCCCCCCAAGCCTGTTTTTCAAAGTCAGCACCCCTCCCCCCTGGAAAGAAAAAAACCCACACGCACACACGGACACAGATACAGACACGGGCACAGACACACACAAACACACACGTACACACATGTGCATACACACACATACACACACATACAAACATACACACATACGTATGAACACACACACTTATCATAAACAATTGTTTAGGAGCCAGAGTTTAAAAAACGGCATGGGTGGGGATTTTGTTGTCTATTGGGAACCACAATGTTTGCTTTTGAGGAGTAGAAGTTACATAACGGCGAGAAAAAAATAACAGCAAAGCTGCAAACATGTAGGGAAATGGATGAAGAATGAAGAATGGTGAAAGACGCCAGCGTCCAAAAAGTAAAACAATGGAAAATGTTACAATTAGCTTATTAAAGAAGCAGGACCTTCAAATTTAACGTTCATCTCCGATGGCCTATCCAAATGGGTTGAGAGCCTTACAAAATTTCACAAAACGACCCGAATTCAAGAACGCACAGTCTGGGGATTCGAACCAGTGTCATATGTTGCATAACCCAGCACTCATTTGATAGAGTTTTTGGTGCCCGCCCTGAGAAAATATTACAGTTTATCATAATAAGCCGTATCATATTTTCAACCATTCGTTTCCCAGTGATAGTCTCGAAAATTGGAGTTTTCCCACACTTCTTCTAGTTAAGTTTTAGTAATATTTTACGGCGCTTGTAACACTATTAGGTCATTATAAGGGCTGACGATTTTAGAGGTATAATAATTAGAGAGTAACATACAAAGACAAATAGGAGGAGAGATAAGGATGACAGATGGGAAAGAGAAAGAAGGTGCATACTACACCAGAGCACCTGTCAACCACGCACTCCCTCATTTCGTGTGTGCAGCAGTAGTAGACGGGGGCTACTATTTTGGGATAGACTAATGAGCAAAGAGCTGAACTTCCAACAATCTTTTCCAATCTTTTCCAAATGTGCCAAAAATTGGCTCAGACATTCCGATAACAGACCTGCGTCGTTACATCATGAAACATTGTTGTTGTAATCAGTGGCGTCGCGTCGGTTGCAGACAAGGTGGTGCATAATTGGAGAGTGAGCAAATGGGCTTACTAGCTACTATTACTAACAACTCACTATGCTCACAATGTGAAGATTTAATGATTTCTTATTACTTCGTGCAGCACCAACAACCAGACTCAATTTGAAGATTTACTTTTACAGGACTTGCTACACAATAGAGAGAGACAACAGTTTCAATACCCATTCTTCATTGAGTTACCACAGACTCTAGTGTTGTAGATAGGCTTGCGGAAACTTGGATCTTATTTTTTGCTTGCATCAAATTGGTGCTGAGAAGAGGAGTTTCATGCACCTTTCTTCTTGTGCGGGAGTGTGTCATTCTCTCTACCATGAACTACGCTTTTACTGAGGTACATTCTGAGGAAATATCTGCAAGTCAATTTCTAATTTTATTATTCTTTCGAAAAATTGCAAAGTGAGAGCTTTCAGAAAAGGTGTATGCAGGTACAAGCGAAACCGCCACTTTTGCATCCGTTCTATTTTCCCCTCTAGACCTTACCACCCAATCTTTTCATTAGCTGAAGTTGGAACTTTTTTGATACAGTCCAGTATCGACTCGGGTGGTTGGAGGGTGCCCCTGGTAGTTCCTACTTCTTTACTTTCCCTCTGTTGTTTCTGTTTGTCTGTTCTCTCTTACTTTTTTTGCCAGCACTAAATGACCATTATCGTGTCGATGTGCGTCTCTTTCCTCAAACAAACAAACAAACCAGTATCGACGGAGTGCAAACAGATGCTCTCTCTGGATCAATACCTCAACTTCGAAATAAAATGATCTCGTGTGGCAGGAGGGTGACAACGAAGCGGAAATAGTGACTGTCCTCTTTTTTGGGGGGGACTCAATAACTTTGTGATTCTTAATCTACAGGTTTCTCTGTTTCTGTTAGGTTTCTTTTAGGCCTGGTAAGGGAGTGTTTTTACTGCAGGATTTAATATAAATTAATTATGGTATCATAGAAATTGTATTTTGATTTGCAATGCTTTTGTTTTGTACACGGCAGTGCTAACGGATATTGTGGATCGAAGGGGTCAAAGTGTCTACTTGTTAATAAAATGAAGAAGTAGAAATCAATTCTACTCATTTGTTATGCATGTATCAGGTCTCAATTATCATGGATAACAGTGGGTTCTTTGTCAACGTAAGAATCTCTCTCTCTCTCTCTCTCTCTCTCTCTCTCTCTCTCTCTCTCCAAGTTGACCTCAAAATATCAGTGTATAAC
>NW_004797314.1:1872406-1873442 GCF_000002075.1 Aplysia californica | reverse complement strand
CGGGTCATTTGTCCTCCATATCCTCCTCCTCCTCCCTGTCCCTCTCATAAAGAAACAACTGCAAACAATTAAGCCCACAAAAGCAAAAACTTTAAAGTGAAACCCTTTTACAACAGGAAGTGGTGATATTTGCTTAGTCATTAGGAACGCTCAAGAAACTCTTATATATACGTTAAGATCACAAAAAAATCCAGAGGTTCAGACTGCTTGAGACTCCACTTTATTTCCCCAACTGTGTGGCCCCCACTTAGTTGTCGTTAAACGTGTTCAAAATCAACAGACATGATTGATACTACACAGCGGTATTTGATTGATGAGCTCGCTATGAAGTCCCTATTATATGCGTAGACTCCATGCTATTTTTCTTTTATAGAACATCGTAAAACCGATCGACCCCGTGTTGTTTTGTTGCGACGTCTAAGGCCTAATAATATTTTTTTTCTCCAGATCGTAAATGCTGTGGATCGGCGTATGTGGTGGGTGAAGCAGTTAGGCGCTCCGCTGTCGCAAGCAGGAGACCCGACTTCGATTCCCGAGTGGGGAGAAAATTGTTAAGGCGCATCTCGGTCTTTCTTCTGCTGGGATGCTGTATCCGTCTCATCCCGGGTTGACACTAACAGGCAGGGTAGGAGGCCCGTCTCCTAAATAATCTAACCTGTGTCGATGTGGGTGTAAAACTACCTACATTTGAAAGAAAAAACAAAACAAAACAATTTAGGTGCTGCTGTGGCTGGCAATGCACAAAATCAAATCGTATCCAACTTTTTTTTTGAAGCAGTTAAATACAGAATGCCAAAACAACGAGCATGTACACGAAGAAATCAGCTTGACTCCTCTTGCCGATAGTTTATTTTTCATACAAAACTGCTTGGAGACGTGATACTCGCCAAGAAGGAACGCGATCTCGTGAGAATTGGGTTAGGCGGATGAATAGCGTGTAGAGTACACGCATTACGGCAACTTTTGTTTGAAAACTGAACCCGAGGCAACTGTAATTCAAGAAATGAATTTTTAGATCATTTTCAGCTCCCCCCCC
>NW_004797314.1:1869302-1872306 GCF_000002075.1 Aplysia californica | reverse complement strand
CTTTCTGTCGCCTGCTACGGTTTCTGTGTTGGCCTACGTTTTTTCTTAGGTTTAGATCACACGAAAGAGTGTCTGGCACATGAACCATGAACAGTACATCATCAGTGTTATGTAGTGAAGTGAGGGGGTCTTTAGTCAGAACGTTATGTGCTTGCCACTTATGCCAAAGTACCTGAGTTCGATCCCAACTTTGAACAGAGATAACCGGAGTTGATACTTTACTTACTTCACTTTATTCTTCCTCTTGTATCGTTAGGTGTTGAAGGAGGTGCAGTTTTCCTCTAAGGGAAAGGTGGGTGGCTTCTGTTCCTCATTTTATTCTTTTGAAGTACCCCTTTAACGCCTTCCTTCCTTCCAGTTGAGTTTTGCGTTGTCTGCCCCTGCCTTCGTATCCTGAGTGGATACTTCTGTTATTATCTGAGAATTTCCACACCCGTGACCGTAGGGTAGGTAAAGTCGAGAACGGAGTCTTCTGAGGTCCGGACCATATCCCCCAATGTACTTTGTGCTCCTTGCCCACTTTAAGAGCCCTTGACAGCTGAAAGTTGACGGGGAGTGGGCTTGTCAAGGTCGCCTGACTGGGCCCAATCAATCACTTTCACCAACTTGGGGGAAAACGTCAGAAGAAGTAGATACATTAATCAATTAAATTCTATTTTAAAATAGAATTACTTTCAAAGTAAAAAAAAAAAAATTAAAGAAAAAACCGGCATGCAGAACCACACCTTAACTTTCAAAGCACAGGGCATAGAAGTCTTGCTCTTGAGTTCGTTCTTAATCGTACTTGTAGTGATCACATCTGTGTTAACTATTTAAATTTTTGAACTCTCACTTCTCTTATTTTGGTTAGTATGATGCGAACGTTTTTAAAGGCCTTTTGACGGCACTAATATTCCGATGCGTGTCAAAGGTGATGACCATTCCATTGCAAACACCTCCCGTGGATGAATCCTGGACTAAATTTACAGCCTCTAGACTCTTGGTCAAAGTTTTGAAATGCGCTACAAAGGCCACAGTATTAAACGTTTCGTAAAAGCAGTTAGTCTAGCAGTGTGTAAAATATGCGTGTGACCTCTCAACTCAACTGAATCCAGTCGCAAAATGGCCACTCCAGTCGTCTTTCTTGAAGACACAGTACTACTCCAGCTTATCAACACTGAGTCACAAAGTGGTCTCACCGCTTGCAGCCACTCCACAAGCTGAGTGCACAATGGTGTACATTCCACCCGCTTCACTATACCGGCCTTACGTCAAGTGTTCGGTACTTCTTTCCGATTCGTCTGCTCTGTATAGATCTAATCGAGTTGCGATAGCGCCGGGGAGAAAAGCTATATTGACCCGTGCACACTTTTCATGATTGAGACTATTATACACCCCGCCCCCTGACGCTGTTCAGTCATTTAGGAGGCGGGCAGCTTCAACTCCATTTGTCAGGGCTGAATGGCTTACTGCATCGAAGCAAAAACACGGAGGTACTCAATATAATGCATTAGTTCACGTGGAAATTGAACCTATACCGTGAACGCACTATTGTGAAGAGTATAACCATTTTACTATACACTCTAATATGCATACTTTCTATCGACAGTCTGTTGCATTGTAATGGGGAATAATCAAAGACTGAAATCGCCCCAGAAAGTCCAAGACAAGACGATGAAGACCAACTGCGATATACATGTACTGATGGTGTATTCCTGCTGCTTTCCAGCTGGGCACAACTCCATTTCTGAGTCTGCTACTGGAAGCAGATTGTCTCTGTGCAGTCAGTGTGGCTGATGGACAATACTTCTAACCGTACTGGTCTAAACCTACGCCATTGTGATTAATGATAAAAATAATTTCATTTAAAAAGGGCATATCCACGCTCTACAGCATGCCTTCCCCAACCTGAGCTTTAAAAGTACTGTTTCCCTAGCAGACCATAGAACACTCATAAACATTACATTCTCGGCTTCCCGGGAAGCGTACTGAGCAAGCTGTGGATTACATGCACCAAAATACTAAAAAACAAACTGCCAAGCTGCCGTTATGTCTCAAGAAAAGCTTGAACACCACAAAGGAATCTCTGAATAAAGCTCCACCAACGATACTGTCCTATTTCATCTACTACATTTGTATATATCCGCCCTCGGAAAACTAAAGGCAAGTTCCCTGTGGGAGAGGGTAGTGGGGTGGGGTGCTTCTATGGCAGCTGAGGCTGTGCCTAGAAATGTGTCTGCTGCTTGCTTGTTTTCCACGTTTCATTTTTTTTTCTTTTTTTCTTTTGAACTTGACACTAAGCCAAATCACGCATTTCGAATGCGGTCTCCTCACTCGTGGGGTTCGGCTATCAATTTTTCCCCTCAGGTCCTTAATCAGTTGAGATCCACCCAACAGAGAGCAGAATAACAGAAGAGATAGGACATGTGTAAAAAAAGGTACCCACCTGAAACTTCATGGGGAAGCACGCTATCAATGGTGAAGCCCACATTGTATTGTGCCACCTTTTGGTGGGATAACGGGCTGACTATACCCCGGCATGTTGAGGTCTCAATAATCGTCAAGATCTCACTACAAAGCGGCAAAGAGAATCCAAAATCATCTTTTTAATATTAAAACCTGTTTGCATCCTATTGTATTTCACCAACTCTTTACACTCCAATATTCTAACAGATAGGTCAAGGCAGCGTAAATTGCATGGTGGTAAGCAGTCCGTGTGGCACACGAGGGAGCTTTGTCGATGGAGTCTGAGATAGCTGAGTCTCGGCTTTGTGCTCGCTGCTACCAGGCATTGAGCATTCTCCGCGGGACTTAAAAAGGATTTCCTGGCTACAGAAAGGATTTGAGAATTAAGATAAGGAGTGAAATTACCACAGCCACCAAACGCAGTGGGGGTGCTATGTGGTGCAGCGTCAGTGTTAAAACTTGACTTTTTCTGTTTGTGTGGGAGTTAGTGTGCAATGGAACTTGAAATTGCCCTTCGATATTGTCACTTCTGACCCATTTTGTCTCCCACCTCACCCCC
>NW_004797314.1:1865714-1867573 GCF_000002075.1 Aplysia californica | reverse complement strand
AATAATGATAATAATAATAATAATAATAATAATAATAATAATAATAATAATAATAATGATATCCTCAGAACGTAAACATATGAGAACACTTGTTCACTCACTCAGGCTCTCGAGGCGGGGGTTAGTTAAAAAACGTTTATTTTGTTTTTTTCCCCAATCTCTTTAACCGGGTAAAGAGGTTCTTTGCAGTGGTCACCCCAATTTTTTCCCTTCAGATTTTTACTAGTGTCCTTATGCACAAGTAGACCCACTTCCTGGCGTAATGTGGCCGTAGTCATGCTGACAAGGCGTAATTTGTAGCTCCAAAAGATACCCTCTTGTCTTTTTAAATTAATTTAGTAAGAGGTTCACGGCACTTACAACACAACATGGTCATAGAAGGACCGAAGATTAGAGGTGTTACAAGAGAGTACCGGTAACTTACAAAGAAAAAAAGGAGAAGAGATAAGGACGACAGTTGTTCGATTGGAAAGAAGGAGCAAACCACACCAGAGCACACGCCAACCACACACACACTCCTGTCTTCTTTTCTTGACCAGCACCGAAAGGCCACCGTTTCATTTAATAAGCCTTTTTAAATTTTGAAAAGTAACCAAGCAGACTTATGTTGTTGGTTTACCTTCTGCCGTGTTGTTAGTCTACTCTTTTCTGCCGTGTCGTAAGAAATACTGATCTAAAATTAATCACGAGGGGAAAAGCTGCCTCCCCTATAAATAACACTGAAATGGACGTTTGCTTTTGAGTTCTTGTTCGAGTATAGCTCCCTCCAGGATACGTACAGAACAGATAATTTCCTGTTTAGAACCCTTAATAGTTTAAATCTATCTATAGGGGCACCAGCTATCCATGGCTAAGAGCTGTTTTTATCTGAAGCACTTTGTTCACCGTTTCGAGTAAAGGACACGGACAAACAAGAAATTTTAAAAATTGCCGTGCAAGAGAAGATAAAATTTTGCAAATTATTATAGTACAGTCATACATCTTAGAGTAGGTATTCGCACCTGTCGTTTTAAGCTTAAGAGGTTTTACGCCGCCTGTCACTTGTGTCAGTGTGCAATGGATCTATTTATCCTAACTTCCCCAGCAACACGTCATTACATAATCACTGGGGGCAAGGAAAAAAATGCACGGTTTCGTAGTTCCTTTTCATTGATACCGGTAACAAAAAAACCTATGGAATTGAATAGAAATGGTTTATTGGCAATCTTTACAACTTATTGTATTCATGTTAAGGAAACGTCAATGAAAGTTCACTCTTTGGCACATTTTTTCCATTTGTTTTTAAAAAACCAAATCGAAGATTTTCATTCCCTCTACTACAACTTGTCAAGTTCGTTTGTATACTACATTTTGACTTTTGCGTATTTTAGCCCTTATTAGCAAGTCGCTAGTTATATTCTTCTAGCCTAAGCAGTAACGGACGTCAAAGTAGCGATGTCACCAATGATTCAGAATAAAACAAAAACAAACAAAACAAAACAAAAAGTGTCGTCTGAATGACTTCAGCTTGTGGCTTTCCCTAGCAAAGTCAAACATTCTTATTTTCCGCTGGAAAAATATAATTTATGATTATTTTTTTGTGTGACTTAGGAGCTCCACTCCTATCTGCGTGTCTGTGCATCAGTCCGGATGTCATTATTGTTTAGTTTTTGGCACCTCCTGCTATTTCGTTTTCCGGCTTCATCACAGGTGTTGTCGACTGTAGTGTCCTCAGCCCACTTTCTACTGTGACTGATAAAAAGATATACACTCGCTGTAATGTCTGTCTGTCTGTCTGTCTGTCTGTCTGTCTGTTTGTCTGTCTGTCTGTCTGTCTGTCTGTCTGTCTGTCTGTCTGTCTGTCTGTCTGTCTGTCTGTC
>NW_004797314.1:1861907-1864407 GCF_000002075.1 Aplysia californica | reverse complement strand
GTTCTTCTTTTTCTATTTCTTTTTCTTTTTCTCAAATATATTTTCTGATATATGTGTAACGTGTGAGTACTTCGCTACGCTCGAAGAGCTTCAAGCCAGAGACGGATAATTGAGGTCACAATGACGACAGCAATAACCACAGCTGCAACAACAACGACAATAACAAGATCAACAGCAACAAAGTCAATAGAAAAAACAACAACAACGACAACAAGTACAACAACTACGACAACTAGCACAACGACAAATACGACAACAACAAAAGAAATAACACCAGCAGCAATAGCAACAGAAGCAACAGCAACATCATCACCATCAAAAATAAAAAAAACCCAACCGATCGAACAACGGCGCAAGCAGCAACAATGGAAGAAACAAAGAAATACTCCCACGTCTTGTTATTTCCTCTGCCCTGCTTCCTCCATGTTTATTCATACTGCGCATCTTTTCTCTTCCATCGGTTTTACCCACCGTCTAATCAATAACATTCTCTTTCGACACTGGTAAGAAAATAACCGCCCTAGCTGCGTCGCTAGGGAAACTAAAGATACATTAGATAATAAACGCTGGTAAAATCATCATCATCATCATCATCATCATCATCATCATCATCATCATCATCATCATCATTGTCGCTGTGTCGTAGTTGTTGCTATCATCATAGTCAAAATATTCTTCAACACTCCTTTTTTTCTGCCCCCGTCTCCTCCTCCTCCTCCCCCCTACCCCTCCTTCTTGCTCCTCCTCCTCCCTCTTCCTTCTCCCCCTCCTCCTCATGTTCCTCCTCTACGTTCTCCCCCTCCTCCTCCTGTTCCTCCTCCTCCTCCTCCTCCTTGTCCCCTCCTCTTCTTCTTCCGCTTCCTCCTCCTTTTCCTCTTCCTCCTCCTCCCCCTCCTCCTCCCCCTCCTCCTCCTCCTCCGCGCATTACGCAATTTCAGTTGCGAAAACACCAGCATGTAAAGATTTTTTTGGCACTGACTGATGGCACTTGACGAAACACCGGCTTTCCTGTCTTCCCCCAAAACCAGTAGCGTCACTTACTCTGTACAGACGAAGTCCCCTCATAATCACTCACCTACTCACTCAGCATTAAGGAGAGACAACAGAGCAGTCAATTCTAGAGAAAGACTAAGGAACTAAGTCTTGCACATTTATCCACGTCTCTGGCTTCAGCTAGGCCTAAACTCCAAACACATGCCGTTTGTTACAAGCACAGCAGGGCAGAGTCCTGATATGTTTAGTAGGAATCTTTCTCAACACCTGGGCGATGGTTTGAGCCTTTTCGTTTTTCACTGTCCCCGAAAGTCTTTGGTACAAATGTATTTGCGCTCCGCTACACACGGACGATGACGTGGTTGGATAAGTCCATTACTCTTTTTAACGAGAAAGGAGGTCTGGGGTTACTCTGGACAGAGCCGTGCGATTTTTCCTAGAGCTGCAGGATGACGGGTGGAACATTTGCCAGATTTGCTCGTATTGGTGCAAGTCTCACACAGCACAGCTCAACCAGCTCAAGTATAACGTTTATGATGTGTGGTTTTTTTAAAACTGATCAAGCCAAATAAGACGGAGAAATAGCTCTCATGTTAGAAGAAAAAAGGAAAAAAAGACCTGGTGCGGAAAATAGCGGGAGGTCTTTTTTGTATACTCAATAATTATGATAAGAAAACCTATCTCGCCATTTTAGCACTTAATGCTTGTATTATTATATTCTTTCAAAGATGTAAAATGTTCGGATGGTCGTTTCAACCGAGGTCACTGCTCTTTGATGCATAATGATTGCAGACCAGTAAATTGCTCAGAGCACCATCATGAAGAGACCATTCTCTATCTTTATCAGTGTCAGTTTAATAAGAGCACATTACCAGCCCGACCTCCGAACCCGATCCGATTCCCCAAACCCGACAAGTTGAGTAAGTGTGCATTGACTTTAAATTATCGTCTGTTTTCAAACCCTACCCCGAGTCTTTCGTGTGGTATCCGCGGGAATCCTACCCTTCTTCTCGCTCCGCTACATTTCTTTCAAGGCGTCAGATCTATCTCCTTTATGAGATTAATTTCTATAGAGTGTTTTGCTTATTCAGCGCCCAAAATGCATGCAGAGGTACTTTGAGTTTTGTATTGAAATGTTTTGCCTCATCGTGTATCCTTTTTGCGTTCTCTTTCTTTATACAAATGGGCGGTCAATGGAAGACTCCCTGGCCCGTGGTAGCTGTCCATGATGTTACTGACTTAGACGCTGTCGATAGGGAGGGTCCTTTTGCCTTTCAGGCAGTCGCATACCGTTCTCAAAGGTGTTCTTTATTATCACAACTTTCGTTTCTTTTTGTATGTACATATCAGATGTCGCTTTTGTGTGGGGCAGACCTGCTCTGTTAACTTCTTAAAAAGAATCCAACACTACAGATCTTGCTTTGGAACTTTGGAATAAGCCTGGATTGCTTACTGTTCCTCAACACTTCCTTAGCGATAAAGGAGGGGGTCTTTTTTGTTGGGGGGG